>NC_057355.1:123287811-123599418 GCF_016509475.1 Prionailurus bengalensis | reverse complement strand
AGAGATGCAAGAGACATTCCAGAGAAGAATCCCAACAAGCTCTCTCAACTGATCACCTGGGAACAGAAAAGTTCAGGAGGGATAGAAAGCAATTCCTGGTTTTCAAGTCTGGGTGATGAGGCGGACAGGGACACCATTAACAAAAATAGGGATGTTGGAAAGAGAACCTGGATTCTGGCCAGATGATACGAAGACTGACTTTAGACATACTGAGGTTATAGTAGCGGGACAGCGATATGGATATGTGTGCCACAGAATGCAAAGTGACAGGCTGGAACTTGAGACAGGTTGGTGCCAGGGAAATAGTTGGGAGGTACATACACGGAAGCCATCCTTGGATCCAAGAGAGGCAGTACGAGTAGAGGTTAGAGACCCAGATTCTGGGTTTCATTTCCACTTAGTAGCCCTCCGACTTAAGTAATTTGGCTCTCTGAGCCTTGTTCTACTCATCCATAAAGCAATGGCAATACCATCACCTACACCATTAAACAGGTATAAGGATTGTGATAAGGCATATAAAGTATATGGCACAATGGCTGGTACATAGGACATGTTCAGTGGTAGCAGCAGTGGCCAGAGAAAGAAAATAAGACACCCATGTGCAAAAGGTAAAAAGGTCTATCTTGCAGGATGGTTTAGGGGATTAGGGAAAGAAAAGGAGAGTGTTGGAGGGGTGGGAAGGGAGGAAGACAGGAAGAGTGATTCTCATGTGATCTCGTAAAAGCCAGTGGGAGAAGAGGCAGGGGACACAGCGCCACGTGCTTCAGAAGGGTTGAGTTCTGGGCAAGGATTGGTGGCTTTGCCTATGAGGAGATTGCCGGCACCTCTGGTTGAATAAAGCAGAGAAGTGGAAGGGGCAGCCAAGTGTATGCTTCCACTCATCCTTCCTCCTCCCCTTCCCTCATCCCCACCTCTTTTCAAAAGGCTCCAAGCTCACAACAGGGTAAGGGTTTCCCATGACAAGTTTCAGAGAATGAGCCCGCCTGTGATTCATGTAAAAAAAAAAAAAAATAGGCAATTGACCACCTCCAAAATGGAGAGGACCAAACTGCTTCCAAGGTAACCATCCATAACTTCAAAAATCCAGTAAAGCGTGGGACTCAAATGAGAGATGGCCCATTCACAGACTAGTATCAAATCAGCATGTTCAATAACCCATCAGTCCCTTCTTTCTCCAACATCCTCATGCCAGAATTCACACTTCCTATTCCTGTTATTTGTTGGCCTTTGCAGCAAGCAGCAGCCTACAGATCCACAGAGATGGGGCTGGAGAATTAGGAGGGAAGAGGGGAGAACCAGATGCAGATGCAGATACGCATTTATAACTTATCAATTAACCTCTCCCTTCACTCCTGCACAGCTATTCCAGTTTGAGCTGGTGAGCCAGGTTCTTGGGCACGCGTCTCTAATAGCTTTCATTGGCACAGAGTGAGCTGTGCTCTCCAAAGGTGTAAAGCTGAAAGCCATGTCAGAGCACTGGAGCAAGCCCACCCGCTCAACACCTCTCCTTTTCCCTGCCTACCTGGCAAAAGGTTGACTTCGGAAGTGAAAATCCAGTGTTACCTCTCTCCGTGTTCTCCTTCCGATGGAATGCACTGTCATTCCTGTGTTCTTCCACAGCCATGGTCCCACCCTTCTTAGCCCACTGCCCCCAGTCAGAACATTTCCACTCCCCCAAATGCAGGAAACACAGAAGAGAAAACAGCAATACATAAATATCTCCAAAATTTCACATTAAATGTCAAGCAATTCACCATTCTTCTCCCCTTTCTTGTCTATCATCCTTCCCTCACAAATGCTGTCCCTGAATGCAGTTGTCCCCGAGTAAAAGAAACAACAGTAGGCCCTTTCACATCTCTCCTGTTCCTTCAACACGTTTACTGGGAGGGGACCTTAGACTATCCCACGTTTAAGTAACATAGTTCGGCATAACTACTTTCAGAGTCTCCCATTCCTGCTAGAAATAGTATGCCATAATGGATAAGACCCATCCTGGATTCCGAGAGAGGCAGGCCAACTCGGAATGATCCCCAACCACTGAACACAAAGTGCACTGAAGGGAAATGATAGCATTGGCTTTTTTTTTTAATTTGTTTATTTATTTATTTAAGTTGTTGTTAAAAGCACTCAGTTATAATCTGGATTGTATTCATCAGAATCAACAATTCCCCTTGGATACATGAATATTTCAGAAGGCAGATTGATAGTTATAATGAGAAAAATAAAATGATCTCTACCTTTACTTCTACCTACAGAAATGAAGTGGAAGGTCCAATGAAGTAGAGGAAGCAAGGTGTCCACCATGGAGACGGTAAGAGAGAGAGAGAGAGAGAGGGAGAGGGAGAGAGCAGGGAGAGGAAAACATCAGCACACTGCAGACACACAAAGAAATGTAACATACATAACAAAAAGCCACAACAGTAAAGGCAACAGCACTACAATATCTTGAGAAAGCAGCACAAACAAAGGCACAAACATGAAGCCTAAACAAGCCAAAACAGTGTGACCAGCAAGGCTGCCTTCGCCAGCTTCATGTTTAAGCTTTTCCCATTCGTTTCTTCCCAGACCCATCCTTAGGAACGTGACCAAGTCTGCATGCAAAAGCACCGCGTGGCCACATGTATGTGAAACTGCACACACTTAACCAATGTAACTGGTATGTATGTAAAACTGCTTAGGGAAAGTCTCAGAGAAGCCACGTCCGCTGGTATTTTCCCAATGTTAACATGAGTCTTGAGGACCAAGAGTGTCACATACATGTACAGGTGGTACACACACAACACACCTAAATATTTCCAGACATATTTTCAGGCATCAGATACAAATTCTGGAGAATCCGTAGGAACCAGACAGAAATATCTCTTTCATGTTGAAGGAATAGGGGAAGGAAAGCAGTATAGATGGGAAGCAGAGTTGGTTATACAGACAATCATCACAGGGCAAGAACAGAGAAGGGAGTAGAAAGTGAGGGGAAAGGAAAGGAGGGGAATGCAATCAAAGGACCTTCTTAAAAACATATTAATCTGCAAACTGCAACTTAAAAATTTAGAGGCACTGACCACCCAGAAGAATTCTGCATCCTTTCTTGAAAAACTCTCTAAAGAGGAACTCCCAGTATCTGTGTCTGTCATTCTTTCATTGCCTAAAGACTCTATTTCTAGAAAGTACTTGACTTACCTCCAGAGCATGTGTACATGAGTGTGTGTGAATTCTCTACTCAGGTACACATTGATGCCAGGGACCCGCGAGAAGCTGAGGAGGGGGTGAGAAAGTGGAGGAGTTGTACAGGTCAGATTCTCCACATGCTGTTCATAACAATGTTGGGATTGAGCCCTCCAAAACACCTGAGCTGCACCTCCAAAGGGTCTAAAATAAGCCAAATCAAGATTAAAGAAGTCCCACTAGCCTAGCCTATCTGCCTAGTCTCTATCCAGTCACAGCAGCCACATGATGCCATCATACCCCCAAGCCACTGTTGGAAGCTAGGAGGACCCCTAAAGAGCAAAGGGGAGCACAAGGCAAGAAAGAAAGGGGGTCTTGTCATCAGGACTCCAAGGGTCTGCTTTTTCTGGTGGAACTTGCTATCAAAGTCAAGCCACCAGATCCAGCAATTCATAGAGCCTGGGTCGTCCAGCTTCACAGAGATGTGCTTAACTTTCTCAAGCTCCCAAACACCAGGTTGACATCAATCACACCTTCTTCTCATACCCACTTCAGGGTTACCTGCTGTTGGCAGATAACTTCCCTCACTCTCAGACAAGAATAGCGAGGCTTCATCCCAGTCTCTTCCAGAGTTCCATCTAACACTGGCAAACTCACCTGACCTCCTGCCTCCAGCTCTGTTCTTTGACACTCACTCTGTATCAGACAGTATCTTCACGGAAAGTCTGGAGTGCACATCATAGATCTTGGCTCAGGTCTGGAGGATACACTTCTACTGGGAAAGTGTGCTTCCTCTTTACGCTTTCTGATCAAGTCAGGATGCCCAAAACTGCCCACATCAGCTCCCTGGACATCATAAGCAACTTCTCTCAGCCCTGAGTGGTTTCTTGTATCTAAGCATATTCCCCTTTATGGCAACACTATCTGATGGGTCTAGTGTAAGGGAACAGGGAAGGGAGACTGGCCCTTCAGGAGTGCCCCATCCTCCTCAAAAGATCAAGAAAAACCAGGAAACACAGAAGGATCCCATCTTCCCCTTTTCTTAGGCCCTCCAAAAGAGACACTGAGTCCTGTGTTTATTTTCAAAAGAAACAGATAAGAGAAATTAAAGTATACTCTTTGGGTGTCAGGGCAAGGCAGGTAGACCAATCTTGCAATCATCCCAAGGCTCAGAAGAAACACAATAGTAGCAATTGAACAGTGAAGGAAAAGACAATTTTAAGTAGGCTCAGTTCTCAAATCCTGATTTAGGCTGATGATGTGGAAAATTTTTATTTAGGAGAAAAAGGCTTCATTCACAGCCCACCCTGTGCTTAGCTGAGCTGAATTTCCTGCACAGCTCATTCCCTGCATATTTGAATATTTTAGGTTGCAGATGCTGAATTTACAGATCTTTATATGCAGTTTTCTTCAGGGTGTATAATGAGTTAGAATCCTGCCATGAAGACATTAGCATGTTCTTTCGGTGGTTTTTGCTTTTCTATAAAAGTGAAAACAGTCAACCCCCCAAGGGCTTCCTTTGACCATGTGGGGCTGAAAGTCATTACAACGGGCAGTAGGATGGAGGGGAAGACAAAAAGCAAACCTTTACTCAGAGTGAAATTCAGGGAGAAGCCCAGCTCCTCTCCCCCAACCACAGGGCCCCAGCATGGGGCCTGGGGAGGAGCAGGAGGAAGTTAACCGCTCTGCTGCTCTGAAATTAGCTTCATTCACCCCCATTATCGACGCCGTCATGCCTTGTTTCATGCTTCTCTCTTGGAGGCAGCCTGGCAGGGCCAGCGCCCAGAATGACAAATGGTGGTGCAGAATGGACAAGCCAAGGGGATGATGGGGACAGGAAACCAAGATGCATCGGGAAAGGTACCCCCCACCACAGGGTGGCCACGCTGCCAGCCTGGCCCACAGCAGGAGGGACAGGCAGCAAATGGCCTGCCAGCAACAATGAGGCTCTGAGCAACCAGCCAGAGGCACAAAGGCAAGCAATTCAGGCAGCTGCAGTGCCACAAGCACAAAGCACCTACCTTGTTCACTCATCATGAGGTGGGAGAGGCCTTGAGGAAGGAAAAGATTGGGAAAGGGGTGAGGAGGGGGAAGGGGAAGGAAAAAAGAAAGAAGACAAAGTTAAAAATCCCCAATGCAATGCAATCATCAATTAGTTCTCAAGTAAGAGGAGTGAGTGGCAGGACATCCACACTCACACACATGCAACCAACACTGAGAAGTCACCTGCCTGCTGCTGACACAACAGCGGCCCTCCAGGTCAACCCTCCGGGTCAAGGACACTCTTTGGTTTACTGAACTGCTCTGGGTCTCACCTTGAGAACCTTCCACTCGCCACTGTTCTATGCAATGCTCAGGATTTGAAATAAATCAAGTAAAGATTAGGTCCCTTAGGGAGGAGACTCAAGATGTGAGGCCAAGCATGTTTCCTTCTTTCTTTTAAATGGCTTTTTACACTAATACATGGTCACTGTAGCAGTTTTGGAAAACTCAGAAAAGAAAAAAAAAATCCGTTGTAATCCCACCATCCAGAGGTTACCATCCAATTTTATTTTCTGGATACGATATTCTTTTCTACAAAAATGGAATGAGTTCCTGCTTCCAAGAGTTGCTCAGACAACCTGAAACTGTTTCCCCTCTCACCTTTGTCTTGGACAGTGCCGACCACAGCCTTGCCTTCCATCGCTTCCCCACCCCCATCTTGTCGTAGAAGGTCTCTGGCCCTTGATCAGGGAGGTCGAGACCAGCACTGAATGGGTTAAAGAAGGTGCACCAAAATCCCAATTAACAAATAACACAACCTCTGGCTATGTTCTTAAGGAAGTCAAACGAGGCTATTAAGAGCTCATTACTCCATGAGAAGCATAAACTCTGATAGATCTGTTAGAAGAAAAGATTTTCCAACCAGTAACCAACTGCACCAGTTATTTGCCCTACCATCGCTTTTATTACTACTGGAGATATTTGACAAACTCCATATCACCACACAGAACCTTCACCCAAAGCGAAATTCAGGGACATACAGGATTAACAAAGGAGAAAAATCTCCATAAAGTATAGAAATCCCTAAATGTTTTTGGAGATTACTAGAGCTTTAGAAATGTAATCAGAGGCAAAATATGGGTCAACCATCTGAGTTTTAAAAGATCAATGATATATTAAATACATAGATACATGTGTCATAAATGTCATGGAATCTAGTTTTTAAACAAATTTCATTAACCTATAACCACATTTTAAACGCACATTTCTGGCAGACCTAGGATTAATATACTCACAGAGGAATGGAATCATGCCAAACTAACTTGCTGTCATGATTTGTTTAAAAAATAATTTTTTGTCTTTTTTGGGAAAGGATAATAGGAGAGAAGACAAAAGGCCCTATATTTGGCTAAGAGAAGCCTCAGTGGAAGTCACTGTTCCTAAAATGCCTGATATTTCTGGACCAAGCCATCACCTTCACCATCCAGATCAACAGCACTAAAGGGGAGGTCCGGGGCAGGCAGATGGGTTATGTGGAAAAGATGGGTTATGTGAATATTCATAGGAGAGTTGTAAGAATTAAGAATGAGAAGATGGGACGCCTGGGTGGCTCAGTCGGTTGGGCGTCCGACTTCGGCTCAGGTCATGATCTCACGGCCCGTGAGTTTGAGCCCCGCGTCGGGCTCTGTGCTGACAGCTCAGAGCCTGGAGCCTGTTTCAGATTCTTTGTCTCCCTCTCTCTCTGACCTTCCCCCATTCATGCTCTGTCTCTGTCTCAAAAATGAATAAACGTTAAACAAAATTTTTTTTTAAATAAAAAAAAAGAATGAGAAGAAGAAGGGACACCTGGGTGGCTCAGTCAGTTAGGTGTCTGACTTCAGCTCAGGTCATGATTTCGTGGTTTGTGAGTTCAAGTCCCACGCTGGGCTCTGTGCTGACTGCTCAGAGCCTGGAGTCTGCTTCAGAGTCTGTGTCTCCCTCTCTCTCTGCCCCTCCCCCACTTGCACTCTGTCTCCCTCTCTCTCTCTCTCTCTCTCTCTCTCTCTCAAATATAATAAATAAACAATAAAAAATTTTAAAAAAAAAGAAATGAGAAGAAGATCCAAGAAACCTAAGAGCAAAAGAAGGGGTTAAAAATGAAAAGAAACTAATACTGTATTATATATTTGCAAGTTGTTAAGAAAGTACAGCTTAAACGCTCTCCACAAAAAAGAAATAGTGATTATGTGAAGAGATGGAGGTGGTAGCTAATGCTATGGTGCTAATCATTTTGCAATATTTAAATATATTAAATCAACACCCTGTACACCATAAACTTACACAACGTTGTACATCAATTACATCTAAATACAGCTAGTGGGGAAAGTTTAGAATTTTTTTTAATTTAAAAATGAAAGGACAAACATTTCACACTTACAATTAAAGATGTTTAACAGCTCAGAGAAGACGTGGTAGAGTCTTGTCTTTTTTTGACTCAAATAGATATTGTAAAAAAAAAATGTACTGAATGAAGAGTAAACAGGACAATTGGTATAAGAGGGAATCCAAAGCCCTGGAGATGGGGTTCATCTATGTGTTACATGTGTTTCTTTAAAGCAGTGTTTCCCAAAGTGTATTTCAGGGACCACCTACATCAACCACCTGGGGATGCTTCTTAACAATGAAGATCCTGGGCTCCTGACCTAGGACCCTCATAAGTTAGAATCTTGGGAAGGAGTTTGGGGAAAAGTCTGAATTTTAAACAAGTTGCCCAAGTGATTCCCATGCTCACTAGAACTTGAGAGCTACCCCTTTAGAATGGCATATAAATCAAATTTTGGTAAATTAAGTTGTATGATAAATGCATTAAGAGGAACTGGATATTTAATGAAACCCTGCAGTGGATCCTTCTGTAAAAGAAAGAATCCTTTTAAAAGGCAAATAACCCACCACCTGTGTTTTTTAAATTCAAATATGTACTTATCAGGCTTTATTAAGCTACATATGTAGTTGCAGTACTGCAACTCGAATAAGATATTCATATTCTTCAACTTATGAAAATCTTAAATAGAAATATTAGACCAAGAATGTAAATCTGGGATCCTGATGTTAAAATTGGTTTTGCAGGCAAAGAAGCAAAATGGACAAGAGACAGGATGGTGGAAGGGAGAAACTACAACCATAGTATGGTTTAACTTTTATTTTGCTTTTGGACAAGGAAATTTTATTCCACTTTCAAGAGCTTTTATATCAGTGTCTTCTCTTATACAAATCTATTCTCAACGCTTGAAGGGTCAAGAACTGGAAACCAAGATCCCAGAGTGTCCAGTTCTATTCTGTAATGGTTTCTGTCCCCTCTTATTCCCAGACTCTCCCACCTGCTGTTAAAAATCTCAGCTGCTACCCCTCCCCACCACTCCACTCCCCGCTCCCCCCCACCCCCGCTGGTCAAATGAATGGAAGAACTAACAATCCACCAACCAAGTGATGCAAGTACCTACTAGATGCAAAGACTGGATAAGATACTGGAGATTCAAACAAGTATGGTAGATGGTCACTAACCTGTAGGAGTGTAGAGTCTAATTGGGAAGATGTTATGTGTTTATATTTACATAAACATGCATGTGATATATATTACTGATATCTGACAGTGAAGTAAAGGGGTTAAGATCAAGGACTTCTGAGCCAGATGTGAATCCTAGCTTTGTTGCTTTCTAGCTTGTGACCCCTGGTAAATTTGCTGAACATCTCTGTGCCTTGATTTTCCTATCTGCAAAATTTGGATAATAATAATGCCAAACTCATAGGTTGTTCTGAGGATTAAATAAGTGAATATACATAAAACTGGGCCTGCACATGGTAAGAGCTTTCTAAGAGTTATTGTTGTTATTTTTATTATGCTTTAAAAACATACTGATGTGTGAGGCAACACCTAGCACAATAACTGACACATAGATGGTGCTCAGTACATGTTTGGTGACTGAATGAGGAATGAATGAATTGGTTATTACTAAGTGTCAAATGATGAATTCAGACAATAAAGACCACAGGACTGTGAGGGGGACCCTGGGTGTAGAGGAAAGGTTTTTGGAGGAAAGTGGGATTTGAAATTAACCTTGGAAGATGGTTTAGGATTTAAAGAGATGCAGGACACTCCAGGTAACACCACAGGGCAATTGGTATAAGAGGGAATCCAAAGCCCTGGACCACAGAGTGAATTTGCATGGGCTTTCCTGTTCAACTTTCCAGAAGGACCTAGGACACTGCCAGGCACATGGTAGGCATGTAATACATGCTATTCAAATAACAACAAACACATATAAACAGTTCATATAAGGAAGAAATGAAAGGTGATCTTAAGAATGAGAACAGGAACCATTGTATGAAAGCCTTGACTTTCAAGGCTAAGGATCTTACAGCTGGTGGGGCACACTGAGGGTTCATGGGCAAGGGAATGACCCAGAGAAAATGATGTCGAGGAAGATTGCTTTGGCAATGGTGCGGACAGGATAGATGAGAAGGAAAAGAGACAGAGGCAGAAAGATCAGTCACAGGCAGAGGGCCTAGATTAGAATCGTGGCAACGGGGAGGAAAAGGAAAAAGAGGATCCAACAGGCGTTGGGTGACTGATGAGGTTTTTCAGGGGAGGAGTGGATGGGAGGCTGAGTGAACATTGTCAGAAATAGGAAGGTGGGGTGGGTTGGGAGATGAATGGGCAGTGAGGGCAATAATGAGTTCTGTTTTAAGCATGATGAGTTGAGAAAACAGAAGAATCACTTAAGCAAAAAATGTCTGGGGTGCATTTTAAAATGTAGGTCTAATGTCTGCAAGAAAGTCAGGACAAGTATCAGGGTATATCACCTCTCTTTCATGGAAGAGAGGGTCTGTGCCCATGTAAGTCAATGAATCATCAAAGAAAAAGGGGCTAAGCACTGAGACTTAACCTGGGAAAGATGGGAGGGAAGTATGAAGATAGCTTGGAGGTTCTTTTATTTTTTCCATCATATTCAACATTAAAATAAAATTTTACATTCAAAAAAGAAAAGGGAACGATATGGCTTTCAAATATAGATACAGAAAATAATGCTCAAAAAATCTTAACTGAGAAGGATATAATTAGTAAGGGAAAAAAAGGAATCTATGCTGGGTGTGTGTTATCTGTGCAGTTGATGAGGAAGGGGGAAAAATGAAGACTGGTCTTCTCATCGACCTCAGCAACAGAGGGTCAGCAATAGCCCTGCAGGCTACACAGCCAGCCCTAGTACTAGCTAGCACCTGGCTGGGTTTGGAGTTTGGCATTTATTCTGGGTATGATGTTCAAGAAAAGACATGGCTTGGAACAGGGGCTCAGGGAAGCAAAAGGGACCACATCTTTCCTCAACAATCTCAACATGAGCTCTGGATTTGAATAGATCCTCAACTAAGACTCAAAAGTCAGCTCCATAGAAGTTCACCTAGTGGAGGGTAGGAAACCAGAGGTGGGCTCGGATGAGCCTTTGATAGGCAGGATATTGAGAATTGCCAACACGGAATTCTTATGGAACTACAGCACCTTTAAAGAAAAAAAAACAATTACAAAAAATTGAAAGCAACTGAAAAGTGTCTCCTATCTAGATGTGACAACCTGACAGGGTGCTATGCTAGCTGGATCCAGCCAGGGACCATTCTGGATCCCAATAAGATGTCTAATATGTTTATCCTTCACCTCACTCTTTCTAGTGCTATATCCTACCCTCTTGTGCCTACCTATCTGTGGGTGCAAGTTCTCAGGGTAGATGCAAGAACAAGAAGAGAAAAAGATCACCAGTAGGTAAGGCACACAAAATTGAAACTGCCGTAGAACAGACTGTAAATCATATGTAAATTATATGCAAAATATACGTATGGCCCTCTAAATACTGTTACATCCTTTGGGAAAATCCCCATGGAGATAGCAGCTTTGGCAGCTTGGGAGAATGGAAATGGCTATGAAAGCAAAGTCATTTGTAAGCAGCTATGGCCATCATGAAGCCTGTCATGAGAATGACTGATACAGAGAATAGAAACCATTTACTGAAATAGGCAAAAGGAAGATGCAGTGTTCAGGAACCAGGCCAGAAGTTGAAGGCCTTCATCATTTAAGCTAATAATGTTTCCCTCTCAAACCTATAATATCCCACCCACCTCAGATGGTTTTCAATCCATCCTACCTTCCTTCATTCTGCCTGAGTAACTGGGGAAAGTATTTCAAGGGAGGAAAGAAGTCACTCATGGGAGGAAAAAAAAAAAAGGATTCAGGAAAAAAAAAAAGCAAGCGATTCCTGCCAAGACTTTTCTTTCATTCACTTCCAGGGTAACTCTTATCCCAGTATAAAATCCACATATATCATCTCTTTTCCCATGCTGAAGTAGAGACATTAAATGTCACTAATTGCTGCAAGTGCCAAGTGCTAACACTGAACGCCTATGAAGCCACAAGAACTTTTTAAAAGGGTAATTACATAAAATCAGAAGGTAATAGAAATAGCCATCGATGTTTCCAGAGGAACTAAGAAGATGTGAAGAAGTGAAGGTGGTAGGGGGTGGGGCCAAATGAGGAGAATCCATAAGCCACAGTGACTACGGGGTGACTAGGAATTTGGAAAAGAGAGAAGAAAAAAGAAATATACAAGTACTCAAAAGAGAGGAAATCTGGTTAAATCTGGAAAAAGAATTATGACAATAGCTAATATTTGTTACTATAGACAAGACATGGCTATGTGTCATCTTATTAAATACAACTCAATGGGAAAGGCATTGCTGTAATTTCAAGTTGACAGGTAAGGAAACCAAGGCCTAAGAGCCACAGTCACATTAATTAGTGAGTGGTGAAGTGAGGATTCTAAGCCAGCAGATGGACTCTCCAGGCTGTGATGGTAGCTATGACTGACACGAGCCACACTGCCTCCTTCAGTGCTGGTGGATAAAGGAAGAGACAAGCCTTGGAGAATTCAAGAGCAGAAAATAGTGCCTGGATATTAATTCAACTTTATTTATGACTCTGGTCCAGCATGAATAAGGAGCCCTTTTAAAAGGCCACCATCTCCCTCCCTCTCCCCAATCCCCACACCCAGATTCTTCTAAAACATGAAGCCTTTACTTACTGGGGCATATTTTAGGGCTATTAAGCCACCTCCCCTCATTAAACTGCAAATGTGAATATGAGACACACTCAGGTTCCCCAGCCATTGACATTGTCCTATGTGTGAAATCCTCAGAAAGCAAAACCAAAGATCTTCCTTCAAAGACAGGGGCAGCACAGGGACTTTGAATGAAGGAAGGAAAGACAAAAACAGGCAGTCACAGACTGAGGAAGTCTGGCACTGTTGGGTAGGAGACATAACTCAGGAGATAGGGTAGGAAAGGAGAGAGGAATATTTAAAGGGAAGAGATGGGTCTGAAAGAAACCTTCACCTATTTCCACAACTGTGCCCAAACTAGCCCTCCTCTGGGCAATTCCCTGACCTTCATCATGGACTGTAGTTTCCTTGTTCTATCAGGGGTTCACCAGCAGTTTACAGCAGAGCCTACGCCTGCTCAACATTTTGATCAGTGACCTGGCTGAAAACATTCATTGGCACGTGTCTGGATGTTGTGATGAACTAAAGCTGAAAGGAATAGCTAATTTGTTATATATCAAAATCAGAGTCCAAAAGGATGTGGACAGGCAAAAGTGAAATTTAATCTTAAGGGACAAATGCAAATTCTGGCACTTAAGCACAACACCTCCTATCCCCTCGAAATAAAATAAGACAATAGTCCTCCCTCTTCTCAACACTGAATGTACCAAACCTATGGTTTTGGTTCAGAAAATGGTGTCATACACTAGGAGGAGCATTAACAAGGTAGGATGTGTCCAAAGGAGAAAATCAAAATGGTCAGGGGTCCAAAACGACATCATGTGAAGAATGGCCCCAGGAACTGCTACTTACAGCCTAAACAAGAGCAAGCAATAAAAGGACAGGAGAGCTGCCTTCAAGTATTTTTAAAGTTGCACAGGCAAGACAAGGGAGCAAGCAAATTTGGCAGGAACAGAGAGGGTGGAGTAATAGGGGAAGTCTCACTTTCCAGAAATGCCACAGAAGAGAGTCAGAGTGGGGTTTCTGGAGATAATTACCAAAAATCTATTCCAACTCAAAGACACTATGCCTCTATGAACCAAGATGATATCCAAAGAGGCCAGCTATTAGGTTGAATCATACAAAACTGAGAGTTGACAGCTTTTGACCTATAAAAATGACTATTTTAAATGGTTCAAACTAATACTCTGAGATCACCACCCAGAATCAAAAAGGAAGACAGTAAACAAAGCTTCAATCAATCACCTGACAGCAATCATGAGCTGACACTTGGGACAATCACCTGTTTACATACGTTTTTGGCTTTTCCACGAGCCGTGAATAGTACTGGGGATGAACTGAATAGTTGGACTGATGACAAAGAGAGCCTAAGACTAATTCTCCAAGCCAGATGCACTCAGGTCCCAGCTTCTGGGTTTGCCTTTCCATGTTGCCACCATGTGCCATTCTCACCACTAAACCCTTTGTAGGATATAATTGTACGAGCCCACAAACTGCCTCTAGACCAACACTGTACTTACAGCTTGGTGGCTGTACTGAACAGAAAGTATTTCTTCTAATGTCACCCAGGAATCACCAATAGCTTCTGTATGGTATAACCATGGGGCAGAGGCAAGAAAGGGGCAGGGCCTTTCCAAACTATTTCACCTCTTTAAGGGTGGAAGGTGGGTTGGGGTTTCCTCTTGCATGAATACCATGGAAAAAAAAGAAATGGAGGCAGTCATGCTTTATACCTTAAGGGTTAAGGGATCTGCAACTGTGGCTTTTAGAAGAGACTCTTCCCAAAGGAGAAGTTCTTACACTCCAACTGTCATGAACTTTTCTAAAATTGTTCTTTATTCATAAATGACACGAAGCTGGAAGGGACAGCTGATGCGCTAGATGAAAGACCTTTACCCTAATAGATCTTAGTGTGCTTGATTTTAAAAATGCAGGGCAGAATTGAACAAAATCAAAGGATGATCCCAAAGTCTAAGTCAAATAAGCCATTTCACAGAACAGGAATGGGAGAGAAATGGTTTAGCAGCAGTGCACACAAAACAATAAAGATTTTCAGTGACTTTATGTTCAACTTAATGCTATAGTCATTAAAAAAACAAGCAAAGGTATTTCATACCACCACTGATACAAGTAGGAAGTCTAGACAAAGGGAGCAGTAGGTTCACTCTCTAATGAACTGGTTGGGACATGTCCATAATACTGTATGTAGTGTGGACATGCTTCTTTGGAAAGGATGCAAAAAAAAAAAAAAAAGTCATTTTTTTGGAAAACAATGATCTGGATGAGAGAACTTAAAACCCTTGTATGAGAATGCCCAAGGAAACTGGAGATATTTTAGCCTTTAGAAAAGAAAATCCTTAAAGACAAAAGCCCCGTCTTCAAACACTGGGAGTGTAATTAGATCTATTCTGTGTGTCTCCAAGGGCTGGAAGCAATACAGGTGGTAAAAGCTAGAGTGACTCAGAATAAGGAAGAGCTTTGGAACACTCAGTGCTCTTGGAATGGGATGGAATGGTGAAAGGAGCAATGAGCTGCTCATCACGGTAGGGGTTCAAGCCAAGTCTGAATGAACTCTTACAGAAGAAATTAAAAAAATTAGGTGCACAGAGTCTTGACAACCTTTTGGGTCCTTTCCATCCCTGAAATGCTGTTTCTAACAACAGTTTCATGAGCACATACAATGTGACAGGTAGTGGGGATACAAGCATGGATAAATCTCTGTTCTCAAAAAGTATGACACCTCATGTCCTTCAAGAGCCCACAGTGGCCAAAGAAGGGGCTTGTGAAGGACAATACACAGCTGACTATAATGTATTATGATGATGGCTCTACTAGTCCCATAACCTAAGGTGCCACTGGACCTCAAAGGGGGAATCATTCATTCCATCCTCCTTTCCACTTGCCCCTCCAACTTCCTGCCTCCCTTAATGTTTATAAGGTAGAAAATCGTGGCTAATGCTGGAGCTTTCAAGTTCCTTTACCTTCCAGATCATGTTGCTTTAAAACAGTGGTTCTCAAACTTTGATCGTTATCAGAATCACCTGGGGGAAATGTCTTACTTTAATAACCCTGGATCTCCTTTACTAGCTTTCCAGGGGATTTTTGATGCTTACCAAACTTTGCAAACAACTGCTCTAAACCATCCCAAACCTGAATTCAAATCCCAGCTCTACCTCTTACTACCTATGGGATTTTGAGCAAGTTAACTCTTCCATGCCTCGCTCCTGTAAAATATCTTCTCAGGATCACTGTGACAATCACGTGCAACCACGTATGGACAGCACTTAGCACAGTTCATGGAACACAGGGAAGGCTCAAAATATGTAGTCATCACTGTCATTATTAAGAAGAGTGGTACATCTGAGCCCTCTCTTTGCCCCACCTCCCGCCTCTTGGCAACACCAGTCTTCCAACAAACTGGCAGCACTAACAGACCACCTGCCTAGTGTATCTTCAGGTGCCTTCCTCCATGGTCATAGTCAACTGAGTTGCCCCACAGGGGACCCACTGTCCTCAACCCTCAGCTGCATTTCATCTCCCTAGCCCTCCTGAGACCTAGCCCCACAAACCGACTAGCTTAGCTCAGGTCCTTACCAGACCTTGCTAGGTAGGTCTCCAGACTGAGGAGGTCACCAAAGCTGCCATATACAAGCTGTGTGACTTACCTAAGTTATACGGAAGTTCTCTGGTCTCAGTTTTCCACCTGTACAAGGCAGGAATTGGTCTAGAAGAGTTTCTCTATGGTCTCACCAATGGCATTTTGAGGATACATATCTTTGAATGAGACTCTCCCACACATTACAGTGCATTTAGCATTCATTGATTCTTCTTAATGCCACCAATGCCTGATCATCACTGGAGCAATAAATATATACCCCACGTGTTTGGCAGGATCAGGAGGGGTGGGGCAGTACTGTTCCAGTGAGACTGTGAGATATTTCTAATGATGTTTTTCCAGCTCTAACTCTGACCTTGCCCTACAGAACTAAGAAACAAACTGGGACCATAAGCAGCACCCTAGTAGGTCTGCCTTGCCAGGACGGTAAAGGACATGATTTTAAAATGATGTAGAAAAAGGCACCAAGGGCCCGTGGTCTACCTCCTTGAGTTAGCCAAAGCTGGAGGCAGGCTAGGAAGCAGCTCCCCACCCACACTTACTCATCAAGAAGAGCCACAACCAGGGGTGGGGGTGGGGGGGGAATTTTCCCCGGCCCCAGTGGGCAACTGGCTGGAAGCCAATCACTGTTGGCCCAGCTGAGGACCCCCTTCCAATCCAATTATGCACAGCCATGGTGGATTCCCTACTGCCTGCATCCCCCACTGACCCAAGCCCAAGACAGGCACTGAATAAAGATTCAATTACCTTCTATCTCAGGGTGAACACCTATACAAAAAGCAGACTTTCTCTCAGAGGAGTGAGGGGTAAAACGAGAGCTGAGTCCTGAGCACTATTTATTCATTGAGCCAGTATTTATTCCATTCCTATGATCTATTGGCACTGTTTCAGGCCCAGAGCATAGAAATAGTGAACAGGGGTGCACCTTTGTGGAATGTACATTCTGGTGAAACTTATGATGCCATGAGGCCTCTCCAGGGCCAGACACACCAGAGTTTGCATCCTGCTCTGCCACTTTTTTCTGGCTGGAACTGGTCAGTTAACATCTCTGAGCCTCAGTTTGTTCATGGGTAAAATGGGCCTAATAACAAAATCTATTTCCTGAGGATGTCAAAAAAACTAAATGATGTGTGCAAAAACTTAGGTTTTTAGTGCCTGGCTCATAATACAAGCTCAGGTGTTTTTCCTAAGAAATAAGGGAGAAAAGCAAATGTGCCCAAAAGAATAGGAAAGAAAAGACAAAATACTGTACAGGTACCACTGATGTTGGGAACTGTTGAGTCTTTGGTAACCAAGAAGGCAGTTTCCTGATTGCTGTTCCCCAAGGTATGTCAGTTGGAGGCTGGATCCTAGATCCTCAGAATGAAAGAAGCCTGAGAGGCCATCTGATTTAACCCCTCCACACTAAAGAAAAGAGAGGTTGCATGACTTACCCAAGGCCACACAACCCCCAGGGAAAGTAGCAGAGCCAGAAGGAGGCAGAATGAGAGAAGAAATCCCAGATATGTGTTTAAATCCTGGAGCCTACCGTACCTGCTTCTGACCTTGGGCAAAGGATATAACATCTTGATGGGTGCCTGGCATACAGTTGAACCTCTGAAAAGTATCGGTCCCTTTGTTCCCCCTCAGTGGGATTCCTCGGCCTTGCTTCACAGCAGTGGTGGCCAGGATCTACGTTTGAGGGACCTCTTCACTGAAGGCATAAAGATCAGGACGGATGGGAGAAAATTTGTGACAAGGGGGAGCATAGCAGGTGTCTTTCGAGGGGCTCTCCAGCACAGGACTGGTGGCATGCTTGTGAATAGTTTGGAAGACCAAACAGACCAAGGAACATCTTTTGTTTTAAACCCTCTGAGCCCAAGTGTCTTCATCTGTGAAATGAAAACATGTGGAAAGGATCAAATGAGAGAACTTACAATACTGGCTAATTTATACATGGTTTACCATGTGCCAGGCACTGCTCTAAAGACTTGACATGCATGAGCTCACTTACACAACAGCCCCTGTTGGTGAAGGTACTTCCTGTCCCCATTTCACAGATGAGGCAAGTAGGGCCCACAAAGGGAAGGTAACTTGAACAGGTCCTCCTGTTCATACGGAGAGAAAGCTAGGATGTCAACCCAGGCATCTGGCTCCAAGTCTATGCTCTAGACCGAGGGTGGCAAACTTTTTCTGCAAAGAGCCAGATGGTAAATTTTCCAGGCTTTACAGGACACACAGTCTCTGTCACAGCTACTCAATCCCGCCTTTGCAAAGCAGCCAGAGACAAAACAGAGACAAACAAGTGTGCCTGTGTTCCAATAAAACTTTATGAACACTGAAGTCTGAATTTCATAAAATGTGTGCATCACAAATTATTTTTGCTGCTTTCAACTATTTAAAAAGAGAAAAACCATCCATAGCCCAGAGGCCATATGAAAGCAGGCAGCAGGCTGGATTTGGCCCCTGAGCAGTTGTTCACGGAAACTTGTTCTATCCTGAGCTCCCCTGACCCACAGTATGTAAATTCTTATATCGAAAGGGCCTGAACAGTGACAGGCACAGACTCAGTGGTCAGGAAGTGTTCATTCCCTTTCCCTTCCCTAATCCCATCCTCCCTCCCAACTCCTGTCAACCCAGAAAAACGGAAGAGACGAGGAACATGGCATTCGTGGCCCCAGAGGGGAGAAGCTGGACTCTTTAGGTCAGCACGTCTCAAGCGTTAACGTGTGTACATACACCTGGACATGTTGGTAAAAAGCAGATTCTGACTCAGCAGGTCTGGGGCAAGGCCCGAGATTCTGCTTTTCTAACAAGCTCCTGCGTGAAGCCGAGGCTGCGGTTCTGGGGGCTCTCCTCCGCGGAGCAACTTCTAGGGCAGACCCTCCGTGTCCATCACACGAGTCAGACACGTCGGCTCTGCGTCTGACTTTGGGTTCAGAACAGTGTCCCTCCCAGAGACAGGGCTGGACTCCCCAGAGACAGGGCAGGGCTCAGGACAAATAATCAGGTCCCCTCTCCAAGGACAGCCTTGAGATGACTTAAACTGAAAGGGGAAGACACCGAGGGCAGAGATCAAGAGTGGTCAGAGGGAGGCTCAAGCGAAGGCCATCGGTTGCTTCGGGCAACAGCAGACCGGGCCTCCTCTGGGCCTCCGCAGACAGCAGCCCCTCCTCCTGCGCCTGCCAGGGCTCTGATGGACTGAAGCGAGAGGCCTATTTCCTCATCGGGCCTCTGAGTAACTAGGGCACTTGCACAAGGTCACAGTTATTCATTTAAATTCCAGCTCTAATCAGCAGGCGGTCTGAGAAATTATCCCTTCTGAGGAGAGAGACTGTCATTGGAGCACCATAAAGAGTCCCTCCTGGCTGGAGGGGAGGCACTGGGGGAGGGGAAGGGAGGGTTCGTACACCTAGAGGCCCCAGCACTGTTCCCTGCCTCCTAGATCCTTTCTTGCCTTCAAAGGGCTTGCTCTCCCCTTGGAGAGAGTTCTAGAACACATGGGAAAAAGGGAGAGAGCTAAGGGTGTGATATGGTACTGGGCTGGGCCTGCCCACTCCTGCCCCCAGGCAGCACAGGGAGACCATTGACAAATCCCAGTATGCCAGAGGCGTGGGATACGTACCTGACAAGGGTCTCTTCCAGGCCACAAACTGGTTACCTGGCCTTGGAGATGTCCCTGCCACTCCCTGGGCCTCAGTTTCTTCCTTTGAAAAGTAAAATAGTTGTACTCTTTGGACAGGATGGCCTTTCAGCTCAAATATGGCTCAGGGACCCTACAGACTCACAATGCCCTGAAACTTGTTCCCACACTCCCTGCTCAATAAATTTTTTGAGGCCCTACTATGTGCCATGCACTGTGCAGAGAGCTAAGAGTGCAGACACAGATAAGAGGCCCACAACTCTGCCTTGGAAATGCCAGGGTTTCAAAGAAAAAGAGCACACTCTTTGGAACCAGACAGATCTGAGATCCTTGTCTTGTCCTAGCAGCTGGAGATTCTGGGCAGTTACTGACCCTCCCTGAGGCTTTTCTCATCTGAAAGAGGACAGGGGAGGGTTGAGGTAAAGAGTTAAATCAGAGCTGAGTGTCCCTCACCTCCTTCAGGTCAGCACCCTACAAATGCCTGGTGCTACTTTATTTTTTTTTAACATTTATTCATTTTTGAGACAGAGAGAGACAGAGCATGAAGGGGGGAAGGTCAGAGAGAGAGGGAGACACAGAATCTGAAACAGGCTCCAGGCTCTGAGCTGTCAGCACAGAACCCGACGTGGGGCTCGAACTCACAGACCACGAGATCATGACCTGAGCCGAAGTCAGACGCCCAACCGACTGAGCCACCCAGGTGCCCCTGATGCTACTTTATTATCTGAAACCTCCCTCCTAGGCACTAGGAGGAGGGGCTGCGGATCTTCCCACACACAAGTCCAGTGAAGTACCTATCACCTGCCGCTTTTCTCCTGGGTGTTTCCAGGACAGTCTCTCCAAGCCCCAGCCCATCTCCTGAACCTTGAGAAAGGTGCTGCCTGCCAGGCCCCATTTCCAGCTGCGTCTTATACAGTAGTGTTACTGCTAACCAATAAATTACATGTAAAATTGTAAACATGTAAAATTAATCAATCGTCCCTCACAGTCTTCCAGCGGCCCCTGGGTAAACAGTTACATTAGCTCATAAAATCCCCAATTTGTCTTCCTGAGGGGAAGGGGGGAAAATCAGTGAACCACTAAAGGCTTCTTGTTTCAGAGCCACAGCACTGCTGGCTCCACACTGCCTGACCAGGGGCTCGGAGAGGCAGGAGGCTGCCGCTGACCTCAGCCAGGGCCAGGCAGCCCAGGCTGCCTCCTGCTACGTCCTGGGCCACAAGGAAAGTTTCTGAACTAGTGATTTGCTTCAGGCTCAGAAACCACAAAAAAGCCAGGGGTCCGGGTCGGGGGTGGTTACAGGATTGGCTATCAGCTCTTGACCCTTCAAGGGCAGAACAAAGAGTGCAAGATTTGGACTCAAGCAGGAACCCTCTCTTGGCCCAGCTACTAGATGGCTGGGTGACCTCAACACAACATTTAACCTCCTGGCCTCAACTTCCTCCGCAAAAAAATGGGACTCAGCAGACACACCTTAGAGGGTCATTAGGAGAATAAGGTGACGCAATGCTCATTGCAATGGTGCTAAGCTGGACTAATTATAGTTGCTGTTAACTAAGGGAGGGTCACCCACCCCTCTGGAAAAACAGAAGCCTGTGTGTCCACTGCACTTTACGCCCCCATGCTGTTTCATCCAGGACCAATAGATGTCTTTGTGAGAATTACAAAAAGGTGCCCCCTGGTCAGAGGCAGCCCCAGGATCATAGGCTTGGCAAGAGGAATGCAGGCTGGATATCAGCTCCACTTACTCCCTCAGCTGGGACCCTCTGGACAGGACACAACACACACAAGCCAAAGTGGGGACCATGGGTCACCTCTCTGCCAGGAACCAGGATGAGGAGGGGTTGAGCCAAGTGGCACTTTT
The DNA here is from genome assembly GCF_016509475.1 of Prionailurus bengalensis. NCBI lineage: Eukaryota > Metazoa > Chordata > Mammalia > Carnivora > Felidae > Prionailurus > Prionailurus bengalensis. The sequence goes on along the minus strand of NC_057355.1, from coordinate 123,578,098 downwards.
CCAAACAAAATTGCAGGTGTTGGGCTTACTACCTCACCTCCTTGAGGTATTCCAGAAAATATCACCTGAACAGAGAGCGCATTCCTGACCACCCTCTATAAATCAGCAACCTAATTTTTAACATTTTTGTTTTTCTCCACAATGCTGATTGCCTACCCTCTGATACAATACATGTATATATTGTATATATAATATGTATATAGGTGTGCGTATATATCCAGTTCATTAGTTCATTGTCTTCCCTCAAGTAGAATAAAAGATCCATGAGGACAAGGATTGTCTTCTGTTTTGTTCCCTGTTTTATCCCTAGTGCCTAGAACAGTGCCTGGCACATAATAGATTCTCAATAGATATTTGTTGAGTAAAATATTATTAAATAGAAAATTAATTTAATGGTATCTTCTTAGGAAATGCTGTCCTGTGCTTCATTTCAACCACCACTTATTTTCAAAGGTGAGGTAGGGACAGAAAAAAAAAAAGGGAAATCCTGTGTATTAGCTGGAGATAACTGTATTATTCTTTTTTGCTATGTAATATACCATATAGATCAATGGTGAGAAACCCTACTTAAGTCTGGGTGATTCTTTAAACAGGAAAGGAGGGAAGGAGGGAGGGAGGGAAGGAAGGAAGGAAGGAAGGAAGGAAGGAAGGAAGGAAGGAAGGAAGGAAGGAAGGGGCATCTGGGTAGTTCAGTCGATTAAGCATCTGACTTTGACTCAGGTCATGATCTCATGGTTCATAAATTTGAGCGCCACGTCAGGCTCTATGCTGATGGTTCAGAGCCTGGAGCCTCCTTCAGATTCTGTGTCTTCCCCTCTCTGCCCCTCCCCCCCTCCTCAAAAATAAACATTATTTTCACTCATATGTGGATCCTGAGAAACTTAACAGAAGACCATGGGGGAGTGGAAGGGGGAAAAAAAAAGTTACAGAGAGGGAAGGAGGCAAACCTTAAGAGACTCTTAAATACTGAGAACAAACTGAGGGTTGATGGGGGGTGGGGGAGAGGGGAAAGTGAGTGATGGGCATTGAGGAGGGCACCTGTTGGGATGAGCACTGGGTGTTATATGGAAACCAATTTGACAAAAATTATGTTTAATATAAAAATATTTTTGGGGCGCCTGGGTGGCGCAGTCGGTTAAGCGTCCGACTTCAGCCAGGTCACGATCTCGTGATCCGTGAGTTCGAGCCCCGCGTCAGGCTCTGGGCTGATGGCTTGGAGCCTAGAGCCTGTTTCTGATTCTGTGTCTCCCTCTCTCTCTGCCCCTCCCCCGTTCATGCTCTGTCTCTCTCTGTCCCAAAAATAAATAAAAAACGTTGAAAAAAAAATTTAAATAAAAAAAAATATATTTTTAAAAAATGAAATACAGTAAACCCTTGAACAACACAAGTTTGGACTTTTGTCAGTCCACTAATACATAAATTTTGTTTTTCAATAAAAATAATATTATAAATATAAAAAAAATTTTTAAATAAACATTAAAAAAAATTAAAAAGAAAAAAGAAAGAAAGAGAGAGAGAAGGGAAGGATAAATTCATTTGGAAAGAGGACTGCTAATAATGAAAACGTCACATTATCTCTAAGCAAAAAATCAATGATAGTCCCCTTAGGAAATGTTTACAAGACCTTCAGTTGCTGAGAATTTTCAGTGATGGAATTTTCAGTATGTTCCAATGGAAGGTGCCTGGGCTTTAGAGTCCCAAAGTCCTAAATTCAAATCCCAGTGCTACCACTGACAAGCCCTATGACCTTGGGCAAATGGCTTAACCTGTTGGGCTCTCAATTTCCATCATATTAAAATATAATTGTATTGATGTTATAAGAATTAAATGTTAAAATGACTAAACAAGAAAACATATGTGAAAATAGCAAAGAAAGATGATATTCCCTTCTCATTTGGTAAGGTTAATTACTCCTCTTAACTCAAAATTCTATCCGGTTTAGAATGATCTCCAAATCATTCTAAGTCATCTCACACTTCTTATCCATATATGGTTGTAACCTCTTATATGAGCCTGTGTGTGTGTGTCTGTGTGTACATATATGTCTGTACACACAGACACACACACTGTGCTTACAATTAGAACTCTGGATGAGTATGCATTTTAAAAAGAGAAATGCACAATTAGCATGAGAATCGTTCTTCCATTTGTTCATTGACAAAAACCATTCCTCTTCTTTATATTTTCGTTTTTTTTTTTAATACAGTGAACATGTATTAGTTACATAACCTTTTAAAAATTGCCAATTTCATTGTGGGGCAGGGGAAAGCCATTTCTTAGAATTCAAAGAAATAAGACTTCTTCTCTCATCATATATTTTCTATGCTAAGTATTCATACCTTCAACTTTCAACCACATGAAACTATAGAAGATAAGTAGATTCATGTATGACAAGGCAAAAATGCTCATTAAATTGGAGAGTTCATATCTTAAGAATATCTTTAAAAATATTTTCCAAAAATGCTCATTTTCCATTTCTTTGATTCACCCAGAAATTTTAATCAGAAGGAAGTGACTGTATAAGCATGGGAACCACATTCCTTTGGTTTTAAAATGGTTTTCAAAACCAACATGAACACATCAATTCAAGGCATTTCTTATTCTCAACCCAAATCAATGAAAATGCAATGTACTTAGATTTCTGTTCTGTTTAAGAGTCCCTAGAAAAAGGTCTCACTCAGAGTCAAACCATGCACAATCTGGCAGAGGGAAAATTTCCACAGCAGCTGTACAAACACAGAAACTCACCTGGACCTTGACTGACATCTGTGGCAGCATTTTCAAAGAGGGAAAGGCAGAGGAGAGAAAGGGGGAGAAAAAGGAAGAAGAGTGTTAGAAACACACACACACACAGTGCAACGTGCCCTTGCATGACTATCATGTTCATGCAAGACCCCAAAGGTACTCAACCTCTGAGCACTTAGTTCTACCTTCACCCAAAAACCACCCATGCAAGCTGAGGGGCCAAGCTCCCTTTCCACTGTGCATGTAGCAAGAGAGGGGTGTTTCACATCTGTCCGGAAAGACATCATCCTGGAATCAGATAGGGCTCCAAAAAAGCCAAGCAGACTGGAATCCTGCAAGAATATTGGTTAAAATATTCTGGTTGATTTCTACACAACAACACCCAAGCAAATCCTCCTCGCCTCCAGATACAGAACACTGGACATGATGTCAAGCAAGTTTCCCCACAGAGAGAAAAATAATAATAAACCACTCCCTTGAGGAACAAAGAAAAAGAGGCATAATAATTAAGAGCAAGTTGCAGCATTATTTACCATATAGGACTGAAGGACAGAAGATAACAAAACATTTATAATCCCCTCCCTCCCTGATATACCCAGGGACCATCCTTTATCACAGACAGCAGCGTGTGTACATGAGATTGTATGTGAGTGGATCATTTGCCATACAAATTGAAATCCTGTCTCCCCTTTTAATTTTTCTCCTTGCTTTTCACCCCATCATTAATGACAGGAATTGCCATTTGAAATCACTTTTGACAACTACAAATAAACATCCAGCCCTAGGAAGGTTGACATTTGAATTAAGCCAATGAACTTTCAAAAAATGAAGAACGGTTCACTCCCATTGTCTTCATGAACACAATCTCCTCCTCCTACCCTCAAATGCAAGATAGAATTGTGCTGAGAAGCTAAGTCAAGAGCAGGCCAAAACTTTGTTAAAACCTCTAGACCCAACCTGAAAGGATATACCTGAGCTAAGAAGATGGAACAGGGGGCTTCTTCAAAAACCACTGGCCATCCAAGCAATCCTGGGTGACTCACTTAGAATCACTGAAAGGTAGACCTGGGATACCCACAGACATCATCTAGCTTAATTCATTTTTGGCTCAAATGGGGGATGAAACAGGTTGAGAGACTCATGCAAGTTCACGCATTTAGTTCAGGTACAGAGACTAGATAAGACCCTAGACCTCTTGAATCCCACCCAGTCCAGCATTTATTCAACAGAAACCCAGGTCTCTCAAGGGCATATGGAACCCAAATTCAGTTTGTAGGCTAAAGTGAGCATCCTGAAGCCATGGGAGAGACCCTCCTAGCTAACCCATGAGTAAGTAATGGGTTATCCACTGCACCTCTAATTTGCTGCAATTAGTTTTGTAAAGCTTCAGCAAATTCCTTAGGAACTGTAACTCTTGCCCCAGGAAAATGCAGGCATTGACCTAACAGAGCTGTGCCCCCCACATCCAGGAGAGGCAAACCCACAGCAACAGCTGAGCATTTCTTTAGCCCACACCCTGTATTCCCTAAAAGCTGTATCTGCCCAAAAAGACTTCTAGAGAGCTCTGAATCATTCCTCAGCCACACCCCCTTTCAGATTTTCTGGTGAGTTGCTAGATTCAGGGGTGGAGTGGAAGCAAGAAGTGGCAAAATAGAAGAGGTAAGAAGGGAAAACATTCTGTATAAATAACTAAGCAGGGCCATTAACCGTGACTGATGGATTGCCTAGAAGAGTGGTCATTAAAATACCCCTTCATTAAACAGGATATCAAACTATTTACACGTGGTGGAGTTCAGTGGTGGGAGTGTCAACACCATTGTTCATGGAAACATGCTCTTTGGAGGTACCAACATGCAAGGGAGACAGGATACCTTGGAACCCAAAGTTTCCCATTTCAACATTGTGTTTACAATCTTAAACTGTGGAGAGAGACAGGTTTGAGTTCAAATCCCTGCCTACTGAATGGCCTTGGATCAATCACTGAACCTCTGAGTTGTTTTCCTCAGCTACACAATGGGAAGAGAACAAAACCTCCCTCATGGCAGTGTTAAGAGATTAAATACTTGTAAAACACTTAACTCAGTACAAGGCAAACACTGCATAAATGTTAGCTGTGCTGATTGTTATCACTTTGAATTACCACAGACAGAATTACCAAAAAAATGTTGACCAGATGGCTCCCTGGAAACACCAAGAGACCACAGGAATTAAGGTGTGTGTGTGTGTGTGTGTGTGTGTGTGTGTGTGTGTGTGTGTGACTTTGGTTCAGTTCTTCTACTTGTCAATGAAGGCATGTGTTCCAGCCCTCCCCCGCTTTGGGTCTTATTCCTCCCTTCTTCTCCTCAGTGGGAAGTGGGGCAAGGGAGGGTTAAGAGATTGTAGGAGAGCAGGTACAGGAGTCAAAACAAATGCTGTTCTTGTTTCTTTTGTTTTCCCTCCTGAATCCTTAATTGGACTCAGTTCTAGTCGTGAGCATAAAACATACAGCATCTCTTCTCGCCAAAGAGGGGCAAAAGACCACCAAGATAAGCTTCCTACAGTGAGGGGTAGGGTCCAGGTTCAGTTTTTAGCTGTGTCACTGAGCTGGAGGCAGTTCTGAACGTTGTGTCCAACTTGAGGAAGAGAGAGACACAGTGTCACCTGGCCCCTGTCCCAAGAAGCAGTAACCTGAATCTCCACATTCAATTCTGACCAACAGAATGAAATGGCAAAGGTTGATGGGAGTGTGGGGGAATCATCTGTTATATCGCCTGTCGATCCTTTACCCCTTCTTTCTTGTAACAAGTCGCAGTTATCTTCTGGGGAACTCCTTTCCCACCCTAAATCCATGTGGCTTGGTAGAGATGACCCCCACCCCCACCTTAGCTCCAAGTGTAGCCATATGACTCAGACCAAGTCACAGGAATTGACACAGAAAGGGAGATCCACAGCTTGATTGCCAGGTCTACAGGCTATGTAGACCTTGGGTCAGTTACTGAAACTTTCTGCGCTTCAGTTTTCTTATCTGTAAAATGGGGATGATGATAGTTCCTACCTCCTAGTGTGGTTGTGAGGAGCTTAGAACAATACCTACATTTAGAAAGCCTTCAATGTTAGCTAGTAATTTTATTACCTTCATATATGAGAAGACAAGGGTATTAAAAATCTCTCCTGTGGTCACAGAGCAAGGAAGGCTGACCTAGGATGCAGCTGTGAGCATTTCTGATTCTATGCCTTGCTGCCATTCCACTTCCTAGGTGACCATCCCCAGAGCTCCCTCTGTCTGTGGTTGCTACTGGTCTGCAGCCTAGAGTCTATGTATGGGGAAGCAGCATTGGACCCCAGGACTGGTCAAAGAAAAGGTAAATACGTAAATGTATGTATGTATATCAATTTTTTGTGGAAAAAAAAAAGGGAGCAAATTGCAGAAGAAAAGGCAGTTGACAAACAAATAAGATTGATCCAGGAGAGGTGGCATCCTCACCCATGCCGACACTTCCTCTGTTCCCCCCCACTGTTTTATTTTCTCACACTGCTGGGCCTGTAGTTTTCCAGAGCACCACTGCATTTAAATCTATATTCTATTTTCTCTCCTAGAAAATAGGTCAGACCCAAGACAGAGTTCACCAGGTGGGATCCCAAAAGATTTGGCTGGGCCTCGCCTCCAAGAGGCTGGCTGTGCAGCCTGCCCCACCCTCCCCAGAGCTCCTGTGTGTGTGTGTGTGTGTGTGTGTGTGTGTGTGTAAGTAGTGAGTGGGGGGATCTTGGACTCCTCCCTTGTGAAATGATCTAGACCAAATGAAGGGTGAGGCAGGAGAGCTCCCTCTGTAAACACAACAGTAGCAGATGAAGGGTCCCTCATTTTTCCTCCATGGTTAGAAGAACCAGATCTTCCCACACTACAGGAAAGTGTTTCCTTTTGAACTTCAAAATAACCATGCTGAGCATATGTACTTGTGGCTGAGGTTATTGTTGAATACACCATAAGTGTCTGCTGGATACTGAGTGAAGGGCGAATGCCCTAATTTACTTCTTCTCTGGTTGTGATGCTAAAGACAGTAGGTGAAGTGTGGCAATGGCAGCCAAATGCTTCCTCTCTGGGTTGCTCCCCCATCCCTGCTTTAAGCATGGCACTCCTAACAGAAATAGCCCCAGATTGGGCCAGAATTTGTTTTCATCAGGCATTTTTTCCATCAAGATCAGTGTGAGTGCCAGAGCTAGGGGGCCAGAAGAGAGAAGGTGCAAGGTTATGAGAGCCAGTCCTCAACCCCCTATCATAATAGAAGTAACTAACACTAATTGAGCAAGTCCTGCCTGCAGCCTATGCATGTGCTAAGCACTGGACTGAATGGTCTTTGTCAGGCATATATAAGGCCATTTCTCACTTTCTTCAGGTATCAGCTCAAATATTACTTCCTCAGGAAGGCCTTCCTTAACCACCTTCACTAACATGGGACCCTTCTCTGCCACTTACCCTGCTTTTCCTTTCTCATGGCACCAATCACTATCTGACATCACAGGATGGGTCTCTGCTTTTATTGTTTATATCTCCCTGGAAATATAAGCTTCATGAGAGCAGCACTGTCTCTCTCATTCATTGCTTGTATCCCCAGTGTGTAAGCTGGGTCTGGCCTACTATAGGTGACCAGCAATATGTATTGAATGGTTAATAAATCATCTTGATTAATATTGGTATCTCCATTTACAATTGAAAAGGGAGGCTCAGAGATGTTATGGCACATGCCTATGGACAGAGGGGCAGAGCTGCTATTAGACTCTGGGTCTGTCTTAATCCCCTCCTTAATTAAGAACAACTGTTTTCTCCTGTGCTGCCCTCATGATCAGGTGGGTTGTCCCCCTGTGGTAACAAAGATGGATCCTGTCAGCTCTAGAGAAAAGGGAACAGCCGATTTCCTGGTAATACTGGTAAAATTCCCTGGGAAGGCTCTCATTGGTTTAGCTTAGGTCACATGTTCCTGAGCCAATTGCTGTGTCCAGCATCACATGTCACAGGGTAAGTGTGGTGATAAAATATAATGTCTATATATCCCTGGCACAAAACAGTACTAACTCATAATAAAGCTCACATTTATCAAATATTCTGTGTACGGGGCCCTGTGTGAAGTGCTTTATATACCTCATCTCATTTAATTCTCACCAAAACCCTAGCAGGTAGGAACATTCTTCATCCTGTTTTACAGACAGTGAAACTAAGACCCAGAGAGGAGGCTCTCTCATTATCAATATCTCTCATACTCAGAGTAGTTTATAAGGGTCAAGCTATATTTCTAAATAAAAGAGCAAACCAGGACAAGTACCATCTGACCCATCAAGCAACAAATCAGGGATAGGAATGTAGGGCATCTCACAGAAGTGAGAAAAAAAGCACAGCCCAGGGCAGAGGGAAGGGGTCAGATGCAGTATGACCATAGGCCTGGTTAATTGGAGCCCTTGCCCTGGGCGATATGCTTTACAGGGAGGAGCATGCTCTGGCCCTCCTGTAGCTACATCTCAGCCCAGAATCTGAGGAGTCTACAGGGCCAACTAGATGTTCCCATTGGGAATCAGCAATTCCTGCCACTAAGCCCTTTGTAGAGTACAATCAGGTACTCAGAATTCCTTGCTCAAATTGCCCCAAATTCACATCAGTCTCTTCCTTGGGTCCATTCTCCCAAAAGCTAACCAGTCCACCAATGCTCTAGTGTCAAGAAATGGCCAAGGGAAAGCAATTTACAGGAGCTATGGACTTCTATAGGCTGGGGTCTCCACACAAATGTCCAGAAGGATCTCCATGCCGCTAGAGGTAGAAAGAAGGGAGGCTGCCCATTGTCTCTCATGTACATTCTTGCCCCAGGTCCACAAGCATCAGATCAGGCCTTCAATTGAAGAGTACACCAGACTACAATGTTACGAGAGGGAAGAAAAAAAAGGCAAGGACTGCATCTCCCCAATGGCCTCTCCTTTCATGCCCCTGGGGAGAGTGAGCACAAGGTTCTTCCCTCTACTTCAGGAACAAATACAGAAACAATCTCATTAGTTGAGCTAAAGCAAACTTCCAGCAGCGAAGCGGCTGGACTTCCTGTGTTCTGGGGCTCTTTCCAGCTTTCAGTGTTTGAGCTCTTCAAACACAGGAAGAGATGTCTCTCCACAAAAGGCCAGGTGGTATTAACTTCATCCTCAACACAGAACCTATTTATCTGCCTTCGTAGAAGACTGAGCCCCCTCCCCTTCCCTCCCCAGTCCCACTCTCCTTGCTTTTGTTCTTTGGTGCTAATAACTCCAGCCTGTAAGATGGAGGGGAGAGATAGCTGCTGGGTCAAGTGCCAGCCAGCCAGGGAAGGCAGCAGCAGGGAGAGGAATGGGCTGCAAAGCAGGAAGGAACACGGATGGCACACCCCTGGGCTCATTCAGTACTGTGCCCAAATACCTTAGGGGCTCTCACATACTTGTAGTGGCTCTGGCTTGAGGAACCAGAGTTTGACTGACAGTTGGGGGAAGAAGGAATCTACTTGTTACACACGCAATCAAAGATCAATGCAGACACCAGGGTTTCTGGTTTCGTTTTGTTTTGTTAGCGTTTTAGGGAATTTGAGCACAGACATGGGGGTAAGGCAATCTGGGGTTTGAATCCTGACTTTACCGTTAGTTATTACAAATATTTTTGTCAAATTGCTTAGCCTTACCTTCTACTTTGTCCACATAAAAATAATGTCGGGGTAATCAGTTTGGTTAGAAGCATGTGTCAATTCTTAACAGTCACAACGCTGTGCAAAATCATGCAGTAAAAACATAAGGCTAACGGGGAAAATGAAGTTGGGGCATGACACCCAGAAACCTCGTCAGTGACCCATAATAGGAACCAGAATAGGAACCAGTTTTACATGTGTTAAATAATTAAGAAATATATAAATACTACCATCAGTAGAGCCCTTGAAAAAGACTTGAACTGTGCTCATGGAAACAGGAAGCTTGTGAGCTGTTGCCAAGTAGTAAAAGGAGGATGCTCTGGCACCGGACAGAGCTGTGACACCAGATGTGCAAGGGTGTGGCTCACAGCACACGTGCTAACTGAGGGAGCTTTTGAGGTGTGTGCATTTGTGTATTTCTACACAGCCTGGTTTGGCTTGCTGAAGTTTTCTGCCTTTACCTAGTGTTTCTTGTGGACAAAATTTGCATAATCAAAGGCAAAAGCATTATGCCCAAATTGTTCCCTAATAGATCGATTACATTGGAACAAATTTGTATTTTCAACATAAGCATTCTAGCAGAACTGACTGTACCTAATTTATGTGACTATTATAAGGGTCAAATGAGATGATCCATATAAAGGGCTTAGCACAAGGCCAGGCACAGAGTAAACATTCAATAAACACATTCTGAAGTTGTTATTAGGAATGTCTGTGCTGGCTTGTTGATATACGCCTTGTAAACTAAAAGTGCCAAGTTTAGCCTCTATCCAGATGTTTAAGCCTTGCAAACAAAAGTCATCCCTAGCTAAACAGTACTTCTCAGTATTGGGCCGTGAGGTTGGCACCTGCAACAGGCTCCCGCCTGATAAGTCTTTAGAAAAGTCCTCATAGCAGGTGGACACAGCCAGGAGACGGGGCCCAAAGGCTAACTTCCTAGGTAAAAGTGGGTATTACCCTCCCCAAATGAGCATGACCCAACCAGGGAGAAGAGTAGACACCTGAACACCAGGAAATCAGGAGACAAACTGACCTAGATGAGAGGATGTCCCTCATCTTCGTAGGACAGAGAGAAGTGCATCACAGGAGGGAACAGAAATCAGGGAAAAACAGCTGAGATGCAGACACCTTCCATTTCCCTTCTTGCTGCAGACAGCGCAGGGGTTAAGAGGCAGGATCTGGAGTAAAAGACCTGGCTCTTCCACAAACTGCACATGAGCTTGGCTGTGCTAACTGACCACCCTGAGCCCTAACTTCTCAATCTATAAAATGGGGAGAGTTTACTTATCTTGTAGGACTGATGTAGAGGTTATAAGGAGCAAATTACGCAAAAGCACTGGGAGGTTGAAGAAGTACTAATCAATGTTAGCAAATCATTGTTATTTGACCCAAGTGGTTTCCATGAGACTGAAGATCAGTCCTCTTTCCAAGAATTCCTTGCTGTCTGGAAAGACTAACTCCTTGGGCTTTTGCCACTTGGAAGAATGATATGGGAGAAGAGGGTCTTCTCAGCAGAGGTGAGTTCTATAGATTTTGTAATTCAGTACAATAGGCGTTGGAAGAGGCCACCCCCACCCTGGCTGCTCATTCCTCTGTAGGGAGTGCTGTTATGTGTAGGAAAGAGCCCTGCCTTTGGAATCAGAAGCCCTGACTTTTTTTTCCTAAATATTTTTGTTGTGGTGGTGATTACATACACATTACATAACATTTACCATCTTAAACTTTTTTTTAAGTCTTTATTTTATTTTAGAGTGAGTGTGTGTGCACATGCAGGCACACAAGCCAGGGAGGGGCAGAGAGAGAGAGAGGGAGAAAGAACTTCAAGCAGGCCCCACACTCAGTGCAGCGCCCTGGTTGGTGCTCCATCTCACAGCCCTAGGATGATGACCTAAGCTGAAATCAAGAGTCGGATGCTCAACTGACTGAGCCACCCAGGTGCCCCATCAAGTCCATTCACACCACTGTGCAGCATTGCACAGTCGTCTCTACGTTCCATCTCCTGGACTCCTTTCACCACGCAAAACTAAAACTCTGTTCCTATTAAACAATGCCTGCCCACACCTCCTCCCCCAGCCCCTCACAACCACCTTTCTACATGCTGTCTTTACAAATTTGACTACTCCAGGAACCTCATGTAAGTGGAATCATACAGTATTTGCCCTTTTGTGACTGGCCTATTTCACTAGCATAACACCCTTAAGGTTCACCCATGTAGTGGGTATCAGAATCACCTTTATTTTCAAGGCTGAATAATATTCCATTGTATGTATGCACCACATTTTGCTGACAGAAGCCTAGGTTTTGAACTCTGACTTTCTAGCCTAGTATCAGCTGTGTGACCTCTGGCAACTCACAGCCCTCCCTGAACCTCTTTTTGCAACCATACCTAGTATCAAAAAGATTAAATATGGTAACTATTCACAATGATATTATAAAAGAAACTTGGGGCGCCTGGGTGGCTCAGCTGGTTAAGCATCCAACTCTTGGTTTCGACTAAGGTCATGATCTCATGGCTCCATGAGTTCGAGCGCTGCATCAGGCTCTGCACTAACGGTGTGGAGCCTGCTTGGGATTCTCTCTCTCTCTCTCTCTCTCTCTCTCTCTCTCTCCCTCTGTCTCTGCCTCCCCCGCTTTCTCTCTTAAAATAAAATAAAATAAAATAAAATAAAATAAAATAAAATAAAATAAAACTTTAAGAAATGAAAGAAACTTAAAAATATGACCCAGAAGAAAAGTGCAAGGGTCATTCATTGTCCATTATAATCTCTGCTATTTAATGAAGGCGTCCTGTGGTAGCCCCCTGTGGTAGCATCGTATATACATGACTTCATCTAATGCTGATATAGACACAGTTGTTATCCCCACTTAACAAACAGGGAAACCAAGGCTCAGGGGAGTTAATACCCTCAAGCTCACTTCACTCATACAGAGTATCCAGGATTTTAACTCAGATTTCTCTGAATTCAAAGTTTTTTTCCTTCTCATAGTACTGTTCATCCATTCCCAATTATTTCTTCTCTCACTAGTCAACCGCCCAAATCTAGGTCATGGGGAACTGGGGGCAAATTTCAAGAAACCGTGGTGTGAGGTTGCCAATTCCAGTGACAATAATTGTTGACAGTCATTAGCAAAATAAACCATCAACAAAACAAAAAGACACCTTACTGAATGGGAGAGGATATTTGCAAATGATGTATCTGATAAGAGGTTAATATCCAAAATATATGGGGCACATAGTGAGTGGTTCAGTCAGTTAAGCATCTGACTTTGGCTCAGGTCATGATCTCATGATTTGTGAGTTCAAGCCCCACGTTGGGTTCTGTGCTGACAGCTCAGAGCCTGGAGCCTGCTTTGGATTCTGTGTCTTCCTCGCTCTCTGCCCCTCCCCCACTTGCACTGTCTCCCTCTCTCTTGCTGTCAAAAATAAATAATAAAACAAAAAAAAGTCATCTGCAAAATATATGAAAGACATATACAACTTACACAACTCAATACCAAACAAACAAATAATCCAATTAAAAAACAGGCAGAGGACCTGAATAGATGTTTTTCCAAAGAAGATATACAAATAGATGGCCAACTGATGCATGAAAAGATGGTCAACATCACTAATCATCAGGGAAATGCAAATCAAAACCACAATGAGATATCACCTTATACCTGTCAGGACAGCTAGAATCAAAAAGACAAGAAATAGCAAGTGTTGGCAAGAATGTGGAAAAAAAGAACCATTGTGTACTATTGGTGGGAATCCAAACTGTGCAGTCACTATGGAAAACAGTGTGTAAGTTCCTCAAAAAATTAAAAATAGAATTACCACATTGTCCAGTAATTCCACTACTGGGTTTATACCCAAATAAAACAAAAACACTAATTCAAAAAGATCTATGCCCCACTATGTTTACTGCAGCATTATTTACAATAGCCAAACTATGGAAGAAGCCCAAGTATCTATCGATAGATAAATGGATAAAGAAGATGTGGCATATATACACAATGGAATATTAATCAGCCATAACAAAGAATGAGATCTTGTCATTTGTGATGACACGGATGGACCTAGAGGGCATAACACTAAGTGAAGTAAGTCAGAGAAAGACAAATACCATATGATTTCACTCATATGTGGAATTTAAGAAACAAACCAAAAAAAGAGACAAAAAACCAGACTCTTAAATAGAGGTGGTTGCCAGAGGGTAGGTGGGTACAGGAAGAGTAAAATAGATAAAGAGAATTGAGAGTACATGTATCCTGATAAGCACTGAGAAATGTATAGAATTGTGAATCAGTATATTGTACACTTGAAACTAATTAACCATGTATATTAATTATATTTTAATAAAAAAAAGTCATTAAATTTCTTGGAGCATTTATGACTTCAGGACCCCTATTTCACAGAAAGGATTATAAATTGAGGCAACATATCCAGAACAGAATTCCACAAAAACACACATCCAGTAAAATGTAAATAGGAGTTCCTCGCCAACAGCAACAAAATAATAAATGTAGAAACAGCTGAATTAAACAAAAATAATCAAGTTTCTCTATGGCAAGACTTCAGAAAGCCTTGCCTACACTAAGATACACTGTGAAGTCAGAGAGGATACAGTATGCAGTTTTACAAATGTTTTTGAACACTGGGCACTTCTCCTTCCATAAAATACCTAGTAAAATCTCGTGGAACACAGTTTGGAAAAGGCTGGCTGAGAGATTCTCAGAACAGCCAAGAAGGCTTTCAATTTGCCATAAGCCTTTATCCTCACCCTTTGTGTTCCCAGAGTGAGCCTCTGTGTCAGGTTCAATTCGAAATAACTAACATTTACTGACCACTTATACATGCCAAACACCAACTTAGGCACTGGGGACTGAAAAAAAAAAAAACTGCCCTGGATGCAGTTAGTAGTAAACCTAATAAAGCAAGAGAGTAGATAAACATGATAGGGTGGCCCTACCTGGCCTATTATTGCACTTAGCACTAATACAGGATTTAGGGTTGACAGAGAATGCTTCAAAGTTTTTTTTTTTTTCCCAGCGTAACCTTGAAGTGGCCCCAGAGGATGGACAGCGACAATTAAGTGGAGACACATCTCATAAGAACGTTTCACCATTACTGGCCTGGTGGTCAGATTGACACCCGAGGGTAGGACTCCCTGGAAGGCAGGGCAACATGTAAGCTTTGAGCCCTACCAACACTGCTATTAGATGACTTTGTATAAGTTACTTAAACTTCATCTGTAAAATGGGGATCATTCACATTTGCCAGAAGTTTCAAAACAGACAAATGTATATAAAATGTCTAGTGCTTAACACACGTTAGTTTCATTTTCTTTGGTGACATTTTTGGAGTAATGTGTTAAAAAAAAAAAAAGTCCGAGGGGGCACCTGGGTGGCTCAGTCAGGTAAGTGTCTGACTTCGGCTCAGGTCATGATCTCATGGTTCGTGGGTTCAAGCCCTGTGCCAGGCTCTGTGCTGATAGCTCAGAGCCTGGAGCCTGCTTTGGATTCTGTGTCTCCCTCTCTCTCTCAGACCCTCTCCTGCTCACGCTCTGTCTGTCTGTCTGTCTCTCTCAAAAATAAATAAACATTAAAAAGCTTTTAATTTTTTAAAAAAAGAGTCTGAGGCTGCATATGGGTTTGGAAAGAAAAGGGGGTCAAGATTGATTAGCAGTGTCTGCCATGGGCTTGAGGAGGGGGTCAGATATTGGCTCATGTTAGCTGGAGACTTTCAACTAAATGCTCTGAGAAAAGAAGTTTCTAAGTGACCTGAGAACCTCAGAAGAAAGCAAGTAGCCCTAAGGCTCTCTCACTGCCAAGCTCCCATCAACTCTTCCGCTTTCTCTTAAACACTCTCCCTTCTTTCATTTTCAGAAAATTAGCAAGGTTGACTTCTTCCCTTTGAAAAGCAGTGTGTACTGTGATGTGAAATTAGCACACTATCTGCTCTGCAGCTAAAAGAATGATTTTAGAGTCTGAGAACCATGCATATAGCCCACTAGTTAGTACCAGGCCTATTCTGAAGGGTTCAACAGGATCCTGCAGGCCCTGGCAGAGGGAACTCAGAAGCCCAGGCAGGGTGGCATTCCACTGCCAGGACCCATAGAGAACAAGCGAACAGAGAGGGAGTTCTTAGGAGGGATTTCATATTTTATATATCAGTAATATGCTTTTTGAATTAAATTATTATTATTAATCACCATTTTTATCTTATAACTTCTGTGGTACTACAGTTAAAAAACCAGTCAAAACATTAGAAAGGGGGGTGTTTATGTGATTGTTTTGGAGAAAATACAGTAAGAGAGATGTAGAGAATTTTAGAAGTGGAAGAACTCTAGGGTGTCCAGCAAATCTGTGTCTTCTGCTTTACAGGTTCGTTCCGTCGACACATATTCAAAGCACATCCCCACGAGTGAGGGACTGTGCTAGGCACTGAGGGAATGGCAGATGAACAAGACAGATGTGGGGCCTGCACTCTTGGATCTTAAGGTCTAGCTGGGGAGATGGGCCACAAATAACCAGATAATCAGTTATTTAATAATCATAATTGTGATCAGTGCAATAAAGTCATACAGGATCCTTTGAGGCTCAGAGGAGAGACACAGACCCTAGACCAGGTAACCAACATGTCCATCCACAGGGACAATGTTGATGCTGAAGCCAGAATTCAGATCATTTACATCCCAGTTCACCTCTATCCCCACTGTGCCACAGCTGGGGTACCAGTGCCCCAACAGGAGGGCTGGGAGAAGAATCTGGCACTGAGAATACAGTGGTGGCAGTTGGAAGAGAAAAGCAAGTGACCACGTCTCTGCAGCTTTCATAAAGGAACAAGAGCATGAACTTGGAGATTTCACTGTCTTCTCAGACACTCACTCATGCTCTGTAGCAGTGGAAAATGGTTTCCACTACCCTAGAGTGGGGGGCCTAAATGCTACAGCCTTTAATGATCAGGATAACAAGGCAGTGAGAGAAGAGCCTCCCCCAAAACCAATTAGAAAGCGCAGAGAATAGAGGGTGTAGACCCACCACACAGGCTGAGCTCTAATCTATCTGCTGTACTTTGCTTGGGAATTAATCACACAAATCCCTAGATAAATCTGAGGCCATTATTAGACAACACTAATATCCCCCTTAGAGTAATCCAGACAAATACAATGAGAGAGGGGGGAGTCCCAAGTGGCCAGAAAACAGGCCGCTTTCATGTTCACACAGTTCTGCACATGAATACGGCGGGGGGGGGGGGACGACTGCCCCCCTGCTCCTCACCCCCAAGCCCAGATGTCTGCTTCTCAATAGCAATGTGGCTTCTGCCCTGACTGCTTTAGGGAAGAGGGGGTGAACTGAAAGATGGGAGAACAAGGTCTGGATTCCCTCCCCTCCCCAACTCTGCCACTGACCTAATTCTCCACAAGAGAGGATTTTTCCTTTTTGGTCCTGCTTGTTTGTAAATCATGCCACCCCAGTGCACACACAGCTTAAGGCGGGCCTAGTTAGGAAGCAGGGAGAAGCCAAGAAGCTTCGAACTGGGGCCCCAGCTGCTATTTCTCAAGAAGGCAGGTAGGTGGAAGTTCCATTAGACTCAGAAGGGGGAATGAGAGGGTAGGAGCAGATAGTATGCCATCAAGATCAACCCAATCTTACATTCTGATATGTCCTTCACTGAACTAGTGGAGTTGTATATGCTGAAATAACACAGAACTCTGCCAAGAACATGATGTATGACCTTGGGTAGATTTCTTAATCCTTCTGGATCACTGGTCTCTTTCAGAAACACAGAATATTTGGATCCTGAATTTTTGACCTCTCAAGTACATTTTTGCACCTGCTAAAAACATTAGGCAAGAGGCTGACTTTAGTTGTAGGAAGATGTGGTTCTTCAAACTGTAAAAAGTGACCTGGAAAAAAATCAGACCTGTCAGGAAAAAAGTCAACACAAAATGGAACTGACAGCAGCTAAAAATGCACATAGTAAAATTTGTTATTGACTAAAAAATTGAAGGAAGAATCAAACATTCTTGACAAAATTTAGACCGGCAAACTTGATGTGAGAAAATTGGATGTGGTAGAAATAATGACCACAAAAAGAACGTTCACAATGGCAGAAGCTATACAGGCAAAATTTGATAGGCACACACACACACAAAAATAACTGATCGATTAATCAAATCTTCACTGTAGAAGACACATGGAGCAGAATTGATCTGGTTAAAACTAATTTAGTAAAATACAAATGAATTGGAAAAATAAGAAATGGTTTAAGTATGCTGAAGGAAAACTGGATTGAGGAATCATCTGAGCCCCACATCATTTGCCTCTAAAAAATACTGCTATAATAAAAATGTTTCAGTGTTTGTATAATCTTGACTACACCAACATAGAGTTAAAATGTCTCAAGGTCAAACTGTGCAATCAAAACATCTTGATAAATGCTGAAGAAAGATAAATCATATGATCTCAGAGCTCCTGTCCAGATGCATTTTTTCTGACAGAAGATCAGAATAGAAAGTGAAAACAATTATATAAATACTTTATTCATAGGAAGAAAGTAGCATGGAAACCACCTATTGCCTGCCATAATAACCGGCACACTACTAGATTTTACTCTCCTGTAACATATTTTAAGCAATTTAGTAATTTTGGAAACATAGAATAACTATTTTTATCTTGCCAAGAAAAAGCAAAAGCCCCAAAACTGATGCTTTGTATTACCAGGCTTTCTTAAAAATAAAATGTAGTTTAATACCAAAAAGTAAAAGGGCATAATCTCAAAGTTAAAAAAAAATGTGCCTTTACAATAAACTTCCTACATTATGTTTATTTCTCTCATTTTCCTGACGAATGGCAAAACTTCATTCTGGTATCTTTGCATGTCTGCCATAGAAGGTAGATGGGGACAGTGTGCTCTAGTCTGCTCGTCAGTTAAATGGGGACACAAGATAAAGCTACTCACACAGAGCCTGAAACATAGTAATTGTTCAATAGATGTTAGCCTAAAGCCCAGGAAGCATAGGACACTTAGCATGAAGCAGGTTCCCAGACTCAGACTGTCCCCCTACTCCTCCAAGCTGAGAACTGTTTACATATTCTGGACTATAAATGTCCCTGGGAACAATAACTGAAGAGTGTGGATTAACCAGGGCAACCCCCTCTGCCTCTTCCCACACGGAGAAAACACACATGGCAGGCAGGAGCGCCTGGGAGGGCAGCCCGATAAAGTCAGCGCTAGGAGGAAAGGCAGCTGTTTGGAAATGCCGTGGGTGGCCCTCACGCTGTGCGGCTATTTGGGGAACAAGTGTCTTTGGACTGGCAGCTAATGACACTCACTGGCTTGCTTGTTCTAGCAGCCTTTCATCTTCACCTTCTCTACATAGAGCTTCCTTTACACAGAGATTCTACGCCCAATCCTCACCTCTAGAGTTCTGAACTCTGGAGGGAGGTGTCCCCTAGATATGCCCATTTACCAGACAAGACCAGAGTCCTCACCCTACCATACTGAATGAAGGTTTCTCTTGTTCTTCATCCCTGTCCTCTCTCCCTCCATCTGCCTTACCCATCAACCATATTCCAAACAAATATTTACAAATAAAAGACACAGCTCCTGCCAGGGATAAGAGACTAATTACTCTTGTCCTTAGGCCAAACAAGTGACAATGAAGAGATGCTGCCCCTCTCCACTGCTTCCTCCTGGTTCCTTCTCATCTTTACTCTCACCTCCTGGGGGAGGGGGGGCGCCTCCCTGAGCACCCTTTTTCTCATGAGATCTCCCCCCATTCCGCTCTTGCCATCTATACCATTCATTACATTTATAATTATTCACATATTGGATTAAGTTTCCATCACTATTTTCCTCTAACTTGTAAGATGCACCAACACAGGCACCATAGCTTCACCACACACTGTGCTTGGCAACCCGTGTTCTGTGGAATCAGCCAGTTCTCCTGGGCCACCTATCTCTTCTCCTTGTGATATAGGGGAATGGATGCCAGACAGGGAGTTAGAATACCTGGGCTCTAGTCCCAGTGCCTCAGCCACCTGCTGGCAGAGTGGCCTATTGTAATTCACCTTCCACTTATGAAACTATAGTGGATGCTACAGGAGTTCAGGAAGCGCCATTTAGTCCACATGGAATGGGCTGGGCATGGGGTCCAGGAAAGCTTTCTGGAGGAGGTGAGGTCTGAGCTGAGATCTGATGGAGGAGTAGGAATTAGTTGAGTGGAACTAGAGGCCTGTAGGAGGTTGGTGATTAGAGGTGAGGAAAGGGTAAGGACAGGATAGCAGGTTCTCTCACAGGGAGACTGAGCCTGGGGGATGGGCTGAATTGGAAAAATGAGGGTCTGAGTCACTGTTTGTTGTGTGCTCCTCTGTTATTTTTCCTTGTTGTCTTAATATCCATGACATTATTATTCTATCCGAAAAAATTCTTGAGAGGATCCACTGGAGAATGAGCTTTGGTGGAATACCTCTCGTCCATTTTCTCCTTAGCTACACATTGTCTTTAAAAACTCAAACAGTGGTGTGGGGGAAGGGAGGAAGAGTGGACAAAAAGAGACAAGCAGGACCCTGGAGACTAAGTGAACTACGTTTTCTGTCTCAGGAGTTCATGTAGGACAGCACTGAATTTGGGGTTGTGTAACTACCTCCCGTGTAGCATAATGGCTAAGAGAGCATGTGCTCTGGAGTTAAAACACCTGCTTCCAATGGAGAATGACTGGCAGCATGACCTTGGGAAAATAAGCATATGTCTCTGGATCTCAGCATATCCATCTATAAAATGGGAATAGTACAGCACTTCCTCAGAGAACTGTTGTGAGCATTAAATGAGTTAAGGTGTGTAAAGTGCTTAGAACAATGTCTGGTGCATAGATACTCTTAACTACATGGCTAGCAGTGACCATTACAGAGCCTGGTGCAGGGATCAAAAACTATAATGGTTCTCATCGATCAAGCATCTGTTATTTGACAATCAATGTGCTTCTTGCTTTGCCTTCATTATCTCATTTAATATTTGTAACCACCTTATAGGGTAATCACCCTCTTTTGCACCCAGGCTCGCTTCTTAGGCAGATAGATGACTTTCTCTCTTCAACTCTGGCTCCTTCATCTACAGCCAAGAACAACAGAACCTCTTTCATAAGGGGTGGTTGAGAGAATTAAAGGAACTTACATTTGAGAGCACTCAGCCCCATGCCTGACATGTAGAAAGTGCTTCATTGAGGATTAGTTCTTCATCATCATCGTTATCATCATCATCATCATCATCATCATCATCATCATCATTAAATTTAGTCAATCAAAATAATCAAGTGATATAAATCTATAAGATTTCCACAAAATTAAAATGGCATCAGGGTATGGTTAGAGCAGAGCACTAAGCTAAACTCAGCCTTGAGCCTACCAGCTTCTCTTGTGGTCTGTGACCAGCAGACTCCGATTGGGAGAGCCAGCCTGAGAACTGCATCTAGAAAAGCCCTGGACCTCTTGTGATTCCTTAGAATGTCTTAAGCATACCCTTGAACTTCCCTGAGTCTTTGTTCTGCCAGGGTTGAAGAGGGACCCCTGAATGCACAGAGACCACTGTTACACTACACTTCCCCTTTCAAAGCATCCATCACTTGGTAATTGCTTGGTGAATTAAGCAGCATGAAGGCATGTCTGTCTTATTCACTGTTCTACCCCCATGCTCCCTCCCTAACACACAGTAGGTCCTCAGTAAGTGTTCATTGGTGTCAAGGGTGTGGAAAGAAGTACCTCTGGAATAACATCATCAGTAAGAGATTTCATGTGGGCATGCATGCTCACGTAGGCTCCATTTCTTGGTTCCTATCACACGCCAGCTGGGCCCCTAACACCTCAATTTCTTCTGCTTAGAAAAATGTTCGAAGGCGTTCCCCCTCCTCCCCAGGCTCCCCATTCTGACTTGTGCTGGATAAGCAACTTCAGATTGCTGAACAGCAACACACAACACAGCTGGGTGAAAATTCCTATGTCCTGAAATTCCTGGAAAACTGTGCTGCACAGCAAGCATTCGGAGAACGGACACAGCACCCACCCCCAGCCCTGGAGAGTCAGAGACAGGAGGAAGGCAGCAAGCAGGCAACTAGAAGAGAGCCTCAATTTCCTTAAGAAATGATTTTGCTCCCTTTCCAAACACCCCACCCATGGCAAAGGTAGAAAAACCACAAGTGAATTAATTACCAGCATTTACATCACTGGCTGCTGAGCCAGGGGCTTCCAAAGCCCCCTATGTGGAGGATCTTGCTCTTTTAGTTTACAAGGACCAGAGTTAGAAGATCTCTTGCCTAATCCCAGGAAAAGGTGCATGGCTTTGAACCGAGTGCCAGTGCTGGTATCCTCAAGAGTTCAATGCCCAGCTCCAAGAAAAACATAGACAAGGCATTTCATGTTTAATCACATGGTCTCAAATGCAAAGCACAAATAAGAATGCCAACTGGTTGGTCTTAGGCAAGTCATTTCTTTTTCTTTGGATTTGTTTCTTTCAGATCTTTGAGTCCTTGATTCCCACAGGATTCTGATATTCTGGGAGCCAGAAATTCCATCATGCAAACATCCAAAACCCTCAGTTTCACCATCTCTATCCAAGACTTCACTTCCTATTTGTAGAAATTTTCTCAAATGAACAGAACACACTAGATTGAAGGTAGAAGAAAGGCCAATGTGAATAGTTTTTAAATTAAACTATGTAATCTTTTGATGCTGTTCTACTACATTCAAATCAGTGTCCCAACTCCAACGAGGTTAAGGAGTACTCTTTCATTTATAGACCAGTGAAGAATTTTAAGGAACTTTCCTTTGTTCCTAGTTTCCTTCTACATCTCTGGTCATCTGCTTTCATCAAGGTCACAGATTCCTTTTTTTCTACTATATATAAATATTAAGCTTCCCAAAGGTTCTGTACCTTCTTCCCCTCTGAATTATACTCTTTGCCTAGACAACCTCATCCATGTGTAAGCCTTCTTTCACCCCCACAACAACTCTGACATCTATATCCAATCCCACCCTCCCCCCTAGAACAACCATCGCCCCCACCTGCTTCTGCACATCTCCTTGCAAGTATCTTACAGAGTCAAAAGAGAAGGTGGGGTACAGACAAACCAAAATTGATTATTACCCCCCTCTTGTCTTCATGCCAGATCTGTTCCTCCCACTGACTTTCCTGCCCTAGTTATACCTACAACCAGAGCACATCATCAAAGCTCTTCCTTCCCCTTTTGAAGAATAATTGATGCTAATTAGTAATAATGGTTAACATTCACTGAATGCTTACTACGTGCCAAGTGTTGTCCTAAGAATTCTCCATGAGAATTCAGTAAAACCTCATAGCAATCCTAAATGGCGAGCACTATTATTACACCCATTTCACAGATGGTGAAATTAAAACACAGAGAAGTTGTCCTTTATCCAAGTTTGCACAGCTAGTATGTGGCAGAGCCAGGCAGCACAAATCCAACACCGCTCAAAGTCATTGCCTTTCCAACTATTAAGTTCTTTTTCTTAACATCTCTGCAATTGACCCTTCTTTCATCACTACTCCTTTGGTATAGACTTCTCTCTCAACAAAACCATACAATAGCCTCCACCTAGCCTCTCTGCTTTAAGCCTTCCAATAGCCAGCCAATCCATCATGCAAACTGCCCCTAGGGCCATCTTTCTAAAATTCAAATCTGTTACTACTCAACTGAAAAACTTCCAATAGCCCTCAACTGCAGGAAAAAAATAATGTCCAAAATCCTTACAAAGCATTGAGATCCACCCTGCCTAATGCCTCCTCTCATTATTTTCCCATTGGCCTCCATCCTTCAATCCAGCCACACTAACTACTGCAAATAACTGGTTCACAGGGCTGCCCTGAAATGTCCTTTCCCCAACAGTCTACCAAATAAAACTTCTAAGTCTGACTGTGAAATATCCTCCCATCCCAAGCAGGGTGGGACACCGCTTTTGGAGCTACTCTATTAACATTCTACCTGGTACTTTAGTGGCTCTACTGCATGCTGTACTTCTTTGCCTGACAGGCTTCCCTGTGGGACCACAAGCTCCACGTGGGCAGGGACCTCCCTGGTACATAATAGGCACTCCCTCTGTGAATGCCTAATCACAGAATATACTTATTCCAGTAAATAGATGGCCTACTCCAAAAAAATAGATGATTATATGTCAAGAACTGCTTTATAAATGCTTGATGATACCTCAAAGACTTTGTTCTCTTCCATAAGCCAAACTTGCCCCTGAAAATGCCACGATTTTATGCTGAAAGAAGCTCTGAGATAGTATTAGGAATTCCAAACAGTGAGGCCCCTGAAGGAGGGAGGTATGACCAGAATATGTTCCCATGGGACCCTCCAAAACCACCTGGCCAGGTCAACAAGACCACCACACACAGGGCTAAAGACAGAGGACAAGAGCCCAACACATATCCCTGGTGTCAGCCTCCACCTGAAAACTGCAAGCCCCCGGGGGGAAGGAATTGTAACAGGAGGCCAAGAGTAACTACAATCAACTAAAGAGAGATAAATACAAATTTTAGTATTGATCAGTGGCCTCTAAACCTTTCTGAACAAACTGCCTATTAGAAAAAATAACTTTAATATGTTGTCGCAAGAGATGTTTATCTAGTTATAAATAATTTGTATATAAGTTAACTATACATATCCCAAAGAATGGTCCTGCATATGCCCCATTTTTAAGGCCAATGATCTAGAGAATAATCTTCTCACCCCCACCCCCTGAAAGGGAGAGGATGAACATGATCAAACATAAGGGTGGGCCTGGAGGCCGAGACCCTCAGAACCACGGCATCCTTAGTGTGAAGGCACGTACACACCAGCACACACTGACAGGTGTTGCCCCAGCACCTGCTGCATTCCCTCCAGAGATGGGGGGAGGCATGGTCCGACAGCTCTTAGCATCAGGATTCTTTCTCTGTAGCTCTGATCTCTCAACCCTCCCACTCAGTATCCGCTTCCTCTTCTTCGTGGCAGCTCTTCTGATATCCGAGGACAATTATCCCGTCCCCAGTGAGCCTCATCTTCTCCAGGGAATCCACACAAGCTAATGGGGCCTCTCCATCTCCAGTGACAACCACATGTCTGCCTCAAACAGCCACTGCACAAGCATTTACATGGTCCCAGGCTGGCTGCTGCCTGTAATTGTTACAGGAAACCACTGGTTTGTAAACAAACAAGAAATTCTTTCTAGTCTGTCTTCAACTAGATCAAACCAGGTAGAAAGTGTATGCACTTGACACAGATTCGATGAAAACTGCCCCACAGTAAACATGCCACTCTTTCCATTCAAAGAGAGGAGGCATTTCCAGTGCCTACTGCCCACTGCAGTCCAAGTCATATCTGATACACCACCAGTTAAAGTGTTAAACAGGTATTACTAAACTCACATTCCTGGGAACCTACATCCATCCATCACGTGTGTTAGCACATGAACGCAGACACCAGTGCATGCATACAAAACATGAAAGCGCACATATATACACACAGAATGTGCTTTATTAATGCAATATTTATTGAGCAACTGCTGTCTGTCACACTCCAGTGGTTTAGCATCAAGCCTGTACATGCAGTAATTAACAAAGAGAAACAGCGTTTTCCCTTGGTTTCATGTCTTAGAGTTCTCAAAGAGAGCGCCTCCTTATATACACTCCTGCAACAAGAATCAGGAAACTCAACTGAGTTATTGCAACTTGCATTAAGGACGTGAAAGCCAAAGGGAGCCAAGAGACACATTAAAATGTAGCCACTGGTTATATATTCTACATGGGGGAAAAACAGCCCCAATCTGCATTAACACAAGGCTGAACACTCAACATCAGGAAGAGCAAACAGCAAAGTTTTCTACAGCAACTAAAACCCAACCATCTGCCCACGTGCCAATTCTCACATGACCATGTGATGTGGTCATGCCCACTTCCCAGCACATGTGTGTAGTCCAGAGAACCTGGATGGACAATGAGACCCCGGAGTAGAAGCTGATGACTCTGGATACATTTCAAGTTTAGGGTCAAAATGGCATCTGTGGGCTTTGCTCTTAAAAGTAAACTATTTTAAATCAGAAAATTATGAGATGAGTTCTCCATTCTTTGCTGCAGTGTCAGTAAAATGACCACCAGTGAGGAGGTGGCTGAGCGCCAGGCTAGCCTCGTCCCCTTTAGGTTGCAGGATGGAATTTGCTTGGCAGGTTTACAGTCTATGCCAATGTGAGAGGAACATGTTCTAGCCCTGCCTAATCCCTCTCCCTAAGAGACTTTTGCCCAACAGGGCCAAAAACATGGGAAACCCAGGGCAACCTGGCAGAACAGAAGCATTTTTGGATCGGGCATTTGTTTCCAAGGCCAGTTTCCAGAAGTAGCTACTTGATACTGCTTCGTTTTATGATCTTCTTTTCTAAAAACCATTCTGTTAGGCTTTTTAGCAAAACCTTGATGTCTATTGGGGTGTCTGACCCTGGATGCCAGGATGGGCTTGTTAAGCTAGACCAATCCAATTCCACTTTATGCTACTCCATAGCATTCTAGAACGTCTATCTTATTGCCGAGCCATTAGAGATTTCCAGGGGGCTCCCAGGAAAAGCAGAGATGCTGCAAAGCCAGCGGGGTGTGGAGGAAGATGGGACATCTTAGGGGGGTGAAATGAGGCACAGACAATAGAGCCAGAGATGGGGCCAACCATGAATCTTCCAGAGTGCAAGAGCCCTAGGAACAAAATGACTAGAGCATGAATCACCTGCTTACCTCAGAGTCTGTTCCCACATCAGTCCCTCCCACGTTGTTTAAGATTAATCTCAAGCAGTTAATTCTAAATAACTCTGTGATGTGCGGGCCGCTAGTGCCATATTAGAGAATCCCGTATGACTTTTACTTGACACAAGAGTTAATTCTTGCAGAGCAGCATCCAGAAATGTTATGACCCACCAATCCCCTCACCCACAAGGCCCATTGCAAAGGTCAGACTGCTTTAATCAGAATGGGGACCAGTGAGGACGTGGCTACAGGCCGACCGCAGCCTGATGTAGGAAGAGCTAGCTCCCTGACCCTCAGGAGTGACCACAGAGAGATACATTAGGCTGCCCTGAAAGGCACTGAGCCCCCATCCACCACTGCATTTGACTAGGGGTATTTTGGAGAGGAGGAAATATGTCTTACACAGTGGAGAAGAGGGTGGAAAATGGGTAGTTAGACCCAAAGATCCTTAAAATCCCCTCCAAAGTTATCATCCCACGATTCTTTACAATGTACCTTGGTTTCCAGTGCGTTACATAGGCAAAGCCAGGACCAGAAGGCAATGTAAATGCCTCACTGTCCTCTAAATGGATCACGGGATCTGTGCTCCATCCCTCGCAGAATATTTCTTCCCCAGCACCAGGGTCCCCCCAAATTTCAGTGTGCCTCCTCAAATCTGAGAAGGGGCTCACAGCACATCTCCTGAGCCTAAACTCCAGCCTTGCCTCTCCTGATCTAGGTGGAGCAAGTATTCTAGGGGAAGATTAGTCTTTTAGGAATCCCACAGGTGAGAGGCTTACCATCCTTTAAGCTCACCCTTCCCGCTTCCTTTAGCAGTCCAAGCTAGCCATGTAAGAGACAGGACCCCTTCTGGAAAGGAAAGAAGCCTGAGAGAATGAGGAGGAAGGAAAAAATCATGAGAATGTGGCAAGTTCCCAGCCTTGCCAGCCCTGTTCCCACTGTTTGGATCGCACACGTGTGATTTCAGCCTGGCCGGTCCCTCCTCACAAGAGGGGTATTGTTTTTATTTTAAAGCAACTTATTAACTAAAAAGCTCAACACTCTCTCGCTGCACTTTGTCTATTCTCCTGGGGCTGCAGGTAACACATTCCCAATAATACCTGGAGAAGAGGGTATGGGATTGCCTGGAACACTCTGCCTGAGACAGCAAAGACACCAACCCAAGTGTTGCCAACAACCACGGGACTATTGAGATTCTGTCTTCTAAGAACTTTGCACCTGCAAATAGAACCACTTCAGGAGAACTAAACCAGCAGTCAAGAGGCAAAAATATCAGAAGATCAGACGTAGAGAGTCTCGTGGAGAAACTTGACAGAAAAGCTCCTCAGAGTCATCTTAGGTGCAAAGATACTTAAATAAGAGCCTCAGTTAAACCCAAAAGATCCTAAGTGCATGTCACAGCTTAAACCAAGAGCCTCATGTTGCCTCCAGCTCATGTCCCTGCCTTTCTTTCATCTCCATCCTCTTCAGGCCCTTGTGTACCCTCACAGAGTACAGTGTTTTTCCCCCCAAAGAGCTGAAACATTAGCCGTTTGTAGGACCACGTGTGAAGTAAGTTTTAACACAGAGCAGAGCTGGGCAGTTTGGCCAGATGACTGTGAGATCAATTTGTTTTTAAAAGCTTGCTAGTATTGGTTCCTGAATTAAAAAAAAATTTTTTAATTGGAAAATGCATTATTTAGGAACATTGTGGACAGCAGTGGAGGTCTGAGAGCAGATATAGATGATGACACATTTAAAGAGGGCCCTGTATTGCTTTCAAATAGGTTACCCAAAGACATCAATTTCTGGAGAACAACGGCAGTAATGACAACCCACTGGCACTGTCAGTTCCCAAATAGATCACGGAGACAGGCCTGCCGAGCCACGCTTTGTCCCTCTCCTCTGTCAGCCACAGCCTGTCACCTGTAACACAGCCCCCCAGTGAGCCGCAGCGAACCAAACATCCCAACTATAGCTGGGAAAACCTCAGGAGGAGGATGCGGGTGCCCTCTCTTTTTAAACACCAGCACTTTCCTCTGCATCAACAATAAACATTTCTAGACATGGCCTCTCTCTGCCCACTGGATATCCAAGATGCCTCCCCATATAACATTCCTAGATGCCCCTCATCTTCCACACTCCCCCTCCAAGGCTCTTCCTGCCCTGCCGGTTATGAAGTGAAGGAAAGTGTGTCTGTGATGAAGGGTCATAGGCCACTGGGGAATCACATGTACACCCAGAGCAACATTGCTGTCACTGGACAGCAACAAGTCTTAACAGAGGCGGATCCACAGAGGTGGAGCTGGAAGCTGATGATACCAGGGATTCCTTAAGAAAAAAAAAAATCACAAATACAGCATTAAGTATGGCACCTTGAAAGGGACCATGCAAGTGAGGATATATGAAAGGTTTTGTTTCCTGGTTAAATCCGCCTCTGTATTGATTCCCCTCCCCCACACACAAAGGGAAAGAGAAGCACAAACACAGAGAAAGAGAGTTTGGTTTTGTTAGCTGTGAAGACAGTCGGAAGGCAGCAGGAAAGCAAGAAGGAGTCTGACAGAATAATCCAGGAGCTCCATCTTTTACCGCCAACCCTGGGTGTGGTGCTGGGCAATTCCTGGTACTTGGGAAACCAAAGGTTAAGTCTGAAGAGGTCATGCTGTCCAGCGATGCTCCAGCGTGGTGTAGTTGTGCTCCAAATGCCTCATGACCCATGGGTCCAATCCCCAGTCACTTCACTTCAAACCAGGGTCTTGAGGGTGGGAATTGAATACTCAGACACATTCATTTCATCCTCTCTCATTCTCTCATATTCTCGCTTTCTGTCTGTCTGGGAGGAGTAAGGCTCCTTGGGACTGGCCGAGCTGATAACCTCCTACACCAGGAGTTTGACATTTTGCTTATCACCAGCATCCAGGGAGGCAACGCTCCATTTCACAATGGAGACACAGGCCATTTGTGTTAATGAAGGGAGCCTAGGAGCAGAAATAAAATGCCACGTTGGGAATCTGGGTTTTTAGGTCCCAGAGACACCCGCCAAACAGACAGCATCCAAACTTGCCCTCATACCCACAAGTTCACTGAAGCCTCATGTCTGGGTCTCCTCACTTTTCAGTGGGATGGTAAAGCCTGTGCTACCTGCCTCATTGTGTTGCTATGGGGGCCAGAACACCACAGGTTTGCAAAGAGTTCTAAATATGGTCCAACAGGCACAACCATTATCATTGGCTCTCAGGCAGGGGCAAAATGGCAATGAAACTGAATTCCCCTCCTTTTGTTTCTACCATTTCTCAAACTGGGATGCAGGAAAATGGCAGAGGTGGGAGTACTCAAAGGGGAGCATCAAACCTTCTACAAGACCAAACTGACACACAGTTCATTCTTACAAGCACCAGGAAGACCAACAGCCCAGAGTCAGGACTTGTTCTTTCCCAGAGACTTTGCTGATAACTCCGTACATTTCATCTGCTTTCATGCTCTCGACAACTCCACGACGTACAATTTCTTATCCTGATTCACTGCAAGGCAGGATGGTACAGTGGTTAAGTGTGGTCTGTGAAGCCAGTCCACCTAGATACAAACCTCAGCTTTGCCTCTTATTAGCTGTGTGACCTTGGACAGATTATTGAACCTCTCGTCCCTTAACTTCCTTGTCTACAAAATGAGAACGATAGTGTGTTGAGTGGCTGTGAGGGTTATAAAAGTTAACTCATGCACAGCAGTCAATATAGTGTAGATACTCCTCGAATGTTAGCTGCTATTAATTATTACGATTATTGATGAGCATACTGAATCTTCTAAAACTTTCTCCAAAGACACACAACTTATAACTGGACAAGCCCAGATTTAAGTCCAATCTTTTTCATTCCAGAAGCCATGCTCTTAAGACTACACTAAACCTTGGGGCGCCTGGGTGGCGCAGTCGGTTAAGCGTCCGACTTCAGCCAGGTCACGATCTCACAGTCCGTGAGTTCGAGCCCCGCGTCGGGCTCTGGGCTGATGGCTCAGAGCCTGGAGCCTGTTTCCGATTCTGTGTCTCCCTCTCTCTCTGCCCCTCCCCCGTTCATGCTCTGTCTCTCTCTGTCCCAAAAATAAATAAATGTTGAAAAAAAAAAAATTAAAAAAAAAGACTACACTAAACCTTCTTCAAGTTCCAAATTTCTTTGCTCCTCACTTTCCTCATCTGTAAAGTGAGTCTAATGATATCAACCACATAGGAGTGCCATGAGGATTAGATGAGACAATGCGCATAAAGCACCTAGGCTGTCAGGCACATGATGGCATTCGATAATAGTAATACTGACATCATTATTATTTTTATCCAAGGAAGGGTTCCTGACCCTCACAGCCCTGCCCTGAAGCCTCTCGCTCAAGTTCCACCTCTGGGCCTTGTTGCACAGGACACCCACTGCAGGGAGAGTATGTTGGCCCCATCCCCCAAGCATACACCCTATCTCTTCTGTCCCGCAAAAAGGGCAGAGGACCCAGCTGATGGGCAGCTGCCCTAGGAACTGGAAACCATCTTTCCCTGACAGCCTGCAAAGGAAGATAGGGGCCATGAAGATAATTAGCCCCTGGTGCTGGGCCTGTGGTGTCTCATTACCAAATGCAAATGCAAGCTCACGTGCCACTCCAAGGCTCTTGGCAAAATGCCTGGGTAACCCTCAACCCCACTGAATTCGGACGAAGCATTTACCCCGTGTTCACCCCCTTTGTAGCCTGCAGCTGGTGTATGGATTCTGCAAAGGGAGAAAGAAGACTGTTCTCACCCCCCTGAAGGGGGAACAAGGAAAAACACTCTTATTTCTTTAAAGGAGGCAGAGATGCTACTGTGGGGTGGGGGGGGGGGGAGTGTATAAAAAAATTGCTCTTCCCTCGGCAGTTAAAAGAGGGATAATTGGTGCAAGTGGCAGGCGGCTGTTCTGCCATTTAGCATACAGCATACCCAGGAAATCTCACTTGGTAATCAGAAGGAGAGGAGGAAAAAGGAGCAATCAGACCCCTATTCAGGCTCCGTTTAGCGACAGCCCCTGCTGGCTGGCTGGGCTGGTCCCACCTAACGCCTGAATGCTGGGTGGGAATCAAGTCTCAGAAGCCGCAGTTCTCCTTTGTGCATGTTGTAAGCCCTTGCTTCTGTGCCACAGTCTCCATACTGGGGAGAAGGATTCTGAAGAGATAGTCTTTACTGATTGCTCACCACTCCCCTGCAGCTCCCACCCCCATCCCTATCCCCAAGCCATGCAGGGTTGACATGGTTTAGGAACAACACTGCCATGTTACAATTCCAGCAGGATGTGCACTGGGGATGGGGAGGGAGATGTTTGTGTTTTTACACAAATGCCCAGAAATGGAGGATCAGCTGGGGCAATCACTAGAACCTTAACTTCAGCATTGGAAGCCTTTGGCCCTTGGTAAACGCTCAGGGGAAATCAGTCTCTTGGTACACCATTCCATCCCAGTTCTGGCTTGGATAAATGGGGGAAGAGTCACAAAATCCTCAGTAAAAAGAAAAGTAATTAAAATTCACTTTCAGGAAGGCATACCAAGGCCACACAGTGGTGTTGAGCCATCAATCCAACCAACCTGCAGCTGCAGACAGCTGGAGGGATGGGAAAGGGAGGCCAGTAGGTACCACTCAACGGTGTGCTTGTAATAAGGCTCGGGCCCCTTCCACCAACACCCACCGCTGTACCTCACTGTCGGATCACACCACCTGAGAAGTTAAGAGCTAAGACTCAAGACTGCAGCTTCTGGTTTGGGCACCTGCCCAAGTCAGCAGGAAGAGATAGACAATGAACATGTTTTCCCCCAACTGAATAGGACCTCATGACTCTTCACTGAATTAACCTAAAAGTGGGGACACACAAGTGGTATGTGATATAGGTAGGCCCATTTAATGAGACTTGGGAGGATAAATCAACATGTGATGCCTTCTCCATCTTTTCCTGGCCCTACCCCACCTGCAACAGGCTGACTTCATACTCAAGGAGCTCCTCAGTAAGACTATTACTGAAATGTACATACCTTGGGAGCAAATCAATTCTTCATGACCATAAGGTTGTTAAGAAATTCAATACATGCATATTCATAACTAAGAATGGTTTAAAAATAAAGTATCAATTTCAACTCATTTCAAGGTAATAATAAACTCTCAATGACCCATGAGGGGACAGCTCTTTTGGGGGAGCTCAGGATACCTCTTCATTGCCCGGTGAGCTCCAGGATACTGGTAACAGGAGACTGGGCTAGATCAAAACCAGTGAATATGCTGTGCCATAGCTCGACTATATTCCAAAATAGATATGTTTAATTTTAAAATCATTTTGAACTACCTGCATTTCTTCTGTCCTCTAAGACCCTTACTAAAAAGGCAAGATTACACAAACAAGTCCAAAGTTGAGCACCGGAACATTTTGTTTACAAACATAACACCTGGAAGTAAAAATCTGGGACCTTTTCTCCACCATGTGCCAGAATGTTCAATGTGACCATTAATTAAGTTAGGAGCCTAGGAATGAAGTTTTTCTCAAGTAGGATGTGTGGAGTTCAGTCTGTAGCCAGAGAAAATAACGTTTCACCACATGAAAGAAGATAGTGAGTCCAGGACCTCCAACCCCTAGGCCCAACTTTTCCACAGCAACCATTTCCAGTATCTTCTAGGTTCTTCCTAGAGAAGACACCCAATGGGGGATCAGAAGAGCCCAAAGCACATA
Organism: Prionailurus bengalensis; assembly: GCF_016509475.1. NCBI lineage: Eukaryota > Metazoa > Chordata > Mammalia > Carnivora > Felidae > Prionailurus > Prionailurus bengalensis. Next base: position 123,545,225 of record NC_057355.1, on the reverse strand, counting down.
GGGGAGATAGGCCCATCTGTGCATTCTTCCCAGGGTGCAGCACAGAGATATTCTGGAGCCATCAAGGCATGGAAAGCCAGATAGGCCAAGCAAACATCAATGCCACCAGCATGCTAGAAGCTAATGGACCACAGAGAGTGCCTCTGACAGGCCCCGACCACATCCATCTGAAGCTGCAGGAGACCTCCCAGCTCTTCCTGTTCTTGAACTGCTAAAGCATGAAGTAAAAAATGGATCTTCCAAACTGGGTGCAAGCCCTCACACAATCAAATGTCAAGGCCTATCCTACAAATTGGGACAATCAGATAGATGCCTGGCACACAGGACCAACAGCTGGGAATAAGTATGCTGGTTTCCGGTCTATGACATGTACAACTGAAAGGAGGCAGAGTAGGGAGTGGATGCATCCTCACAGCCAACCTCACCACATCATCTTTAGACAAATGGGTAGGCATTTGTTTAGACTATTCATCTTGTTTTAGGTACATCTGCTTAAATTTGTCCCCCTTAATATTTTACAGGTGAGCTTTTCCTGCTTACTGGCTAAAAATTAACTATGTGTACAGAGAACGGGTATTTTCTAAAAGCCTGTAATGTATTTTTTGTGACTGATTAGACATGATGACAATTACCAGGATCAACAGACTCCAAGTTATCAACAGTCAATTCTGATACCTCTCCCAACACCCACCCTCACCTCAACCTTTGCACTGCTCTGTTCCAACTGTTACTGTTACGACAGAGTTCATTTACTCTATTTATGTATCAGGACAATAAATGAGCTGTGCTCTGTGTTTGCCTTCTTCAGATAGAGGTATCAATCCACAGCCACTAGATGATCTGAACCCTGCAGAAAGAACTATTATTAAAATATCCATGTTGTATTTAGCTATTAAAAAATTGACTGCCTACAATCTGCTCTAAAGAAATGCTACTGGAGACCTGAAACACACACACACACACACACACACACACACACACACACACACACACCCCAAAAGAGAGAGAAAAGACAAATCATATACATATACAGTATGGAAATTCTTCCTGCAGAAAAGTGCTGATCCAGACCTGCCCAGAGGAAATGAGTTCTTTTTAAACACAAAGAATGCAATCAGGGATAATCAGCAAGTTAACAACACACTTGCAAACACCCTAGTCCCTAGAAAGGAAGAATGCCAGCTTTCAATGCAAGTTCTGAGAACAGAGCAGACCCTTTGGGCGAACAAGACGTCAGCGTCTTCAGGCAGAACTTTCTCCAAAGTGAAGAAGCTTTGGAACGGAGTCAGCTCCAGAAGGCACCTGCTTATAAGAAGTGCTTCAATAACCACATTCCCAAAGTGGCTTTGTGGGCTGGGGTGGCCTCGGGTCCTCTTCCCCATCCACTTTTCCAATGGGCTCCATGGGGAAAAAAAGAAGCCAATAAAAAGTGGCACGCACGTCTTGAATGTCCCTCTTCCGCAGCCCAGCCACAGGAGGGAAGATGTGATGCCCAGCCCAGCAGAGGAAACAAGCAGCAGAGACCTGGGAAGGGCTCCCACAATAGCCCCTACATGACCTACAAAGGGGTCTCCAACAAGATCCTCGAAGTGTCCTACTCTCCAGCATCCACCACCTATGAAATAAACTTTGCTTTGATTTAAAAAAAAAACATTTTTAATAGGAGTGGTTAAAATTCATATGAATTACAACCTGCTTTAGGGGTTGGGCTATTATGGGATGGCTTGAGGAACACCTACAGACACTATTTTTAATTACAAATCCCAAGGCAGGGGCCTCACCAAAATGAAAAAATCCTGGAAGTCAGTGCTGGGACACTCACCTAGCCCCACCTACCTGACCTCTCTTGACCTGTTGGTTCTCAATCTCGGCTGCACAATAGAATCATCTGGGGAGCTTTAAAAATACACATTGGATCCCACCCCCTACAAAATTCTGATTGAATTAGCCCATAGGGTGGCCTGAGAGTTTTTAAACCACCCTGCAAGTGATCCTAATACGCGAAGCCAAGGTTGAGAACCACTGTTCTGCCCTATACCATCCCACCACCTTCCTGGAGAGACCAGAATGGGATGGCAAAACATTTCTAGAAGAATCCAGGGCTTGATTCAAAAAGGAGAAAATCAAACTTCTTTGCCTCCTCCTCATTCCAGCCTCTCAACATGCATACCCCTGTGGTCAGTTCTCACATTCTTTGTCACTTCAGTGCTTCCTCCTGCTCAAAGCCAGGCCTTCAATGAGTCCTGGAGTCCATGAATCTGGATTTTAGGTACTTGTCAAAGTAGAGTCTGGGCCACTTCTCTCGGATCTAATCCCATACAGTCAGAATTTGGTGAATAAGGTGAGGGCAATCTAAGTCCTCAGGCATGAGCCTTACCTTCCCTCTCCCTGGGAAGCTGTGGTTGAACTTGAGAGGCTTGTCAAGGCTATACTGAGTATTGCCAGCCCCCTTGGGGGTTTGGCTAGACAAGGCTCCTGTCAGTCTCTGTGCCTTCCTGACCATTCTCAGTACATGGAGAGGAGGAAGAGGACAGGAAAGAGGAACCTCATATGAAAAATCCTGCTGCTAGAATGAGGAGGTGAGTAGTCCCATCCCCAGCTGCCTCCTCCACCCTCCAGGAACCTCCCCAAAGACTGTGGGATGAGAAGCAAATGGAAGGGCTGGGATGATAGCGGGCCAAGAATGGACCTGCAATCCATCCACCCTCATTCCCCTTGGCATGGGCACTCTTTTTCCTGGGGACTAAGGAGGAAGTGATGAGGAGTGTCCCACCCATCCCAAGGGTCCAACTCTCAAGGGATCAAGAGGGACAGAGATAGCCACACTGCCCATTTCTATCAGATTCTTGCTCTGTGCTAACCCTGCTGTCTGCAGTGGAAGCAGCTGATCTGGGGCACACACCCTTCAGCCTGCTCCATCTAGCCCTTTGAGTACAGCCAAACATCTGAGTAAGAAGCCCATGGTTGAGTAGCCAGGATTCTCTCCTTGCCAAGATCTGATGGGTTTTCCATTGAGAACAATCGAAGGATTTCCAAAGGGACCCAATTATCCAACATGTAGCTAAAGATGCCCTTCAACGATAGTGGTGGTTTCTATCCATGGTCTTGGCCTCACCCAATGCAGTGGGTGGGTCTCTAGTAAGAGAGGACTAGGGAAGAAGGTCTTACCTTCTGAGCAGAGCTTGCCACCATAGCCAGTGGTAGAACAGTCACAGGTGGGGTGGCCATCCAGGAGAAAGCAGATCCCACCATTTTCACAGGGACGCTCACCACAGGGTCCCTCAGCATCCAACTGGACACCTTGGCTCCCCAGAAGCCGAGGCTCTGAGTTGCCATATTTGAGATCCAGGATTAATCCTCTGAAGCCGGGCATGGCCTGTACTCCATCAAGGGTCAGGGCAGAAGGTCGTATGTCCGCGGGGACTCCGCCAAGGAACAAGTCACTGACCACATCCATGTAGGGCCGCTGGGGCTGCAGCTCACCCGCCTGGCCCTCACCGTCAAGCACCAGCACCGTGCGCAGGCGGTCCCGGCTCACCATGAGGAAGTGCCAGCTGCTGTCATTCACCTGCTTGTTGGACAGCACAGCGGTCTCCGCACAGTCCATGCTGAAGCGGAGCTGTACGCGGCCATCTGCCAGGGAAAGGCAGAGGAAGTCACAGACGCCGCCATCGTCCAGGTAAAGGAGCAGCCCCGTGGAGACATTGGTCTTGAACTGGAAGCTCAGGTCACTGCGCGTGCTGGCATCCCAGCGGAGGTAACGGGCCCACTGGTTGGGGAGGCCCATGAACTCGAGGCCCAGGCAGAGCCCCAGCAGTGACCCCAGCAGGACACTCACCTTCAGGGTGAAGAAAACCGAGTGCGCAGTGAAGCTCATTGTGGCTGCCAGGACTGAGGCCAGAGGAGCAGACTGGCAAGGAACAGCCCTGAGGGGAACAATCCCCCTTGGCAGCGGGAAGGGAGAGAGGAAGAGGAGATGGGGGGGGGGGGGGTACAGAGAGCACACAAAAGGAAGGAGGCACACACACAAATATCCAGAGGGTGAGGAAGAAGGAAAGTGAACAAGACGGCTCCAGATGGGTGCACGAGCAAGAAATCCAATAAAGAAGCAGGGGGGGAAAGACCGAGCAGAAGAGGAGGAAAGTCAAGTGGGAAAATGTGGGATTAGAGTGAGGAGCAAAGTGTCTTTCTCCAAGAAAAGATCTCAGCTATCCATGTGGATCCGGAGGCCTTGATTCAAGGAGAAGAAGGTCCACAGCAGGAGGAAGCCTTCAGCACTGCACTCCTCCCAAAGGACCCCCAAACACCCCAGCCGGGGAGGCCGGGGAGAGGGCTGGGCTGGGGGTGCCGTGATGGAGGAGGCGTGAGCAGTGAGGTGAGCCAGGTGAAAGGCAAAAACAGGCCAAGGACCAGTCCTGAAGTTTTACCTCCTAGCAGCGGGGGGCTGCAGGGAGCAGGGCAGCCCAAAGCTGAGTGCTCAGGCAGAGCAGGGCCCAGGGCAGAGCGGGAGCAGGTTCAGACTTCATGGTGCAGACCAGAGGCAGTCCTGCCCATAACCTGCCTCTCAGGACTCCAGAAAAAGATCTGCAGGGAGAAGGGGTGCGGGCAGAAAAGAAAGAAAGATTAGGGCGGTGTCAGGAAAATACTGCATCTCATTCACAAATATTGATGGAGCGCTGACTATGAGTCTGGCTATTCTAAGGATTCCCCCAGTGCCTGGTGCTTCAAACAGGAGAGAGGGCCCAGTTTCCTCCAGAGCCGTTGCAGGACCCTGAGCTCAGTGCCTAATGATGCACACAGTTTTTCCATATGCAAAAATAGTACAAAACTCCCAAAGCCATATCAGCACATTTTTATAATATTCATATCACAGGGTCACATAGCTAAAATTTATTTTTAAGTTAAGTACTAACATTTTACACACTTGAATACACACACATAATTTTAACTTATTTACCTATTAAGAGGCATGAAATGACATTGATTTCTTTTTAGATTTTTCTTTTTCAACTTGACAATCCAACGCTTGGGTGTAGGCGGCCTAAGACAGATTCCCACTTTTAAGTTTGTGAAAGAAATATTTATAAAAATCAGCAAAAATAAATTAGAAAGTGAGTAACGAACAAAACAACTCTCATCTCTTAATAAATGTTGGTGAAAAGTTCTTATAGGAAAAAATGTGTTTTGAGACTTAAAAAAGAAAGGCTGTGTCTGAAACCTGGTTCTTTTATGCTGAGCTTTGAGCAAATTTCTTAACCTATCTGAGCTTCTATTCCCTCACTAATAAAGCAGAGGAAAATAACTTCTAAGTGTGGAGAGAGGACACCATGAGATCATGTATGGAAGATCTTGGCATGATAGCAGGTTATCAAACACTAGGTTCTTTACTTTCTTATTTTGGATACAAAGGGATAGGAAGAACTGTTGTTGATGTGAGTGTATGTACGTCTGTGGAGTAGGGGCAGTATATAAAACCACAAGTACTTTTTTAAAAAAAACTACAAAAACTTCAGAATGAACAACAAATGAGGAATACAACAGACCTAGAGCACATTCCATATGTTTTATACTGATTGGAAGTGCACAAAAACCCAGTCAAGTGGGTGATCTAGATGTTGAAGGCAGACTCTGGCCCACCTAGCCAAGTGGAGACTTCTTTGTTCACATAAGAGCAATGAGTATAATTTCCAAGAGCTGTTCAAATTGCTGCTTATTAACTGGCACATTCGGTAATTCACCACAGTCTCTATCAGACCATTACTGTCCACGATTTTTATGATGATGCCATTAGCAAAGCTGGTTATTACCCCTGCTTTGAAGAGGAAAATGTTCCTTAACCAGGAACAAACATCTATGCCCACTGAACAAACAGATCAAACCAACAAGAGGTTGACTGAATCCAACATAAGGAAAGCCTTTATTCTATACATGATTTTGTCCAAGCAGTGCTTCCTGAAGTGTGGCATGTACTACCTCCGGAAGTACAAAAGATGCTTAACTAGAATACAGACACAGCAGCGTGGAAGTGTAAATCATGTGGGCTTGTCAGAGCCAACCGTTAAAACTTCAGAAATTTTTGAACTGGTTAAGGTCACTTTAGTAGCATGGAACCAACTATGCTAGGCGTATTTACACCATGAAAATAGTCAAAGACCACAAATCTGAGTCTTTGAGAAAGTGAGATTTAAAGAATGCCCTGAAAGACAGTGAGGGAATTAGCCATGGGAAGAATGTCCCAGAAGTAATAGTAACAAAGGCCTTGCGACTAGAGCAAACTGGTATGTGTGAAGAACAACGAGTAGGCCGATGCTTTTAGGATGGAGTGAATAGAAGACATGAAGCCAGAGGTGGATTATCAGGAGGCTAAGTGATGAGACATGACCCACTCTCGATGAATGTGACCATTGTGTGAGGTGAAGTATGCCAACCAAGGCAAAAGGCAACATCTCAGGGAGAGAGGAAACCCTGGTTCTGAAAAGAGGACTCCTTCCGGTTTCAACAACTGCCACGTTCACATATTTCCTTAAATCAACTTGTTGAAAGGGGCCCCTTTCAGGAAATGTGCTCAGAAGACAGCTGCTCCTCTTTCCCCTCCCCATATCATGCATTTGATTTAGGTTAGTGGGAGGGGCAAGAAAAGGGGGAGCAAGGCAGGTGTGAGCAGAAAGAATAAGCCTCTTATGGGAGGTATTCCAATCCTGGAATTACTGATGAGCCAAGAATATAAAAATCATGTGGCCATAAAGGAGCTCAGTGTGTGTAAGCCCAAGAGGCTTGGGATAATTTTCTCAGTGACACCACCCTGGTTGCTTCACCTCTTGGGGAGGTGGGGGAAACTTCCCTCTCCTCTCCCTGTCCTGCCAGTTTAAACCAGGGAGTACACTGGCTGACAGGGAAGGCCTAGGCTCAGATGGCCAAAGCCAATGCAGGACCTGTGGGAGGAAAGGACATGTTGAAAGAGGTCTCTGTGTTATGGATGAGCAAGGACATGGGAAACCCTTGAAACAGACAGTCCCAGAAACTTCCAGACTGATCTATACTATCTATTAAGTCACCTCTGAACCTCTGTAAGTCACGTATTTGTCTGTATAAATTAAATGCCTTGCTCAATTCAATCTGTTTATTGAGCTCTGATTCATTCCAGACACTGCTCTATCAAAGCAGAATAAAAAAAAAAAAAAACAGTCTTGTTCTTAAAGCAATCAAAACCTAGAGGGTTCAAGTGTGCTTCAGAGATACAAAGCACAGCAACGAAGAGCTCAGGCTCTGAAAACTTGATGGAGAACTCCCTGTGGACAGGGTCTGCTTCACCATGGTGCCTGCCACAGGGCCTTGGCATAGAGCAGGAGCTCAAGAAACATATGTAGAGAGAACGGAAAGTAAAAACAGAAGCTGAAGAGCATCCCCATGCATCATCTGACTTCTATTCTATGCAGTGGCCTCCATACTACCTCACTTTACACAGTGACAGCAGTCCTGACCTCCCACACTTCTCTGGATGCCAACCTCAGATGATCCCAAAAGGCAAAGTAGCATATGCCTAGTTATCTGAAGAAACCCATGAATTAAGAACTAAGCATTCCAGAACACTCCCCTATAAGGAAGATCATGGGAATTTTCCCAGCCTGCTTTGGGGTGGCAACTCCATCCGGCCTGTTGAGTCTTTCATGTCAGATTCATAGTCCTTCCCTCCAGCCCAGACCAGCATTGGAGATACCCATGTTCCCCTCCCTGCATCAAAGGGGATCAAAAAGGCTATCTGAGGAAAACCAAGTTTTCTTTCCCACAGGTGCCAGGAAGAATCTGATTTCCGGACTGGTAACATCAGAATTGGGTTCATCTAGACTTGACACCCTATAATCTGCCCACATTCTCTCCTAAAGATTTTCCATTGCTTTCTTGGATTGTGGACATTCCCATGGCCTCTGGGAAATTGCCAATATGGCCAAAAGCTAAAGATGACCTTACATTAAGTAGCACAGGCCTCAAGTCAGTTGCCGCAGGTGTTTATTTTTCAGCCTTCTCTAGCCTTCTAGCAGGGATACACAAGGCTCAAGAAGTGGGAAAATGAGAGCAGAGAGCCCTCTCCACCCAGTCAGCCTACTTCCACTCTCTCTTGAGCCACAGGATGGCCCAGGCAGCTGTCGGTACGAGTGGTTTGCCCTAGAGCCTGCACAGAGGGTCTGGGCTGGCGTAGAAGCACAAACGCTTTTCTGTTATGTGGGAATCTAGCAGGAGAGGGAAAGTGAGTGACATTATCTAATTGCCAGCTAATTTACATAATTATCAAATGGCACACTTTTTACGTGGGGTTAACATCTTTGCAAATGTCTCACAATCCAACTGCTTGGGTTGGGGGCGGGGTGTGGCTCTCACAACTGCGACTTGTGGGCTATTTGCATGAGGCCTGGCTTGGAAGAGCTGGCTGCCATTTGCTCTTCCACCCCTTCCCTCCATTTCCTCCACTTCTTGAGACAGACGCAGGAGAAAATGGGGCCTGTGTCTAGAGCCAGGATGGGTATGTGAAGGCATGATGGTGACTGTCCTCGTGCCCAGCCCTTGCTGGCACGCCACAGTCCTCAGACTTGCTTGCCATATTTCCACTAGAAATGCTCATTGATTTCCCTCTTATTCCCTTCACCAGAACCAGAAAATCCATACAATAGCTCTCTGTTGGTTTTATTCACCCCACTTTCACCACATCCCCACTCCACTCTGAAGCTAAGATGACTTTCACTACCAATCTCAGTCCTGGTCATTCAGGTGTGGTTTGTCTCAATCCCAGATCCTAATTAGAACATTCCAATCTCGTGTCACAGCCATTAGTTTAGGGACCAACTTGTCCACCAAATAGAGTCAAATCAGAGTTAACCCTGGGCCTTTTTCTGGAATTATTGACAGAAAGGTCCTCTCTTCTCACCATGCTGTCAAACTGTTAGAATGAAGCCCAGAGTTGATGATAGATACCAAGATGATCTTGTCTAAGTATAAAGGCAACAAGGAAAAAACAGAGCCAAGAGGTGGCTAAAGACAGATTTCTAGTGAGGTTTTAGCACCTAGATGCAGACAGGCCTGAAGCCGAGTGTCCAATAGATCCTGGGACTTCCACTGTATGAACCACAACTTTTTTTTTCATTTAAGCAAGTTTTAATTAGGCTACTAGACCTCCAAAAACACTGTAATTGACACATTGACAGAAGATTTCATTTCATATGGCCACCCATACCTCTCAGGACTCCCTGTGACCAGAGACACGTGTCAGATGGCTCACCCCCCCACCACCAGTGCTCTACACCCCCACTCATCCATGTTGCTGGGTAAAAGCATAGGATGTGGGCATGCTCTATCCCTCGGTGCTTTGGAGGGGAAGGCAGGCTTGGTCATATACAATAGCCTCAGAGATTCACTAAGTTGACTAAACTATGCCCCTCCTGACACTATATGATTAGGGCAGCTTCACATGCTGTCCTCCCTACCTTAATGCAACAGTGAAGACTCTACAGCAGGCAGTGAAGAAGGTAAAGGCATGAATTCTCTCCAAGATGTGAAAGTAGTTCAGGGTAATGATGCACAGCAACGGCTTTGACATCACAGAGGGCTGCATTTAAACCCAGACCTATTATTATTTCTATTCAGCCTGTGGCATCTCTCTGAGCCTCCGTTTGTTCATCCAAAAAAATGGGAATTATAATACCTATCTCATAGGGTACTTTTCAATTTTATTAAATTTTAACAAGGATAGAGGTACAACTACTTCAAGAAAATGATATGGCAGTAGCTACTAGGGCTGAATGTTTTTACCCCATGACTCCATAATTCCCTTTCTAGGTATATACCAACAGAGATGCTTACATATGTCCAACCAAAGACATGCATGAGATGTTTATAACAATGCTATTCACAATAGCCAAAACCTAGAAAATAGCCAAATGTCCATCTGCGGTAGAATGGACAAATAAATCGTAGTCTATTCACGCAAAATGCTGTAGAGCAGTGAGAATGACAGGTCTTCATCTCCAGAGAGCATATGGAAGAATCTCATGGAAGGGCACACACTGAGTATGTCCCATTCATATGAGGTACAAAAAGAAGCAAAATTACTCTATGATATTAAATGTCAGAATAGCAGTTACCCTTGGGGGAGTTGCTGACTAGAAGAAGGCAAAAGAGTAAAGGAGTTCTATTTATGTACCTGGGTGATGTTACACATTGGGCTCAGTTTGTGAAAATGCATTGGTTGAGCACAATGTATATAATCTTCTACACATATGTTATACTTCAAGTCAAAGGCAATCCCTTATCTGGGAAAATATGGACAAACATCCACAGGGTCTTTCAACAGGGAGCTCACTGTCCTCTCTTCCTGGCCCATGCTGAAACTCACTCAGCTCCCTCTGTTCACAATGTATTCATGTCCAAGCATACCACCACCTCCCACTCCTATTTTCTCTTCCTCTCTTGAAATCTGCTGAGCTGAGTCTAGTCTTAAAGGTGTCTTGGCCACCAAGCTTACCCTACCCTCTGTGAGATGTCTTTATGCCTCCCTGAAAGGTAAGGGAGATTAGGGAGGCCTCTAAGGACCTCAACTCCAGTCAGTCAAATGGGCATACAGAGAAGGGTGTTTGAGCTTTATTGTGCTGAAAAGAGACCAGAGGTGGGGAGAGAATTTTGTAAAGCCTTTAATTATAATAGTTTTTTAAAAAACTCAATTTTCCATAGAAACTAAGTAGTCTTGCCAGACTAACTTGAATTCCTTTTCTGTCAAGAATAGTAATCTCCTATAGTAGAGACACATAGGAGTTATAATACACATGGACTTCAGGCATTGTTTTGGAAAAGTTTCTCATGATCTGAGGAATGTAAGGTGTATAGAACCAAGAAGATGTGTCACTGGTTGAACAACAACATTCAAAGAGGGTGAGCCTTCTGGGAAGCAGCATCTAGTGTGAGGACAGGCCTTGCCCCATTCCTCACATTCATCAAGAGCTTGGATGAAACTCGTCATGTTTGTGGGTAACCCAACACTGACAGTCTGTGAGCATCCCAGATGATGCTGTGGGATCCCAAGAGGTCATATAGGCTTAAACAGCCTGTGTTTAGTAAGACAAACTTTGATGGAGGTAAATGGAAAACTATAAGGCTTGATCCCCCCAAAATAAACAGCCCATAAAGATGGAAGGTATAGTTTGTAACTACATAGTAGACTAGGATGGAGGGATCAAAGAGACAAGATGACACAAGTGAGAGACTGCATGTGTTTTGTGACAGATAGTTTACATGCAATTTTAGACTAGTTAAAATATAACTTAGAGGAAAAAGACAATGATCATTTGTGTCAATTTTATTATTAGATTTTTATTCTGAGCCCCACTATCTGAGAGAGGTGTAAGTAAGCTGGTAGGTAGTAAACTGAAAGGAAGTCTTTCTATTAACTTTCTTTAACCATAGAGCACCCATGCTATACTGAGAAAGACTAAAAAAGTAGCTCAAACTCTTCAAGGCACTTATGTGCTAGTAGAAAGGAAAGACGTGAACCTAAATAATATAAGGAGGTAGATCAAAGGTGAGAAGAAGGCTCTATCGAGTATGGGCTCGATACAGCAGTGGTCCATCTCTAGGGTGCAAATAGAACACAGTGTTAGGATAAATAACCCCATTCACAGAGGTCAAAGGCCTGGGCTCTGGAGCCAGACTTCCTGGGTTCAAATCCCAGACTTACTACTTACTGCTTGTGTAGCTCTGAGCAAGTCTGTGCGCCTCAGCTGCCTCATCTATAAAATGTTGAATAACGAGCTGCCATAGTAAGGCATCTACTACAAGGTAAAGCCCTTAGAACCATGCTAAGCATAGGTACCAAGTAAATGTTCACCATCACTGCTGCTGCTGTTACTGTTGCCCTTGATATTCATACTTCATCCTGGCAGCATGGGTGATGTTGGCACCTCTCACCTGGCCTGCTCAGGGACAGTAAGATGGGAAGATGGACATCTTTTAAAATTCATCCCAATTACAGAGACAATGTTAAGAGTCATACCTGAGTCTCTTTACATGAGAAACCTTTGGAGGTATTGGGGCTTACAGAGACAACTCGGCAGTAGCATAAGCAGTACCTTCAGGGGCCTGAAGTGTTATTAAATTGGAAGAGAGATCTCATGGGTTCTCTACAGCCCTTAAAGATAATAAATCTGAGGAAGAGTATTTGAGTCCTTATCTTACACACAGACCATCTCAAGATGAAGTGGGCGTTCCTGTCATTCCTGTCATTGGAGATATTACAGAAGAGGCTGGACAGTCTTTGGAATTGTATGTCCAGTAGTAAATAGGTCTATGCATGTAGTGCAACAGAGTCCAGAGGAACATGAGGTGACTGGCCTAGTGAAGTCAGTGAAGACTTCTCAGAGAAGTGGAACTTACATGGAAACTTCAAGGATGAGTAGAGCACAGGCAACTGGGAAGGAGAAGTCTGGTGCAGGGGAAAAACCACTTGGCAGGGGAGAGTGGGGGTCAGAACAAGCCTGTCTTTATACTAACTTTTGGCCAAGTGACCTATGGAAAACTATTATCTCTTGTAAACTGGAGAGAACAGTGAATACACTTCCAGGATGTTGTGAATATCAAAGGAGGTAAAGGACTACATGCTGTAAGATAATAATCATGCCTTCTTACCACATCTTGACAAGCCTCTAAGTTTCATATCAAACATAATCCATGGATTTAGTTTCTCCCCTGTCTACCACTTCTACTCCATCCCCAAGGGAGCCCTGAGTTGTCTAGTGGGCAAAACACAACAAACACTTGCCCACAGACTGCAGGATTCAGGCCTTGCAAGGTGCCAACAGTTTCCCCAGCACCTCAGGTTCAGCCAGGAACCCAATAAGCCGTGGTCATTCATGATTCAGACTCCTTCCTTCTCCCGTCCTCTTCTCTCCCAGCCCAGAGCTCCAAGCCACGGGTTGGGAAACCATCTGGCTGCAGGGGGAGTTAATAATTTATAATGGAGATAATCACCCTTCAAGATCCTCGCCTCTTGGGACCATTAAAAAGGATTCAATTGAGAGTCAGTGAGTTCTTTACATGAGGGGACAGGGAGAAAGAGGGAGGGGAGGGGTGGAGGTGGGGAGGTAGGGAGGAGGAGAAAGGGAGGGGGGAAATCAACTAGATATTTAGCCGATCTGTCCCCCTAAAGGAGGTAGGGGAAGAGGGAAATTATTCAGTCCAAGAAGACAATCTTATCCAGCTTCGCAGCACCAGCCCAGCAAGGGTGCAATTTACAGGTCTTTTCTCCTAGCCAACTCTCTCTATACAAAGGAGAAAAAATCAAACACATGCAAGAGATGGGGAGAGAGACGCAGACAAGAGAAAATAAGCCTGCCCAGCAATCATGTCTGGGGCTGCTGGGATGACTCTCTCTGTTCTCTTTCCAGGGCACAGTAAGGCCCCCACTGTGCTAATTATTCCCATTACTTGACAAATTCTCCATTAACAAAGCAAGTAGTGCCAGAGCTGGCAGGGGGATGTGCAGAGGCTCCGGACAGACTAGAGCTGTTCACACCCAAACCAGACAGCCCCCAGCTTCACCATGGGGTGAACATGGGGCACAGATGCATCTGTGGGGTTCACCTCGGAGGTGTGAGGTGCAGAGCATGCTTCTTTCAGTGTAATGCAATGGTTGACAGTGGGGAATGGGGAACACGAGTTCGGGAAGCAGGGACAGGGCTATGCCAGAGAACACCATCTCCAGGAAGTCATGTTCGGGACCAAGGCCAGTGGCCATTTGGTCCACCCATGATTTGGGAAACCATTGGAAAGGCTGTTTTACAGTTGTGGCAATACACGTATCTAACAGCAGTGGTACTCATATCACACACTGTGCAAGGCATACTCCAAGTATGTTATACCTGACTTCCTACAGAAACCATAAGAAGTGTACCTATTATTATCCCTGTTTTATAGATGAGTAAACTGAGATCCTCAAGAGATTAAATAATTTTCCCGAAGTCATGCCATTCATAAAGGGCAGAATTAGGTCTAAGAGTCCCTGCTACAGCTCCACCTAATCCACCATATCCCCTTCTCTACCTCTCATGCTCTCCAGGGTTCCCTGACTCTTTAGCAGAGAATTCCAGGCTTGGCCCAGTGACACAAGACCTCATAGGGAGGAGCTTTGGCTACACTGGCCAATTAAGCTATGCCAGTGTTTGTCTGTCTCCTGGACTATGTACTAACTAGCCTCCTAACCAGTGTCCCTGCTTTGTCCTTGCCCCTTATGGGGTATCTTCTGCACAGCAGCCAGAATGACCTTTAAAGTAGAAGTCATCACTCCCTCATTCTAAACTCTCTGATGATTTCTCTACATACTTAAAAAGAAATCCAAAGTCCTCCCTATCAATACAGTCAATGATATTGTAATTGTATGGTGACAGATGGTAACTACACTTATGGCGAGCACAGAAAAATGTTTAAACATGTCAAATCACTACCCTGTACACCTGAGATGTGTACAACATTTGTAACATAACGTAACACTGTATGTCAGCTGCACTCAAAAAAATTTTTTAAGGAAAAATTCTCCCTGTCTTCCACAAGACCCTGCATAGTTCGGCCCCCTGCTACGTCTCCAAGCTCATCCCTGACTTCTCACTGGACCCCACACATACCGCCCCCTCGGTATTTTCAGAAATTGCTAAGTACAGTTCAACCTCAGAGACTTTGCTTTTGCTGTCCGCACTGTCCAGAATGCCCTTCCCCAAACCCTCTCATGTTGCACTCCTTCTCCCTCACCCCAGGCCTCTGGCCTCCTCTATCTAAAATAGCTGTGGGGAACCAGCTAGTACTCTCCAGTTTTCTCTCCTTCCATACCTTGTGAGAGAACTGTCCCTCCACATCTTCCCATCCTATCTGTTGCTGAGGAACTGAGAACAGGAGATGCTGCTGCCAAACAAGACCTCAGTTCCTACAGTTACTCAAGAAGTCACCACCTGAGAGAGAGAGGCGGCCAGGGATGGGGATCTAAACCCTGTTGGTGCCTGGGCAGAACACAATGACTCAATGAGCCCACCTGTTGGAACACCCTCAGGTTCCCACTGACCACTGCCCCCAATGCCAACCCTTACAGAGTATAAGAGTTCCAACCCTCATACTCTGTCCTACAGAGAGATGTAAACACAGGAGGCAGAAAGAAAAGAAAGGAAGGCTTGGGGTGGCAGGAAAAGACACAGCAAGGGAGCAATCTTGGGACCCTCCCTGACCAGGGCAGGTGTTAGCAGTTTAGGAGCTTTGAAGGTGGGTGTGGTGCCTGGCACAGAGTAAACCATAGATGAATGATTGCTGACTGGACTAAGGTGAGGAAGCAGGTGGAAGTTTGGAGAATTCAAAGGACAGATATGTATGTGGGTCAGACAATTATTGGTACACTGGCTCTAGAACTCTACCCTGACAGTGTAACAGGCACAACTTCCAACTTCACCTCAACCCGCCTCAGAGATACAGAATATCACAGCTGGATAAGAGCATAGAGACCTGCCTCAAACTCCTCACTCTGTAGTTGAGGAAGGAAGGGAAGGACCCCAGGGACAGTCAGGCAAGTGTCTAAGATCACACAACTGAGCAGTAGCAGAAGTGGCACTAAGATCTGGGTATTAGGACCTTTTGACCAGAGATCTTTCCATGAGAAAAGGGATTTGCCTTTATTAAGCCACCAAAGCCCTTTTTTTTCTAGAAAAAGAAACGGTGCATGAAACCTCAAAATATGACAGAAGCAGAGCTGTTCTGGTAGAAGTAGAAGGTGAAATCTTGCCTCCAGGACTCCACCTTGACTTCTGCAATAGTCCTCAAGATTTTACCACAAGAAAACTCCAAAGTGCTAGAGAGCACAGTTTCAAAACCACTGCACCATACCAACTTCAACATCTAAGGGAATATCCCCTAAATCTCCTACTTTCCTCTGAAAAACCCACAAAGGAACTATCATTTATATAAACGTTTCTTGAACAGAGTTGCCTTTTCATTCATACTAATTTGGGACTGAGTCTCATAACTTTGGCATAACAGCAGTCCTACCATCAGTAAATACCCATGCAAGGGACACAGTTCTTGAGTTTTCCACCTTTTGCATGAAACAGGGCTGCTCATTATTTGTCCTAAGCCTCTCTCCAGTAAATTTCAAGGGATATCCTCACCCCCAGGTTCTGGTATTCTAGAATTTGGTTAAGAACTAGGTTCTGGAGTCAGACAGAACTGGATTCTTATCCTAGATCCACCATATAGGAGCTTTGTAATCTATGGCAATTACTTAATCCCTCTGACCTCAGTCTTCTCATTTATAAAGGATAGGTAATACTGATGTCTACAGAAAAGGCTTCTGTAAGGATTCAAAGGGTGAGGGAATACACATAAATCTTCTAGCACAGAGGCTGGCCCACAGTAAGCATGCAATAAATGTTAGTCATTACCATTATCATCATTGCTAAATCTCTGTTCATCTTATTTGCACCATGACTTTAGAGATCTTTCCCATAATGTTGTACAATAGTTTGATACTACTAATGACCCAAATTCTTCACCTCACCCTACCTCCGCACCCTTCCCCTCTAACATTACAGTGCCCAACTTTTGACACCCCACTCAGACTTGTGACTTGCCGTGGCCAAATGGAATGTTTGCAAAATGACTCAAGCAGAGTCTTGAACACCACAGATAACCAAAAATATGGGAACTTGGTAAAAGTCCCAAGGGAAGTGGTGGGCCAAGTCAGTGAATCAGCACAGCTTGTGTGTACCATGAACCAAGAATGTAAACCAGACAACACACATGGAAACCCTCATAAAACATGCATGGAGCAAACAATAGGTATTAAGAAGATATGGTGTGTGTGTGTGTGTGTGTGTGTGCGTGTGTGTGTGTGTGTGTGTGCACTGTGTGTGTGGAGTACTTCAGAGTTTATGAAACATTCTCTCATCTAAACTTCAGGGCAACAAAGTGTCAACTTTTTCAACTCTCTTTTACATATGAAGGAACTGAAGTTCAGAGAGAGAATGGTTTGTTCAAGGGTCACAGAACCAATAATGTAATATAACTGAATCTTAAATTCTAGCATTTGGAGAAACGGAAACCCTATTGCACTGTTGGTGAGAATGCAAACTGGTACAGCTGCTCTAGAAAACAATGTAGAGGTTCCTCAAAAAATTAAAAATAGAACTACCCTATGACCCAGCAATAGCACTGCTAGGAATTTACCCAAGGGATACAGGAGTGCTGATACATAGGGGCACTTGTACCCCAATGTTTATAGCAGCACTTTCAACAATAGCCAAATTATGGGAAAAGCCTAAATGTCCATCAACTGATGAATGGATAAAGAAGATGTGGTTTATACATACAATGGAATACTACTTGGCAATGAGAAAGAACGAAATCCTGCCATTTGCAGCAACATGGATGGAACTGGAGGGTATTATGCTAAGTGAAATAAGTCAGTCAGAGAAAGACAGATACCATATGTTTTCACTCATATGTGGATCCTGAGAAACTTAACAGAAGACCCTGGGAGAGGGGAAGAGAGAAAAAAAGTTACAGAGAGGGAGGGAGGCAACCAATAAGAGACTCTTAAATACTGAGAACAAACTGAGGATTAATGGCGGGTAGGGGGGAGAGGGGAAAGTGGGTGATGCGCATTGAGGAGGACACCTGTTGGGATGAGCACTGAGTGTTGTATGGAAACAAATTTGACAAAAATTATGTTTAATGGAAAAATTAAATTAAATTAAATTTTAAAAATTCTAGCATTTGAACAATAAGTCCGGTGTTTCACTCATTATGTCAAATGATTAGTAACAAAACACTGTTTCTATTGTTTTTTTATATGCATTTTATTATTTTTTTCTTTACATTTTTTATTTTAAATCCCAGTATACTTAACATATAGTGTGAGATTAGTTTCAGGTGTACAATATAGTGATTCGAGAATTCAACATCACCCAGTACATCACCTATACATCACAACAAGTGCACTCCTTTATCCCCATCACCTATTTAACCCATCTCCCCACTCCTTCCCCTCTGGTAACCATCAGTTTGTTTTCTATAATTAAGAGTCTGTTTCTTGATTTCCTCTTTTTTTTCTTTTTGTTCATTTGTTTCTTCAATTCAACATATGAGTGAAATCGTATGCTATTTGTCTTTCTCTGACTGACTTATTTCACTTATAATAGCTCCATCCATGTCATTGCAAATGGCAAGATTTCATTCTTTTTATGCCTGAATAATATTCCATTGTGTATACATACCTTATCTTCTTTATCCATTCATCTATCTATGGACACTTGGGCTGCTTCCATAGTGTGGCTATTGTAGATAATGCTTCTATAAACACAGGAGTGCATGTATCCCTTTGAATTAGTGTGTTTGTATTTTTGGCACCATGTCAGCCTCATAATCTGGGGACCTTTCAGACAAGGAAGGCAAATACACGAATACTCCTTCATATGTCCACAGTACACTTCACTAATCAATCATAAACCTTTCTATTGAGCCAGATGGAACCTCAGAATCCTTCTCAACCAAACAGTCAAGACATACACCACTCACCCGTCAATACAACAGGCATGTGAAATGAAACCTTTGGGCTCACCTTGCAGTAATTAAACACATTTGGATGTTATTCAATGGACCCACCTATGCCAACTCTGCTCTATAACAAACAGTGAGTTCTTATAGAATGACAAACCTCTCAGCCTAGGGTTGCTAATCCAGAATTTGCAATCATTCAAATCCAGTTCCATTATCTTCAAAGGTTGAAAGTTCCAATTATATCCTTCTCTACAAAGTTCTAGATTTTACTTAACAGTAAAAATATTTTAAAGTTTTTAAAAATTAAAAAAAAAATCAACTATTCTACCATCATGGCTTCAACTTCTGGTCTCTGTGAATAATCCTGAAATGTTTATGGTCTTTTCTTTATGCTATATTATTATACAATCAGGACCAATACAACCTGTAATTTTGCATTAATTTTCCCACTTTACTTATTAGTATCTATTTATATCTTAGCTTTTAAAAATGTGCTATGCTTGAAAGGTAACAACACTACATCTTGTTTTTAAGAATACCTTATAACTCCATCTCTCTGCTAAGCCAGGTTGGGCTTTTGTTGTTCCAAACCAGGGGGGTCTTTTTATATACTCAGAAAGGTGAGCCTAAGACAGGCTAACCAGAGGACACTAAGAGGTCACAATATTTATTATATTCAACACAACTCATACTCATTTATTCAAGTATTCATTCAACAAATCTCCAATAAATACCTGCCACTCACCAACCAGCATGTTAGGCCCCAAAGCCCCAGAGATCCCAGCCAAAGCTTAGGGAGTGAGGGGAGACAGATATATGAGTAACAATCATAACGGGAGGTGATTGGTAATTTAATAAAGATATGTACAGGTGTTACATGAGCATAAAAGATGAGCCAGTGACTGGCCAAGAGATATAAGAAGGCTTTTGAACTATGCTTCAAAGAATGAAGGGTTTTGCTAGACCAAGCCACAGGGGAGGTATATCCACAGAGGGAAGGCATGAAATAAAGACAGGAAGATGTGAAAGATCAAGGGGTATTCAGGAAGCAATAAGAAGTCCTATCTGGCTGGAATGTAGGATGTGTGGGAGTAGACGAAAACGTTAAGCCAGAAAGTCATGTTGAGGACAGAGTTGTAAAGCTCCTGGGTGCCAAAGCTAAGGAGGTCCTGGAGAGCCACTGTGTTTTAGATGGTGGGGGAAATGGTTTTGAAATAGAGAGAACAATCAGCAGACCTTGCTCTTATCCAGAGGAGACATGAGAGGGATCTGAATTCAATCCCTATACTATGTCTTAACAATACATGGCCATTCCCCATACACCTGAACAGCCACATTGATCCCAGACTTGAGACCACATCCTACCCAAATAGATAATCCAAAAAAAGGAGAAAGAAGTTAACAGCTCCTATTCTAGATTCAGTGCCTTACCTTGGAACTACCTGATTTGTGGAATTCTACCTGATCAAGAATTCCTGTGGACAGGTGTGGCATGTCCACACCTCTCAGCCTCTGGCCACACCCCTACGCAGCCCAGTCTCTTTGTCCTCAAGCCTCCAGAGAGAAAGTCATCCTAGATGCCTCAAATCCTCCCTGAGGTGCAGGGTGCTCGGCTTCTCTGGGGATAATGGACCAAACAGAAGCTTAGCAGGTATGAATCAATCCTGAAACCTGAACATCCACTTCCAACATCATCAGGATAAAGAATAACCATATATGTCTGAACCCTTTGGGTGCTCTAAAAAGCACATCCTGAGCACAGCAAAACAAAACAAAAACATTAAGTTTGGTGCAGGTATGCCCATGAAGTTGGCATGAGGGTAACCAGAAGAAATTCTAGAAGGATCAGTCCACCAGAATTAGCCTAAACACATACTTCCTAAAGTATGCTCCTCAGAAAACCAGTCCCATTAGGTGCTCTAAAACCCAAGGAAAAAGAAAGGAAAGAAACCCTGCTATTTATATAACGTTTGTCAATAGCAAAACTCATATGTGGAAGCCTGATCCCCAGTGTGACGGTATTAGTACGTGGGGGATTTGGGAGGTGAGTAGGACATGAAGGTGATGCCCTTGTGAGTGGGAATAGGGTCCTTATAAAGGGAGACACCAAAGATCTTGCTTCCTCCTCTCTCTACTCTCCACCATGTTTGGAACAAGAACACAGTTGTCTACAAATCAGGAAGCAGGTCTTTACCAGACACCAGATCTGCCAGCACCCTGATCTTAGACTTACCAGCCTCCAAAACTATGAGAAATAAATGTTTGCTGCCTGGGGCATCTACTCCATGGTATATTTGTTATAGAAGCCCAAGCTGACTAGGCATCAATTGCTTTGCTGTTTCAGAGATTCAAAATGTACAACAGAATATTGAGGCTGCAAGGAGCCTTGTAGAATAGAAACCTGAATACCTGAATGAATCTGGTCAAGCCTCCCTCTTTTGCAGATGAAGCAAGCTGAGGCTTGAACCATTTCTATATAGCTCTGCATTGTTAGCTACTGTTCCCTAGGCTGCAAGTGAAGATAGAAACCATCTGGCAAGGATTATGTCTCACTCTCTATGAATGCCCAGAGCCTGGACATCTGCTTGATAGCAAAAGATCCCTGAATATTTGTTGACTATATGACCAAAAGAAAGTTTGGAGTTCTCTAAAGTGGAGACAGATACACAAGCTGTTAAGCTTCTTATCACTCATTCATCCACTCAAAAATATTTACTGTGCACCTATTATTTTCTTTGTGTGCTCTCAGCAATGGGGATAGAGCTAAGAATAAAACAGGCTCAGCTTTACCCTCAGAGAGCTTACAGTCTAGTGGGGGAGGGAAGGTCAATAACACCCAAAATTATTCAGAGGTTCTGCAAAGAAAGAAAATATCAGTTTGAGGTGCTCCACCCCCATCCATCTTTCTCCTAGAGTCTCTCTTTCCAAGGATGGATGCTATTTCTATTACTGTATCTCCATTAAAATAGTTTCCTTCCCACACCCACCCTCTTGCTTCCTTATTTGTAGTACAAAAAAAAAAAGTTCCAAACACCCTGTCAGAGTAAAAGCAATTGTGAAATCCCAAGTATAGTATGGAGCTGTGACCGCCTCTCCCTAGAAACATCTCCTCCCGGGAAGCATCTGCCCTCCTCAGTTAGTCAGAAAGATCCAGCACGCAGAGCCCCATTCAAGGCAATGTGGGGGCTGGTCTTTACAACACCTTCCCAAAATAATAAGTCTCCCGGAAAGTTTACCTTGGGTCAGTCCAAACTCTTCTACCAGCTGTGTGTGTGTGTGTGTGTGTGTGTGTGTGTGTGTATGTGTTTCTGCCACTTTTATTCCTAAGTCTAGGACTCCAGGTAGCCAGGTGCCTCCTGATGCCTCTTCCGAACCCTTCCCTCTGTGGTCTCTGTAATTCCTGCTGTTTGTATATGAATCCCCACAATACAATAACCTGTATCTTCTCTAATGAAATGATTTATTTGCCAAACATTCTCAGTTGGGGCCACTTGTATCTCAGGATGGGAGCAGAGCAGACAGCATCCTTTCTTCCTGATTTTGTCATTCAAGGGTCCTAGGCCATCTGCAATCCATCCTCTCTCCATCCTCATGGAGTTTATCTACCACCTGTGATCAATTAGGTTATTGTGCAAAAAGATTCACTCATCACCCTTATGATCTCCATGGGTGAACTGTGCTTCCCCATCCCTGGACTTTGTCCAAAGAAATGTTAGCAGGCACAACATGACTAAAGGTTTGAAAAGTGCTTGTTCCTTTGCACTTCTGCTATCATGATGAGAAGAGCAGCCTGGGCCAGCCTGCCAGTCCCAAGAGGTGAATGACCCGAGCCATTCCAGGCAGCCACCCCAAGCATAGCCAACCTAGATCAGCCAAATCCCCCATCCAACCTGCAAATGCAAGATCAATAAATTACCCAGGTGAGTTTGGCCTAAACCAACCATCTCCAGGTATGGAAAACTTAATCAACGCTTACTATTGTGTGCCACCAAGAATTTTTTTTATTATTTGTTATGCAGTAATAACCGACCAATACATCACCCCAAGATTGCTCTGCCACTTTCACTGATACATTGAACTCCTAGCTAACAGTCACCTTCTGCACCCTGACTCCATCCACTAGGTATGATGCCCATGTGTACAGTGCTCTAGTTTCACAGTCCCGTGCTTTCTTCTGTTTCATTAACCTTCCCATCATCCTCACTCCCTTCATACCGCCTCCCAGACGTTGACCTCACCCAGAACTGCTCCATCAAGTGCCTATCTCAGAACAACCTTATTTTGGGGTGCCTGGGTGGCTCAGTCAGTTAAATGTCCGACTTCAGCTCAGGTCATGATCTCACCCTTTGTGAGTTTGAGCCCCATGTCAGGCTCTGTGCTGACAGCTCAGAGCCTGGAGCCTGCTTCAGATTCTGTGTCTCCCTCTCTTCTGCCCCTCCCCCCCCCCCTCCTTCAAAAATAAAGAAACATTAAAAAATTTTTTTTAAAAACCTTATTTCTATTTCCCATCTCTTCCTAATTATCCCTTGAACCTTGTAAATCCATGGACCTCCAACTCTTCACTCTGTCCGTATATCACCCCTTCCCCACCCCCTTAATTCCTGATCTAGACAGGACTTCATGGCCAACCATTCCACCATGGAGGACATCTAAGCACACACCCCCTTCCTCCTAACTGATCAGTACCAGAAACCAACATCCCAGTGTGCTAGTGAGTGCAACTGTAATTCTGTCCCTCTCAGTCTTGGTGACTCAGCCCTTAAACTTTTCCCCAGTCTGCTCTCTTCTTCAGTTCTTCCCTGAACTGAATCCTTTCCCCCTTCCTCACTCAGCAGATGCCACAGGGACTTCCATTTTACTGGGGAAATTGGGACCTGGGGGCATACAATTCTGTATTTCTCTCCCCTTCAGCTACTCACTTTTTCTCCCAACTGTTTTCTTCACTCTGACCTTCTCAGTGAAAAATGGTCCCTTCCAGACTGACTCCTCCCCCATTACCTACCTCCTAACTATCACCTCCCCAGGACCTTGTTCTATACCTCCATATCCCCTCCACTCACCCCCCTCCCACCCCACCTGCTGCTCAGGCTTGGAAACTTCAAATGAAACATAAACCTTCCTTCTTACCTCACCTGTGAGATACTCTGTAATTCTTCTGTCAAAATTCATCTCCACTCCTCCTTTTCTGTCCTCATCCTCCATATCTGGTTTCTGTCCCCAACACATCCTTGACTCACAAAGCTCTTCCCAATGTTACCAGTGACTTTGAAAATACCCAAACCAGAGCCTCTTCTCAGGTCCCACTTTCCAAGGCCTGTCTATTGCTTCTGGCCCTGTTGATCCCTTCTATGAATCTTCCACTTCTTAAAAATCACTCTGCCTGTGAAAGTAACGCTTAGTTGCCCTCCCTCACCCCACCCTTTGGATGTCAGTGTTCAGTGGATCTCTGTCCCCAAATCCATTCATCACCTACCCACTCCTGGTCCTGAATGTCTCCCAGGCAACTCAGGCATACCTGGACTAAAACCAATTTATTATTTTCCTCATCCACACTCTCCCTTAACTGTTCTTCCTCGTTTGTTATCTTCCCTAATATCATCATCCATTCCATAGGTTCAGCTAGCAACCTGGGCATTATCCATTATCCTCACCTCTCTCACACTACCCCACATGCAATCAATCTTCACGTGTCCCAATGCCATCTCGGCAGCCCCTATATCCTTCTCTCTTCTTTCTACATCCCTCTCCCCTCCCTCCCTCCCCACCTCACTCACTCTGTTCAGGCACATCTCTCTCATTTGGATCATTTCAAATGATCTTTGTACTTGCAACTTTTTCCAACTTCCAACCCTCCTCATACACTGCTTCCAAGACAGAATTAACTTTCTAAAATTCACATTTAAACATATCATTCGCAAGCTTCTGAAGAAACTCAACGGCTTCCTTGTTGGATGCCAACAGGAAAGAGTCCAATCTCCTTAGCTTCAGCTCCAGGATCAACTAACATTTTTGAAAGCTTACTGCATATCAAGCACTGTTTTCATTTTATCCCTGCAGAAGTCCACTGATGTATTATTACCTGCACTTTAGGGATGGGAAAATTGACACTTCAAGGCTAAGTAACTTGTTTAAGGTCACACAGCTAAGAAGTAGCTGAGATCAAACCCAAGCCTTTCCACTTGGATTGGGGTGCCTTCCATTGCGTCCTGTAGTGGTTAGTCTTTGAGATCAAATCATTATGACTTTGGCTACATGATATTCTATATTTATCCGATGAAGTTTCTCAAAAAACAGCCTCCCTCTTCTACATTTTTCACCCTATTCAATTTCTGCTGGAAACCAAAATATGAGTAGATCTCACTTTAATCCTGGTTTTTCTGGTCCTAACAACCTTCAATTACTACACAGTTAAAAATCCTCAGGCAAAACACCAAAACATTCTCAGCATCAGGTGTCACAGAATTTCCAGTGTTCCCATCATCTTCTGGAAATAGTCACCTTTTCAACCTCCTATACTCCCAGGAAGGCCTTCATTCTCCCACCAACTAGTAGAAACTTTGTCTCCAGCAGACTTGCCTTTGCAAGCCACTGTGAAACTCACGGGGACTGTTGGGTTGGAGTTCAAGGGGCCCTTGTGGTTTTACCACCTCCAGTCAGGGCTGTGGGTGGTGGTAGAACAAGATGGGAAGGGGCAGTGCTGGTACAGGAGCCGGCACTGGTTCGTGAGCTCTGCCGAGTTGAGCCTCGGTTTGCTCATCTGGAAAACAGCAACAAAAACAACTACCAGGCACAGGGACATTTGGAGGACAAAATGAGATTCCGTATATGAAAAAACACTTACAAATGCAAACTATTACTAGCCCCAAGCAGTCTATTCACACCTGGACCAAAGAAAAGACAATTAGCCCCAGAAAAGACAATTAACTTAATACTTTTAGGGAAAAAGAAAAATCTGTCTTTGAATATAATTACTTTTACACTTGCTTGGGAAATCTCTCCCCAGTCTCAAGAGGATTAAAAATGAGGAAGGGAGACACATCCATGCTGAAAACGGTAGCAAAAAATAAAACCAATTAAAGTTTTACATCACACTCCCTAAAACTTTTTTTTAAATATAATTTATTGTCAAATTGGCTTACACACAACACCCAGTGCTCATCCCAACAAGTGCCCTCTTCAATGCCCACCGCCCACTTTCCCCTCTCCCCCACCCCTATCAACCCTCAGTTTGTTCTCAGTATTTAAGAGTCACTTATGGTTTGCCTCCCTCCCTCTGTTTGTAACTATTTTTTCCCCTTCCCTCCCCCCATGGTCTTCTGTTAAGGTTCTCAGGATCCACATATGAGTGAAAACGTATGATATCTTTCTCTGACTGACTTATTTTACTTAGCATAATACCCTCCAGTTCCATCCACATTGCTGAAAATGGCATGATTTTATTCCTTTCTCATTGCCAAGTAGTATTCTATTGTATATATAAACCACATCTTCTTTATCCATTCATCCACTGATGGACATCTAGGCTCTTTCCATAATTTGGTTATTGTTGAAAGTGCTGCTATAAACATAGGGGTATATGTGCCCCTATGCATCAGCACTCCTGTATCCCTTAGGTAAATTCCTACAGTGCTATTGCTGGGTCATAGGGTAGTTCTATCTTTAATTTTTTGAGGAACCTCTACACTGTTTTCCAGAATGGCTGCACCACTTGGCACAGAAACAGACACGTAGACCAATGGAATAGAATAGAGAACCCAGAATTGGACCCACAAATGTATGGCCAACTAAAACTTTGACCAAGCAGGAAAGAGTATCTAATGGAAAAAAGCCTCTTTAGCAAATGGTGCTTGGAGAACTGGACAGCAACATGCAGAAGAATGAAACTAGCCCACTTTCTTACACCATACACAAAAATAAAATCAAAATATATGAAAGACCTAAATGTGAGACAGGAAACCATGAAAACCCTAGAGGAGAAAGCAGGTAAAAAATTTTAATTAAACTTGCTCCTCTTTTTTTTTTTCCTTTCATTGGTCATCTTGGCAGAAAATTCCCCACATTAGCCTTATATATAGGACCAGTTATCAGTCACCATGCTGAGCTTTATTATCTGGAGTCGCTGCTGGCACCAGGACCACTTTCTTGGAAGGATGCATTGAGGAGAAGGAAAAAGTAAACAGAGAGGAAGGGTCAAAGTTCAGAACACAGAACAGAGGTGGGAGGCCCTGGGAGCTTTGACCCAGGTACACAAGCCTTGGGAGTGGCAACAAGATCCAGAAATGGGCATGAACAACCAGAGAGTATGTGGAGAGGGCATTTCTGTAACCTTGTAGCATTTTATGCAGTGTCCCTCATGTGCAGGGTGGAAATCACTTCAAATGTTTCCTTGTCTATTTCCCCAGTTCCAGCAGGGCTGCAGTTGGGTATTTCTTCTCTTTATAAAGACCTTCCAAAAGCAACTTCCACACACATTGTTGCCTTCTCCTCTTCCAGCATTTAACTACCCTCAGTGCCAGAAAATTCTTCCTGGGATCAGAAGAATCTCTCAAGCTAGAGGCCAGTCTTCTCTTGTTCTGTGTGTTGGAGTCTGTCAAGTGATAGCCTCCTTCCCATTCATGAGTGTTTACGGGCTCTCTGATGAAAGAAGCCTTTAGACATCAGTTACCACTACCCTTTCCTTTCACAGATAAAGGGACCCAGGCTGAGGGAGGCTAAGTGATGCCCCAACTATCTATCACACTTCCTTTTTTCTTCATAGAACTGATGCTCCCCAAATTTAACTTTTTCAGTTCCCTTGAAGAAATACATAAAAAATACCCTATCCACAAGAGAAGAGAGGGCTGAAGTGCAACACCATCAGCGGTAGATAGAGCCTGGTGGTATCCCCTGTCACCTGTCACCAGTGGCTTTAGACTTCTTTTACCAAACAGTAGTAAAACATGACACAGTAAGAACATTTGTAAAATACTTCAGAGTTTATGAAAAGCACCCTTTCACATACTATCTCATTTAATCTTCAAAGTTTCCACTTAAAATACACCCACTTTGGGGCGCCTGAGTGGTTCAGTCAGTTAAGTGTCCGACTTCGGCTCAGGTCATGATCTCACAGTTTGTGAGTTCGAGCCCCATGTCGGGCTCTGTGCTGACAGCTCAGAGCCTGGAGCCCGCTTCGGATTCTGTGTCTCCCTCTGTCTGCCCCTCCGCCGCTTGCACTCTGTCACTTGCATTGTCTCAAAAAGAAATAAACACTAAAAACAAATTAAAATACATCCACTTTACAGATGAGGAAACAGCCAAACCAGATAAGGCATATGTACTTAAGTTCAGATCAACAGTGAAAATAGGGCCCATACAGAAGCCAGGCACCTGCCTCAAAATCACATACTATATGACCACACACAGCCTCCCTTGGCAATGACAGCACTGGGCTTGGAGTTGAAAGTCTCAGGTATGAGTCCAAGCCCTGGCACACACTAGCCATGCCAACACGGGGAAGTCATTCCACCTCCACAGGCGCAGTCTGTGTTCCAGACTGTTCCAGACAGTTCCAACATGAGACAGGGGGGTTGGGTGCACAAGGACCTCAAAACTCACTCCCAGCCCTGGAGGAGCATGTCTCACCCTGCCTTATAGTTTGTTTCTATGTGCGTTTTATTTTTATGTATTGGATATCCCAGTATTGTCTTCACCTTGTCTTCCATAGATTATTTCCTAAACATTTGAGCATGTCCGGCATACCAGGCAGAGATATAAGAAACAGCAAAGACAGACCCAGTCCTGCCCCTGTGGAGCTTCTAGTCTAGTGGGAGAGCCCGAGATTAAATGAACAATCAGCCACAAAAGATGTACAACTGTGCCTATAATAAATGCCACCGAGGGAAACAAAAAACACAGTACTGTGAGAGTTATATGGGGACTTTGGTCCTCCCAGAGGAAGGGAACCTTAGCTGATGTAGCAAGAAGAGAGAACAGGATGCAATATCATCCCAGACAAAGGAAACATCATAGACAAAGGCCCTGAGGTGGAAATGAGCAAGGCAAGGACAAGAGACTGAATGATCAGTAGGGCTGGAACAGGGACAGTGAGGGGTATGTGGTATGCAATAAAGAATAGGCAAGACCCCTGGACCAGGCCAAAAAGGATAAAAGGTGTGGTCTTTATCCTAAGAGCAGTTGAAAACTACTGTAAGGGTTTAGAAAGCCAGGGGTAAGGGGGTGAAATGACCAGCCACATCAGGGTAACTTCAGTAATGCAGAGGGATCTTTACTGGAGGCCTGCCCTCAACAAGCTCAGATGATATGCTCAAACACAGCTGAGTGGAATCCCACCACTTGGACACTGAGCTCCTGGGAAATAAGCAGGCAACATTTCATTATGGCTGTTCCCTGGGTCTGGAAAATCATATTTGACTCTCTTCCTCACCTTCTTGTTCCAGCAAACACCTCATTGCTAATCTGGGGTGGCCCTCTCCACAGGGGTGGTCAGGGAGGTATACCACTCAGATACCCTTCAAGAGGACTTGCTGCAGAGTTGACAGACAGCCCCGCTTACCACCCCCCTTTGAATCCATCACTACACATCTGATGAGGCCACACTCTCCCCAGGACTGCTCCTAGCTGATGACTAAGCATGTAGGAGCAAGGTGAAGTCCATTTCTCTACAGTGGGAGACTTCTCTAACAAGTAACTTTTGCTTGGGGATTCTCATCAGGACGGCTGAAACTCTCAGAGTTGTGTTGCAGTGGGCCTCTTCAACCCCAGTCCTTCCTGCCTTTCTCCCTGCACCAGGTATCAGATCTGCATCAAGGTCTGAACACTCTGCCTGCATACTTTTGCTCCTTCCCCCTTTATCCTTCACAAGCGTTTCTCCCAATAAAATTCTTGCATGTCTAATCCTTTCTTGACACCTGTCTCTTGGAACACCCAAACTAACATACCTCCCATGCTTGCCCTGCTTCTGTTCTCTTCTTCCCAATTCAGATAAGTACTCTGAAGACTGAGAAGATCGTTACCGCCCTGGTCTTACTTTCACAGGGGCTCTCTGGGACTCGGGAAGCACACTTTGTCATTTCTTATAGCACCTTGCCCAACATCTAGGCTTCTAGCCATCCTCAAATGCCAAGAACCATTTGTTTCCAGGGAAAGCAGTAGATAAGCTTTGCCAAAGCTGTGGTTCCTCAAAGTCAGTCAAACCAAGTCTGCTCCTTAGGGCAGAGTTTTTCATCAAACCATGCCTATGAAAGCCAGGCCCTTACAGATGCTCTATATGGATCAAACAAAGGGGTGGCAGGGCTTCAGGGCCTCTAGCCCCACTATTACCAGAACTGCTTCATTGTTATTTTGTTTTGTTTTGTTTAATTCTGCTGCCAAAAGTAAAAACATATGTAATATAAAAACCACTATCGGCACTTTCTCTTTCTGATAATGGCAGGTTATTACCATTGAAAACAACTAAAAATCTAGATAAAATATGCAGTGGGTCTTTTTTAAAATCATCAAAATGTTGACCAGATAGTAAGGAAATACTAATTCAACACTGAAGGGAATCAGGAACTCAGAGAAGTATGGACATTGCTTTTGCCCCAAAGGCATTTTCTGAATCTGGCAAATCTGAACTTAGTTTTGAAAGTCTGCCAGAGTTAGAGACAGAAATCAAGGCACAGAACCTGCACAAGATGTGGACACCGAAAGAAGAGCTTTCTCCCAATGAGCTGTGACCCTCAGGGTCAGAAAGAACTAGAAACTTACTAATCCTGAAGAGGACCTGTAGAGTGGGTTTGAATTGCCTATGTGTTGAGAGAACTTCAAGCTTTTAATAGTTGGGGTAGGGGTCTCCTAGATTTACAGTGCTTTCAAAAAACTGCCAAAAAAATAAAATGTCTTTCTGTAGGAAGGTATCTTCTTCATCTAAGCCCTTAATTTAAATTTTTTTTTCAACGTTTTTTATTTTATTTTTGGGACAGAGAGAGACAGAGCATGAATGGGGGAGGGGCAGAGAGAGAGGGAGACACAGAATCGGAAACAGGCTCCAGGCTCTGAGCCATCAGCCCAGAGCCCGACACGGGGCTCGAACTTCCGGACCGCGAGATCGTGACCTGGCTGAAGTCGGACGCTTAACCGACTGCGCCACCCAGGCGCCCCTTAAAATTTTTTTTAATGTTTATTTATTTTTGAGAGAGAGACAGATCATGAGTGGGGGAGGGGCAGAGAGCGAGGGAGACAGGATTTGAAGCAGGCTCTGGGCTCTGAGCTGTCAGCACAGAGCCCGATGCAGGGCTAGAATCCACGAAACGTGAGATCATGACCTGAGCCGAAGTCTGATGCTTAACTGACTGAGCCACCCAGGCACCCCAGCCCTTAATTTATACTTATATTTTTCACATACAATGACCAACACACAATCAAAAATAACCAGGCAGACTATAAAAGCACCAGTGAGAACCTGTGGAACTAATACATATGAATGAACTTCTCTTTCCCTCAGTTCTGAGACTCTGTTGTAACTGGAAGTGTCTCCACCATCCTGGAATATGACTAGCCCTATCTGTAATCTCCCTCCTAACAAAGTGGGAGTCTCTATATTCTCTAACCAAGAAGGTCAACTCCGATATGCCCTAAAGGACACCCATAGACCCTGAACATATGACCCCAGAGTCAGCGATGTGCTTTTGCCACATGGAGAAAGTTCCACAGGTATCTGTCCCTGTGGGAAGGTGGAACCAGTTACATCATCAAGACAACAGTGCCCTCCCTTCAGCCCAGGACTACCACATTATAGCTCTCCTTTTCTACTTTTTTCCTCTTCCTCGATAGTTTTGACCCTGCCTGCCCTCCCCCTTGATCAAGACTGCTCTTCTAATTAAAATAAACAAATGTCAGGAAGCAATTACTATAGAGAGTGAGGCAGATGGTAAAATAGTGGCACTCTGGTATTGCATTAAGCAGTAACTTGCTGTCTCTTCAAAGTTTCTGCACTTTAATTAAGCATCGTTATAGACAGGTTCAATGAGCTTTGGAGTGGGGTTTATCAAATTAGCTTCTCACAGGGCTGATACTGTGTGATTGTAAGAGGTGTTCCTGATGCAAAGTTCAGCTGTGTGAGAGGGCCCAGGAGGGGAGCAAAGGGCAAGAAGGCCCAGCTCTACCCCTTGTACAGGTCAAAAGATGGACCCAAACCCTACCCACAGGGGCAGGGATGGTGAAACCAGCAGGGACAGCCTGAATCAACACTGAGGTAGGGAAGCCAGACATCCCCCAAACTGAGCATGAGCTTTTCTCATTCTGTGTGTGCTGCACACAGAATTCTGGTCCAAAGAGGACAACCCAGAATCTGGGAGGTGGTAGAACACAGAAGTTAAATCAGAAAGACTTGGATGTCAGTTCTTTCTGGGATCCGAATGACACTGGGAAAATTACTTTACTTTTCTGTGCCTCAAGGTTTTTTTTCTCCATTTGAGAAGTGGAAGTAAGCATGGCCAACAACTATTAAATACTGACTATGTGCCAGCCACCATTTGAAGCACTGTATGTGTTTGCTTTGCCTCATTTACTCTTGCTCCCCCAAATCCTACAAGGTAGTACGGTTATTACCCCCATTTAACAGATGAGAGACCTGAGGCACAGGGAAGATAAACTTGCCCAAAGCCACACAGCTGGTAGGTGGAGGAGCCAGATTTCCAACCAGACAGCCTGGATCCAGAGCCCATGCTCACTTGTAGTCACAAAAACTGCAAAGCAGAATAAGAAACCCTTTTCTAAAACTCAGCAAGAAAATCAAACAAACCACTGCCACATGCAACATGGATAAATCCTAAAAAACGTTACACTGAGCAAAATAAAACATGAGTAGGAGTCCAATTTTATGAAATTCTAGAAAAGGCAGAGACAATAAATAATGACAAAAAGGACATTAGTGGTTGCCTGTGGCCATGGGTGGGGACAGGAATTAACTGCAAAGAGGTACAAGAAAAATTTTTGATGTGATGAGAATGTTCTAGGTCTTGATTGTGGTGTTTGGTTACACAGGTGTGTATATGCCTGCCAATATTCCTTGGACTGTGTATTTGAAATGGATGCCATTTATGGTATGTAACTTATACCTCTAACAAAAAATTTTTAAAGCTATGTCCTGAATGACTAAGTACAAAAATACAAATGGCAGTTATCCTTTTTTTTGGTGGGATTCATTCATTCAACAAATATTTATTAGGCACTTACGATGTGTCACTAATGTTCCAGGTTCCAGTGACATATCAGTGTAAACGGATTAAGAAACTTGCCTTTATGAGTTGTAAATTTTATTGGAGAGAGTTAGATAGTAACCAAATACCTAAGTATAACAAACAGTGTGCTCAATGATGATGAGTACTCTGGAAGAAAATAAAGCAGGGGAAGGAGAATTAGGAGAGCTGGAAGGAAGGGGTTACAAGTTAGGTAGGACAAGGGGCTCAGGGAAGTCCCCCTTCTCAGCAAGGCACGTGAGCAGAGATAAGAAAGAGAGTGAAGCAATCATGCCCACCATGACAGTAGGCGCATCCAGTCTCTGTATTCTCCCTCACGATCTACCCCAAAGCTGCCTCCCAAGGACACAAGCATCCTGGCTGCCACCTCATTTCCTTCAGGCTCCCCAGACTCTCCCTGCGTCTTGTTCCTACAGCTGTCATTGTCTTACCCACCAAGGTCTCCAGCCCTCTTCTCCCTCCCTCTCCTCATGCCCCCCCCCCCACATACACACACCTCCCAGAGAAGCCTTCACACCTTGCTTCACACTACCTGCTCAGTTTAGAATATATTGCCATCTTCTAAATGCAGACTTACCTCCTTCATACAGGTTCTATCGAGAAAACAAAACCAACATCCTGGGGATAAGATTTGGGAGGTGTGTGTGGCTGAGACGTGAACTTCACCCCAAGTGAGATGGCCAGTGTCTGGGTGCATGGCTTCAGGTAACCATCAATATTAGTGATCATCTACTAGGGGAGATACTGGGATTATAAAGCTGAGTATACACAGAGCCCCAACCTTCATGTAGAGACATATGTAAACTATAAATTAAATAGTATGTGACACCTGTTTTAATGGAAATACATCATTAACAATACAATAGTTGCTTTGAGATTACCTACCACATGCTGGCAGTTAGACCCACCCTTAGCATGCATAGTGCCATATTATCCTCGCAATAACCCTATGAGGTAGGTAACCTATTCCCATTACACAGATGAGGGTCAGAGAAGGTAAATAACTTGCCTAAGGTCAGACAGCTTGTAAGTGGTTGAATCAGAATTGGAAGGTCTGTCCCACTCCAGAGCCTTCAGGCTAACCACTATGATAAAATATGCCCAGGCATCCAGGCATGAAAGTTGCTCAGGGGAAGAAGTGTTATCTGTGTCCACTGGTACATGGATGGCTTCTTTGGATTATGAAAGATTAATAACTTATCAGAAGGTTCATAAGGGGGAGGAGAGATTGAAATGAAGAGAAGAATCATCCTAGGATTAAAAAACACACACACAAGGAAAAGCACAATGGTATGAAATGTGAC
This sequence comes from Prionailurus bengalensis, assembly GCF_016509475.1. NCBI lineage: Eukaryota > Metazoa > Chordata > Mammalia > Carnivora > Felidae > Prionailurus > Prionailurus bengalensis. The sequence continues at coordinate 123,511,114 of NC_057355.1, read as the reverse complement.
AAATTGATGAGTATTGTTGAAGGTACAGGGCCAAGGGCAGGAGGATTGAGAACTTGAGCTTGGAGAGGTCAACAGGGGCCCAATTTTGAAAGGGCTGTATGTCAAGCTAAGGAGTTATAACCTTATTGTATTTAACAAGCCCTTATGTAGTATTTGCTATGTGATAAGCACTGTTTTAAGCACTTCACAAATACTAAGTCATTTAACACTTATAACAACCGTATGAAGTATTATTATTATCTACCATTTATAGGTAAGGAAATTGAGGAATGGAAAGGTTGCATAACCTACCCAAGATAACTGGTAAATGGAATCCAAACCCAGACAATCTAACTCAACTTCAGACTCTTAGCCACTAGCTATGGCACACTGAAGAGATTTTCCATGTAAGGGAGTATTTTACATGACGAATGGTGTGATTAGGCTTGTTTCCTTAAGATTGCTCCCACAGTGTGTGGGAGAAGAAGAGACGATAGAGGAAGAAAAGAACTGATGGTAGGAAGCCCACCCAAGAAAGTGTCAGAGTGTTCAAGTTGAAAGCTGATTAGGACCCATTGGCAAGAAAGACACAGAAGAGCAAATAGAGACCACAGCTATTTAAAAGGTAGAACCAAAGGAGTGTGATGACTAATGTGGTGGGAAGAGAGGGATATTGAAGCTGGCTCCCAGCTTTCCAGCTCAGATTCTTAAATAGACAGGGATGCTGCCCACTCAGATGTGCAGAAAAAGATGAAAAGCAGATAGTCATGTAGAGTTGGATTCTCAACTTGCTATCGATTCTCAACCAGTAGGCAGTTGCATATGTAGGTCTGAAGCCAACACTGCTAGTTTTATAGCTATTGATTCTGATGTGCCTGTGGAGGGTGAGACCAGGATGTGGATGATCTAAAGTGTATGAAGGAGTTCAAGCCTAGAGGTACCAACTGTGGAGTCATACACCCGTAAATAGCAATGGAAACCATAGGAGTAGATAAGATCACACAGAAAGAAGAGGTAGAGTACAAGGGAGGGAAGAGGGTGAGTGGCATGTCCCCAAAGAACTCAGACATTTAAGGTCACAAAGAAGAAATGAATCAAAAAGAAGGGCTGGGTCCTTATAGCTTTTAAGAAATAAACATCCTTATAGATCTATGGCTGAGTAAGATTTTTTAAAAGCCCAACATGGTGAAACGGGAAGAGAATCCAGAAGACCCGCTCATTATGTAACCTTGTGCACGTGGTTCTATACCCCACTGAGCTACAATTTGGACTTAATGAAATTGAAGATCTTCTATCTCCCTACAAGTTATGCATCTATGAAACATGTCAACAACAGCAGAACCATAAAGTGAAATCCAAATTAGATCTACTTAATCAACCTTGGAACATTCAGGAAGGTAATTCCATGGAAGGAGTGTGGGCCAACCAACTAAAGAGGCCCCTATCAAGGAATAAAAGCAATCCCATCTTGGCTGTCCACCCACTGTTTTGTTTGTCTCTTAGCCTGTCTGGGCCTCTGATCCTCTCTACTTACACAGAGAGAATCATTCTTCACAGGAGACAATATTGAGCTCCTTAACCACCTCGTAATTCTTTCTGGGCAGAAAAGAGAAGGGGAACCATGGTCTTCCTGGGATATGAGTGACCCAAGAGAAAGTGAAAACCACCTGAGTGACTATATTCTAAGAACACCCACTTATGATTTCATAGAATACTAAGTCCAAACTCTGTGCATTGAAAGAAACTTCTCTCCTGCACTTCACAGGAATTGTGTGAGGATCTGTGAAAAGTAGTCATGAAAGTGCTTTGGAAGAAAAGTCCTATTTTATATAGAGAAACTCCTCCATGGTATTAGGAGACAAAAATGAATCTCTTTTGGGTAGTTTGCAAAATATGAAGAAAGGGTGTCTTCATCTCACTGACACTTCAAACACAATATCAACATTCTACTAGCCCCAAAATCTGCTGCCTGGCCTAATTTCTCAGTCTCAACAAATGGCACTCCAACCTCCTAGTTACTCAGTTTGAAATCTCCCCACCACTTGACCATCCCTCTCCATCCTCACTGCCCCTGTAGTGGGTTAGTTTCACCAGCACTTCTTAACCCAAATTACTGAATAGACTCCAACCAGTCTCTCTGCAACCAGCCTTGGTCCCCCCTAACCCACCCTCCATGTTGGAACCAAAGTGGTCTTTCCAGAAGTTGAGGCAGGTGACACAATCCTTTCCTTAAAGCTCTTTAATGATTCCCTGTTGTTCTCCACATGAAGTCCAAACTCTGACCTGGCAGACAAGGCCCTTCATCATCTGCCTCCCACCTGGTCAACTTCATCCCTCTTTTCACTTGCCTCTCCCCCAGCAACTGGTGTCTCTAATGCACCGTGCTGTCCTTCCACCTCTGTACAGGCTATTCCCTCTACCTAGAATACTCTTCTTTACCCTCTTGGCCTACCCAAGCCATAGTCATTTTTTTTTTTTGGTCTTTCTCCTCACTTTTTCCAGAAAGATTCCATGAGTCACTGCAAGCTAATCTGATTACACCTCCTATGGAGCTCATAGCACCCTATACTTTACTAAGCTGGACTTATACCTTGCAATAATCTATTTACCATTTATCTCCTTCAATTGATTATAAACTCAGGGATTTTATGTTTTACCATTATATTTCCAATGCCTAGTAGAATGCATGACAAGTATAATAAGAGCTTAACAAATAAGAATGATGAATGCATAATGTACACACTACTTAAACATAGAAACATAGGGTTATAGAAACACAGACTTGGAATGGCCCTTAGTGGTCATCTGAAACAAACTCCCACCCAGTACAGAAAACTCTGACAAACATCTGGAGGCTCTGCTGGACACTTTCCATTAGTCCACTGACCATTGTTGAGAATCTCTGGTTTCTAGAAGGGTCTTTCTTATACTGAGCTGAAATGGGTCTCCCCTCATCAGCTACAGCTCTGCTCTCAGGAGTCACACAGAACAAGCTTATTCTTTGTTCCTTATGATAGCCCCTTACATATTTGAGGCCAGCTGTCCTGCCCTACTCATTCCTTCAATTACCTTCTCTTCTCCTATACACTGTACCTGTCTTAAGAGCTCCTCTCTGGGGAGGAATTCTAGTCCTCTCTCACCATAATTACTGCTTCCTCTGAACCGATCCTCAGACTAAAGAGTGATGCCCAAAGTGAACTCAGTATCTTCATCCTCAGAGCACTCATAGCCAAAGGCAAATAAGGCAATACAGCATGAGGCTGTAAGTCATAAAGGTAAATGAAATTTCCAGTTCTTAACGTTCTCATTCACCTAGGATGAAATACATAACAGGAGAAAAACCCATGGCATGGAGTGCCTGCAACTCAAAATAAGGGCATCTTCACGTGGAACTTGAGTCTGGGGAAAATAAATCCATTCAATTGTTGACTCAATCTCTCTGCCAGCTGCCCTAGTTCACCTTCCTTTATTATGAAGTTTAATATTTCCTTTTCCTCTGAATATCACTTAATAACTATCATATTATGAGCAAAGACCAACACTGACCTCCTCCCACCATCCTACTACCCAGAATTGAATTATCCTCTTTTAACCAAACTCTAACCAAGCAATTTCAAAGACTTCCAAACCATCCAAGTATACTGTGAATCATCTCAGCCAGTCAGACATATCCAACATGTGATATATTGTACCATCCAGTGAGACACTGTGATGGGGGGGGGGGGGGCAAAAGACACTGGCTTGGACAAGTGACTTAATCCCTCTAGACCTCCATTTCCTCATCAGTAACTGAAGGACTGGCATAGGATTCTGTTCCCAACATATTGGGGTATTTATCATTACTAGAAATACACAAACACAACCAAATCAATCCCACCAGATGACATTAGTACATCCATCCTTTGTCATTCCCTGCCTTTCAGTTTCCAAACAACAACCCCAATAGTACTGAGATACATCAGTGCCTTGGATGGCATGTCCTATATATCCTGTTGTCCAAGGCAGTGGGCACCATTAAGTAGGTTCCTTATCCCACCATCTTGTTATCCCCAAGTAAACACAAAGGACAGAAAAGCAGATGGAAGCTAATCTTGATTTCCTTGTTTTGACTCTATCCTCATTAAAGCCCCCACTAGAAAATGGTTCTGCAAATTTCCAAAGAGCTCCACTAGCCTCAAAGAATGTGAAGACTCGATAACCTACAACGTCCTTGGAAGAATCTAAGTGACTCAAAATCCAATTACTCAGAGCTCTTTATTTTCATGTGTAATATTTTAGAGTTCACTTGCTAACATCTGCTTTGTGAATGATTACAATACTAATACATGTACTTGTTAAAATTTTTTGAAAACACAAGGGAAAAAGTATAATTATACCATTCAGAAATGATTAACATTAACCTTTATAGCCTTTTTTCTATGTACATATTATTTAATTGAGATCATTATGTACATATTATTTTATAGCCTGATTTTTCCCTATGCTATTAAATTATTTTAATGATTGCATAGTATTCCATTATTACCATTAATTTAACTGATTTCTCATTGTGAGCACTTAGGTTATTTCAACCTTTTTGCTCTTATAAATAAAACTGTGAAAAATATCCTGTAAAAGATGTTTAAATATACCTCATTTCTTGGGATAGAGATCTAGTGTTTTTGCATTACATTGACACAGGAAAAATCAAAGGAGGTCAATAAAGAAAAACAAACCAAGATGGTTGACATCTGTTTTTTTTCTTATATTCCCAACAAACCCATCCACACATCCTGACACTCTACCTTAGCACTGCTTAAGGTTGAAATAGTGAACACCTTTTTGGGGGGGGCAGGGGGGTCCTATCAAATAAGCAAAGATTGGCAAAAATATATGGTAAGAGTATTAGAAATGTTTATTCTCATACATTACAGGTGGATTGATGATATAGTCTAAACTTTAGAGGGAGAAACAGTAATATTTCTAATTATAGAAAATGTAAGGCCTAAATTATCTACTAATAGGGGATAAAGCAAATTGTTACATCTATATAATGGAATATTTTATATCCCTATAACATTTTAAATAAAAGTTTAAAGAATATTTATTGACACAGTAATACATTCATATTATAACACTAAAAGAAAAAATAGACTATGTACATCTGTTTTGTTTCTGTAAGAAATATATAAATGTACACAATCTCATACACACATACACACACATCTAGGAAAATCTATACCAAAGTTTTAATAATAGTGGTACATGGTAGGAAAATAGTGATTTTTGCTTTGGTCTCCGAGCTTTTCCAAATTTTTTAAGTCTTCAGTATTGTGTATTATTTACATAAAATACTGTGTGTTAATAGTGGCAATAAAAAATTTATCAAATTACTGAAGAAAACAAAACAAAATTAACTTGGATTTCCAAAGTCTGAGGTGGTCAGTCCAACTCACCGCGTCTCCTTCCCCAACCTCTCTGCCTTTGGCCATACCCACGAGAGAAAAGAACAAAAACAACAGGTAGAAAGTGAGCCTGTAACATTTCCCACCCAGTTCTGAAAATGAGCCAAGTTGCTGAGAAAGACTGGGATCAAAGAAACACATCAGACTTGAGAGCTGGAGCCAAGCACCAGGCTACCAGTCACTGATGTCTGACCCTGAAACAGTAACATGGGCAGAACACTTTATACAGATCTAAAATGCCAACAATGAGTAATTAATACTCCCCTCGGGCCCCAGGAAGGAGGGAGACTGAAACAGAAAGGAGGGGCTTCCCTCCACACACCTGACTCTTCTCACCTGCCTGGTAATTCACAACCCCAGGGCCCTAGGATGTGTTCCAGCTGGGAAAGCCTTTTCCCCAAAAGCCCACTCTACGGACACAGGTATAAAAGCGAACATCTCACATGTAAAGAAGGCACAGAGGTCTCAGATATGAACCTTGGCATGTCCCCATCTTCTTCATAAGTGTCTTCAAAAAGATAAGCCCCCATTCCAGCCTGGGAGGCAGAGTGGGAGGTCACGGGCCTGATCACAGCTGTGAACTGGAGGTCTTCACTTGCTGACCGTGTGACGGCATTCAAGGGTTTGGATGTCTCTACATCTCCATGACCTCACCAAGAACATGGGGAATAGTAATCCTACCCATCCCCTGTGATTATTGTGCTGATTCAACTGAATAATACACATGAAGAATCTCACCCCAAGCCTGGTACATGGTACTTAAAATTGGTTCCATGTCTCTCCTTTGCCTTTGTTGCTGGAAAAGGCCAGGGACTCTTCCATGACAGTAGCATGCCTCCACCCCAACAACCACGTCTTCCCTGTCTGAATGTTAGCAGGGGACTGGGCTTCATATGAGGAATCTTGCTTAGCTCACTTGACCAATACCTATATAGAACAAGGTCAGTCACTAGCATTTATTTTCCCATCTAACAGATTTTTCACAAGAATAATAAAGAGTTGAGAGGGCCTTTAAGGTTACCTGGTTGGACCTCCTCCCCACTGCCCTCAGCTCCCTATCTTACATCCCCTTCCAGGGAAGCCCCCCAGCAGCACATTCTGGTTATGGTTAGCCCACACACTTGACACCCCGAGAAATGAAGACAATCTTGCTGCAATGTGCTTCACTGACAGGGAACCCACAAAATCCTTTCACAGAGGACCTTCCCACAGATTCAGATTTCCCTCGTTTCACATTTTTTTATTTTAAGAATTCTGTCAAACCCTGTCTGGCTATAGACAAGAACAGCCTTTTCCTTCATTTTCAGGCAGGGAAATGGAGTCAAGTCGGTAGGCCTTTTGTTTCTCCTACTACTAAACCCAGGACAGCACTCTGCTCTCCAACCTTGGAAGACTAGACAAGGCTCACCAAAGGCAGCATCTCACCTCCTGAGTTGATGCTGGAAAAGGAGACCCAGGAGAGGTGAAGCAGGGAATGGGGGTGCACTATGGGAATTTCTCCCGTCCGGCTGCTTCCATGTAGAGCTGCATCTGAATCAGCCACCCATTCTTGTCCCTGGTGGAGGCCCTAGCCTGTAGGGGGCTTTGGTCGCCAACCCATTTCTGTCGTGGTAACCTCGCTCAGGGAGAAGTGCAAGTGGGGCATGCTCAATCGTGCTTTCTTCTGGTGGCCTTCCGAGTCACACTTCAGAAGCCCCTCCTCTGAGAAGACGGAAGAGCAGCAGGTCCGACTGTCTGACAATGTCACAGCCGCTCTGGCTCTACCTGCTGCTTCATCTCTCTCACCAGCCCATGAGCTCTCTTCCTAAGGCGGTGATATTTCTCCTTTCTCCTCCACCTTCTGTCTCCAGCCTGAGACTTGTCAGCAGCCCCTTCGTGTAGCAAACATACAAGTTGGTTTGCCTTAAAAGGTCAATTGCAGCAGATTTGTACATGTTCTCTCCCTCTGACGCCAAAGTCCTGTGCAAGCGAAGGCAGTACAAGCAGTCCTCGATGCAGGCTCCCCCTGCTCCACCCCCAAGCCTGAACAGTATCTTCAGCCAAGGAAGGACAGAAACGCTCACAGGCTGGATGTTTCTCCCAGTCTTTCCTGCAACAGCTCCAAAGCGCAGCACACATATCCAATCAAGTAACCCAGTGGAAGCCACCAGAGCCCCAGAAGGGTCAGACAGAGGGATACCGAAGACTGAGGGATTAACCCTCTGTGTAGGTTGACCTCTGTGCTCAAAGTCTTGGCAATGTGGGACAAAGTCAGGCAGCCTATTTGGCTACATTCTCAGGAAGTCATTTCTATTAATGAGGCACCTGTCTGAAAATGCAGGTCTCAAATCAGGGTCCAGGGCCTTCAGTGCCCTAGGAGATTCTTCCAGATGGTCAGCAGGCTGTCGCTTCCAATATTAATACTTATAATATGACAGCATCAACACTTCTGTCTCCAGCATGATGTAACCATGGCCTCTACTTGGCACATCTCTGAGAACCATGGAGTGTCACCACAAGTAAGGAACTCAAAGAGCTCCAAATCCATGCCATTTCATAGATAAAAAACCTAGGTCCAGGAGCCAGGAAGAGGCATGTGACGAATACATGGTAGGGCCAGAATCCCAGTGCAGGCTCCCATTCAACTACACCACACCATCTCAAGGAAACATCAGCCAAAACCATTATCAAACCACCAATCTCCCCCAACTCAAGTCCAGTGAAGGTTTTTTCATGTGAGTGGGGTAGTTGGACCACGGGGAACTTGGCCTGAATTACTGGAGAACCACTGTTGTTAACTGGATGAAACCAAGGAGAATTAAGTCTGTTTTTCATTACACAACAGGAAGCCAGAAAGTGCAAGGTTTTCTCTCCCCTCCCTGAGAGGACACCACACTGCCACTTACCCTAGTCTACAGCTGTGGTTCTCAACCATTAGCATGCCTCAGAATCACTTGCAAGGCATTTCAAAATGCAGCTCACTGGGCCCCATCCCCAAAGATTCATATTCAGGAAGTCTGAGGTGGAGCCCAAGAATGTGCATTTTACACAGATTCCCAGGGGACTGGGGACCCATTGAGAACTATGCACTTGAGTTCCACCAAGGCTGACACTTCTGTTTCCACAAGCCCCACTCCATACCCCAAGCTGCACATCCACAACTGATACACCCTTGTTCAGTCTCCTCCCATGGCTGGCTGTAACCTTATCTGATGGCTCTGCCCAATTAAGGCAACTTGCTCATGCTACATCATAATCCGTTGCCCCATTAACAGATGGCTGAAGATTCAGGCTGGCCCTCTTCCCAACATGCCTGTCGTTGTGCTATACCAAGTTTCCCCAATCAAGACAGAGCAGATGAACCAGAGAGGAGTTTCTAACCACCATCCTAACAGCAAACCGTTCCTGAAATGCCTCGCATTACACCAGCCTTGGCAGGGACTGTTGCACCCCAGGAACTACCACAATCTAGAGGGGAGACCCTCAAGGCAACATACACCCTTGGTCTCCTCTATGCATCCCCAACTTGCAGGTCTTTGCTTTGTTTCCAGAAGCAGTTGGCACTCTCTGACTGCAAGTACAAAAGTCTATGACATCCATCCCAGGGGTACAGCCACTCCTACATAATGTATTGAGTCCCTCCCTGGCTCAGAGCATATTGGGTTGCCTTCAGCTCAAAAAGGGTAAGGCAGCTGCTCACATCAACAGGTGTCTTCCGGGAGTGGGGGTGGGGGAGCAGCCAGGACTCAGCAAACCTCCTGAGATACTTGGTCATTCACTGGGACGTGGCCAAAGTGAGAAAGCAGGACCCCGCTCAGGCTCCGGGTCCATATTAACAAACAAAGTAGTAGAGTGCACTTAAGAACATGGCTATGTGGTCACAGAGGCCAGGATCCGTGGTCCATTCACCTCAGACTAGTTGTGTGGTCTTGGGAAAGTTGGTGAAGTTTTCTAAACTCCAGTTTCCTCATCTTTAATTTGAGGAAATAACGATAACTGCCTTAAAGCTCTGTTCACAAGAATTAAAAAAAAGACACCTGTGAAATATTCAGCAGAGCACTTGGCAAAATAAACGTTAGCTGTTCATACTATCCTTACAATCAAGGAAAACAATAAGGCCCTATGCCTGGCTCAAACTGCTACACTTCAAAGACCTCAGGGAGCAGGGCCTCAGATCCAACAAATGCCCCTGCAGACAAACTGGCTGGAAACCTGAGCAACCTCCAGTGGCACCGGCCCAGATCCTCCCCTGGCCTCTGGTTGCTGCACTTGCTCTTCTCACATGAGGCCTCTCTTGCTGTTTTCTAGATAGTTCATCTTGGCCTCTCAACAATGTCCATTTGAAGCCACAATGCAGGCTCTGACCAGACGCTTCTGCTGACCTCAACACTTCTTCCATTTCTGGCATCACCGGAAATTTCCTTGGAGTCAGGAGCCCCATCCTGCGGCCAGTGATCAGCCAGAGGTTTTCACTCCATCACCAGATGACCAAGATATGCCTGTCACCTGGTCCAGACAGGAATCTGCCAGCTAGACACCAAGCAAAGGAATCTTCCAGAAACTTGCCCCAAACTGTAGGAAATGAGCTGACATCTGAAGTTTTATGGGAGGCTAAGTGAAAGAAAACACAGCTCTAAAACCTACCCCCAGTCCTTCCCTTTGAGAAAATTCTATCCTGCTGCCCTCATCTAAATGATGGAAAACTCAGAGAAGACTTGGACTGTTTAATAAACTTTTAATTTGCAAGAAACAAAGGCCCTCTGTGGTTACTTTAGTGGCTTGCTGGGAGGATATGAGGAGCAGGACAGGTGGGACCACAAAGTCATTAGCAAAGGAAGTAGTTACACCTTCTTTTCTCTTTTTCCTTCCTTCATGGCATTGCTGCTTTGCTTTCTGTGTCATGTCCTATTCTCCTGCCTCTGCTGGCCACCCATCTCCCACCCTCACGGTCTTTGCACTCAGGAACTGCCACCACCAGTTCACCCAATTCCAGACCCCTGAGGGAGCAGAACCATCAGCCTGACTCATCTTTTTTAAGCTCTATATTGCACGACCAGGACATGGTTGGCCAGCCACGAGTGCTGACCACTGGCACAATAAGCTATGACTGTGGGGTGGGCAATGGATGGGGTCACAAGATACAAAGCAGGGCTGCTGTCCACCCAGCAGGGGTGTTGGGAAGAGCAGCTTCTCTCGGAAGAGGGTGTGACTGAGCAGTGGGGAACAAAAGAAGAAAACTGAACTCATGTGCCAGGCAGAAACCAGCCCAGCAGAGCACTTCCTTATCCAGAGCTGTGCCAAGACCTTGAATTGTGAACCAGCAGAACCACAGCCAAAGGACAAGTGCGAAGAGTAGAGCCTGGTCCCAAGGATTTCCCAAGGTGGTACAGAGTCCATCTGAGTCATAATCACCCTCAACTGAAAATATTTTCAAATGTTCTTTGCTCTGGGTTGGAGGAGCTACACGATGACTCAAGATTTTTAAAAATATATAGACAGCAATCAACACTCTTGAATGGACATCAAGAAGGTATCAGACAAGACAAACACATCTATCACAGATAAGAGGTATTTAGAAGCTATCTCTTGTCCTCCCTAGGCAGGAGAAAAGGAGGGATAGAGAAGAAAATGGCCCCAGTAGTCTCTCAAAAGGAAAATGCTTGGTCATGGAGCCCAGGAGTCAGGCTTCTCTCACGAAGAGGGGCAAGAAAGACTGCCCCACCCAGCAAATACCCTACCAGGAAGGAAATAAGGGAGTCCATACCCTCTCTTGCCAGCCTGTCCAGCAAGTCTTAGATATGTTAGAAGGGATCAAAACCCTTTTCATGCAGTGCCAGGAAAAGCAGAGTGAAAGGCTCAGCATGTCGGTGGCCTAGGTATTCTCCAGGTTGGGCTAAACAGGCAAGAACCTCTCCAGCTGCTGAGCATGAGGGTTTGGGGCAGACACCGGAACCATGGCCCACTTGCAAAATCCTACCACAGAGCCTTAGAGGTAAGTGGAAGCCAGAAAAAAGTGAGCAGGAGGGGGATGGGTAGAAAAAATGCCAGTGCAGTTGAGCACTGTGAATGCAGATGGTCTTCTCCAGCACCGTAGATAAAAGCAGAGGCAGCCTCCTATACTGATTATACATGGATGCCACTGAGTGAACAGGCCCATTGGGCAGGGCCAAGGCCTGCTGGATAATTTATATGCTTGCGCTGGCCATGGGCAGAGTTCAAAGGAAAGAGCTGGAGAATAGACATTCAAGACATAAGCAAACTGCCACCTTACAGCATCCAGTAAATAGGCAGAGAGGTCTCCTAAGGAGATCATGCAGAGTGGTGCCAAAATGTGCGTGTCGTGACACACTGCTCCCACTGTCCATGACACATCCTCCAGCCCTGAATCCCAGCCACCCCTTCCCTTGGCAGCTTCCTTCAAGACCAGTAGAGTGTCACCACCTAGAGGAAGGCTGATCTACATTCCCAAGTTGGGCTAGGTGACCTCCTTAGTGCTCCCCGGATAACCTAAGGTTGCCTCCATCAAAGCCTTCCAAACCATGCATCATTCAAAGCATTTCTTCCATCAGGAAGCCTTCTCCAACACACTCAACAAAGAGGAACCTCCCATTAGTTTCAGACAACTCCCTACAACTCTCCTTCATAGCTTTATCCCAGTTTGTACTCAGATTCTTCAGTACTTCTATGCTCACTTTCCCTCCCCCACACCCCAAATGCAAGCTCCATGAAGAAGGGACCTTGTTGGCCCTTTTCACCTGTGCACCCCCTGTACCTACTACAGTACATGGCCTGCATAGAAACACGATGGAGAGTGACTTACTAAATGAGTAAGTAAGTCCTTCTACAACATATTACGGTCATATTAATTGCTTTATCTTCCCAGCCAGACTGTGAGATCCTTTAGCACAAGAATATGTCTAATTGGTCTTTCCTCCCCAGCACTACAGGAAGGGGGGGTGGGGTCAAGGATTTCTGGCACCTTTGGGTGATTATTTCCCATCACAGAGATGAACCAAATAACTCTCCTCTTTTTGTTCTTTCACAGTCCTTAGCAAAATTCCTAACCCATCACAGGAGTTGTCTCTTTCAGATGATTCACCTTTCAAGGAGCCCACACCTAACACTGGCAATGTGTCCTCTATGCCACCCAGTGGCAATCAGCCCCTCATGGATAAAAGCAGGATTTAGAGCAGGAGGGGCCACCAGGAGATAGGAGGCCTCAGTGTGAGTCCCCACCCTATACTTCCTGGCTTGTTGGCATGCAGAAGGCACCAAACTCCCAGGTGTACAGTTGTTTCAGCTCTAAACATGGAAGACATTTCCATGGGTCCAGAGGCATTGATTCTACCACCCCATGTTGTGGTTTCAAAATACAGCAGTCAGTCCTTTGGACCTGCGTTTGAATCCTACCTCTGATTTTTGGCTGTGTGATTCAGGATGAGGTACTTGATTGACCACTATACTGACCACTATATTGACCACTGTGTCTCAGTTTCCCCATCTGTCAAACAGGACTCACAGTAGTTTATAAGGATGGAATAGGATGATGCATGAAAATTTGTTACAAATGAGCACATAAGCAGTTTATTAATGGCAACAGGTAACAGAGGAAAGATCTTAGGTATAGACTGAGACGATCTACTCAAGGAAACTGGGTGATAATGGACAAGCTGGGTTCTGAGGTTCAGTTTCCTCATCTGGAAAACAGGAAACAAAACCGTATCTCCTCATTCTGCCCAAGCTCACTCCCAAGTCCACATCCTGGATGTCTACACTTGCTGTTCCCAGCAGGGTGGCACCTCCCCAGCTCTGCTATGGTTCTGTCCTCATTTAGGTGTGGTCTCCCCAGATGGCTTTCCCTGCACCTCTCCAGAGTCACCCACCTGCCCTTTTATTTCCTTCCTGAAAGTCACTTATGTCTGAAATTGTCTAATTGCTATATGTTTATTGTCTACCACACTTCTCACTAGACTGTCAGCTCTATGAGAGCAGAAACCTGGTCTGCCCTGGACTCCAATATACCACCAGAGTTTAGAATGCTATCTTGCACATGTCACGTGCTCAGAAAATACCAAAAGAATGAATGAATGAATGAATGAATGAACAAATGAATGAACACCCTTCATGATCACTGTGAAGAAACAAATGAACAACACAATGATAATGCCTACTATAGTCCTGGCTCACAGTAGCCACTTTATGTTGATTTTCCTTCCTTTCCCTGGGAACTAATTTTTCAAGAACTACAGTCCTTAAACATTATCTCAGCTTGAGATTTAAAACTTACTTAAATTGAGCTAAGGTTACCAGACAGGGAGGAAAAAAAGAGAGAGAAAGAGAGAGAGGTAGGGGGACAGTAATAATTAACCTCCCTATGCAGATCTCCACCAAGAGCTTCTTAACACCTCTGCAATGTCTGAGCAACCAAGCCTCCCAGGATCCCCTGAGCGCTCCGGAAGACAGGTCATCAATTGAGCCACTTCTGCATCTGCACACGTTGCAGATCAGACACAAAGACAAATGGCGCTCAAATCAGTGCCAAGGGGTCAGCGCCAACCAGGGCATAGATTCAGGCTGGGCCCCTGAGAGGACTCAAGACTAAAATGCAGGTCCAGACAGGCACTGACCAGAATGGGGACCGAGATATCTACCTCAGGATGCTGGAGCACCCTGCCCCCTCTGTGACTGCTGCCCCTCCATACACTTAGTCATCCATCTCTGGACTCCCTCTGCTCACTCTGGCGCATCTCACACTACCCTCCTTTTGACACACCCAGCTTGAGTGGCTCTCCTACTCTGCCAGAGACCCCAGGTCAACATGGTAGATAAGTCTACCCTCCCTCCTCCTGCCAGATGCAGCTAGACTATCCCAGGTTAGGCCCTGACTAATAACGGGCAAAGGTGGCAATGACCTCACCTTGTCCACACATTCTAGGTGTCTACATTCTGAGCCATTGAGCCACAGCTTCCCTAGAGCTCAAAAAAGTAGCACATCAGAGGTCAGGAACCTCACCCAGGTGGCTGTCAAGACTCCATCTCCCCAGTGGGCTCTTGCCCAGTGTGCTGAGCCTAAATTCTAGATATTAGCCCTGATGTGAGCTTCCATTTTAAATTTCAAAGAAAAGTTCTGAAGTTCTCTACACTCAAACACAGTTCCTATCAAAATGCCAAAGCAAGGCTGCAATGTGACTGATCTGTGGTTTCCAACCATTGCACTCAGCCCATTACACCCAGAAAACCCTTACCACATGGAGAGAGTGGACTGATGTGGGTCTCACATCATTCTCCTGCCCCAAACCCAGCTTGCATCATCACCACTGGACTAGAGCATGGGCAGTGCTCTCCCATGCTCTAGTCCCAGTGGGTCAAAGTCCAGAGGCAGAGGGGGAGAATTAGCCAGCCAGCCAGCTGCAGAAAATAGGCACTATGATATCAAGTCTAGCAGAATAGGTTGGATGAGGCAGAGAAAGACACAAAGAAGGTGGCCCTCAAGCCATGACACATCAATGGCTCCAGTGCCTGGAAAGAGGACTTTCCAAGAGTGTGGGCTGACAGATAACCTTGAATTCTGTCTTCTAGGTGGTTCAGCTGTAATCTTGACCCCTTCAGTCCCACTTTCACTTGATACTCAGGTTTCTTAGTGAGAGACCCAGTTCTGTGTATAGGACAGGGGCTTTACCCTCCCCACTCCAGCAGACTCCTGGGGTAGCCTATATTCCTAAATAGCCCTGACTTGACTTTTTGGGATCCCTTTCTCTGGTGCTTTTCCAGCCTCCTCTCCCCAACTGTACAGTTACTTAAACTATCTTATTTCCCCATGTCTAACCAGCTGTGTGACTTTATGCAATCCTTAACCTCTTTAAGCCTGAGTTTATGTATCCCTAGAATAGGGGGTGGGGGTTAAATTAGACAAGCTCCAAAATTTCGTTTTAGCACTAACATTCCATAATTCCATAATTGTTTGAAAGAACATTAACAGCTGGAGTCATCTGTGACAATGATATCTACTTTATCAGAACTGGACGTGGACTGATCTGTCTTCCTGGGTCCCAAGCTGACCAGGTTTTATGAAGTTTCTCTTAGCTTGGTAAAGGTTCTACAAGTCCATTTCTCCTTCCCATATTCTTATTCCATATTGAGGTAGTGAACCAGGAAGGTAGGAGGCACTGGGCAGATTGAGGATAAATCAGGAAGTACTGATGAAGAGTAATTTCGTATAAGGAAGAGGAAAGTGCACAGGTTCAAACTCACTGGCTGACACTTCTCAGGGCCTCTCCTTCCCCTCCCCTTTTTGAATTATGTGAAATCTGCCCCAGCAATCTGGAGCCATGCCACCCTCCCTGGGAGAGGAGTTCTGATGCCAAGCTTCCGATGGCTACTCACATCAACACCCTGGGAATCATTCTCCCCACTGATCTCTCCCTTATCCCCATATCCAATTCATCATCCACTCAAGTCAAGGGGGCCACCAGAATATGCGTCAACTCTGCCAGCTGTCACCCACACCGCTGCCCCTACTCCAAGACCTAACACAGTGTCTGGACCCAGCAGGTGCTCAATAAAGATTTGTTGAATGAATGGAATCCAAGAAGACTTCTCTTTCCCTGAGAAACAGAACTGAGAGACAAGCTATTTTTGCAGGACAATGGTGAGTTCAATACTTCCTACCCAGCTAAAGCACCCAACCTCAAACCCCATACCACTGTCTGAGTGCAGAATCCCTCTTGCCCTTCTTCCCACTCAGGTTGCAAGACTCAGGAGTGACAGTGAAACCACAAGCATCTCCTCACTCTGTGGATAAGACCTAACTGTAAGTGTCAGTTTAACATCTGAGCAGCATTAATGCCCAGGAACCATCTCCTGCTCTCTGACAGGGTAACAATACCCAAACAATATATACCCTGCACTTCCACCCATGCACACCCACACATACCCCTTGCTCGGGGCAGCAGAAGGGAGCAGGGCTAGAACTCAGAACCCCCTGCTGGGGCCACATAGTACCACCCTGTAAGAATGTTAAGTCTGCCCCTCAGTCCACTGGCCTATGGTTTTCATGAATTCAAAAGACAACCTTCCCACCCACCACCCTGCAGCCCCCATCACCAGGGTCAGATATTCAGAATTTTTACACAGGTCAAAGAGGAGAATGGATGGTTTAATACACCTGCTCACCCCCAATTTCTGGAACTCCGCATCCATCTGCAGGGAGTCATTTGCCACAAATGTCCTAAGCTGGAGAGTGACGTGAGTGGGTGGCTGTCTGGTTTCCTGACCATGCCTATCTCCAGATTTGCCTCATTATTTCACATTGGTGGCACAACCACCAGACAACCTTCCAGACAAAGACACAGAACCAGGCTCTAACAGCCCATCTGGCCATGCGGTAGACCAACTCTGGGGGCTGGGAGGGATCCCTACAAGGGGTCCTCCCATGGAAAGTCCCAGCCTCACCCGCAGTTTCACTGAATGTATTTCCACACCTGCCCACCTGCCCCTCCAGCATGACTGCTCTGGAAGTATGTTTCGTTGTGGTTATGAACATAGCCACCGGAGTCAGACACCCTGGGTTCAAATCATACACCACTGCCCATGAGGGGGTACACCTAGAGAAGTCCCTTGACCTCTCCACTGGTCTCTGTGTTCTCTGTAAAAGGCAATTCACAATGCCTACCACACAATATTGCCAGGAGAATTAAATGCATTAACTACTGTACGTTAAACTCCGGGCACAGGGTAAGTAGTCCTTCCACTGCTGTCAGTCTCCAACCTCCTAACCCAGCCCCACACACCACACTAGTTACAAATTTGCTTGCACTGAATACACAGCTCCCAAGGCCTTAAAGAATGCTCCATCCAAGTAGAAGCTTTGAAAAATAAGCAAAACAAGGCGAACATGAATTTCCCTTATACCTTTCCTGAGGTGTCTCTGTCTTTCCTGTATGTGACCTTATCTGGTTAGAAACAAACTAACTTGTTAAGCTAAAAAAGAGAGTCACCGATTCTTCCAATTCCTAGTCATGCCTTTCCACAGTTGTCACCATCATTTTGTCACCAGTATCCTTAATAATACCTTCATTTGTAGAATGTCCCTCCCAATTCATCCCTCTCCCCTAAGGAAGAAAACCTGTGACCCAGGGGAAAGCTTGAGGGGTAGGCATCTCAATAGTAACAGTGGTTCCTTCTGGGAGGTGGGATCCCAAGTGATCTTCATGTTCTTCTTTACACTTTTTATTTTGCTTAATGTTTGAGTTTCTCTTTCTTTACTTCTCCCCCCGCCCCACCAATGTGCATGGTAAATGTATTCCTTTTTTAAAAGGAGAAAAAAATGGAAAGCTATTTCAAAAAGTCCCAGGCCTTGTCTCTAGAAGGTGGTTCATGAAGAAGAATGAAAGAGGATAATATACTCTCATTTGATCCTCAAAGACTAGGCAAGAAGTGACCCACCATAAGAAGGCACCTGAATTATGGAAGCAGGGACAGGGGCATTCATTCATCCAGCAGGTGTTCACTGAGTGCTCACCCCATGCGAGGTGCCATGTGTGAACAAAACAAAGTCCCAGCCAGCCCTCGGGGTGATGAGGTCCTATTCAGGCAGACAGACAATAAGCAAAATGAACACATACGTACTATGTCAGATGGTGTAAGGTGCTATGAGAATTAGGTGAAATAAGGGGATCTGAGGGCTGAGGAGGGGCCTGCTATTCCGGAAGGGTAGCTGGGAAGGCTTGCCCAAGGATGTTCATTTTGTGCAGAGACCTGGGGAATGGAAACAGCCAGGGGAGTGGTCAGGATAAAGCCTGGAGGTTGGACTGGGCTTAGCAAGTTCAAAAAGCAGCATGAGCAAGGAGAATGAAAGGAGAAGAGGGTGGACAGGTCTGGGGCCAGATCTGGTGGGGCTTTGTGGTCATACTTAGAGCTCTCCACCATGGTTCGCTGCATAGGAAGCCACTGGAAAGGTTTGAGCACAGTAACATAATTTGACTTTCATTTTAAAGGATCATTCCAGCCTGTTGTGGGGGGGGGGGGGGGGCGGGAAATGCACAGAGGCGAGAGTGGAAGCAGGAGTGCAGTAAGGAGGACCTTGTAATAATCCAGGCAAGAGGTGGTGGCAGTGGTTTGGACCACATGAGTAAGAAATATGGCCCTATTCTGGGTCCATTTTTAAGGGAGAGCCTACAGGCTTTACTGACAGCTTGAAGTCAGGACAGGAGAGCCAGAAGGGAGTCAACAACAATCCTCAGTGTTTTAGGTGTGAGCACCTGGGAGGATGATGTTGCTTTCTTCTCAAACAGGAAAGACTGGGCAGGGTAGGAGGTCAAATTAAAGGACATAAAAGCACAGAAAGTTTGAGTTGAATCAGTGTTCAAGAGCAGGTAGAGATGATAGCTAAGCAGGTGCATGTTCACACTTGAGTTGAAGGGAGAGGTCCAGGCCAGACATACAATTCTGAGAGCACTAAACCAGTCCTCATTTGACATTCCAAACCAATCTACGGGGTGGGTGTGACTTCATTCCTGTTTTGTAAATGGCAAACCTGGGACTCTTAAAGGGGGAGTTACTTGCCCAAAATTTATACACACAGAATAGACTCATCTGCATTCACAACTGAGTCAGTCTGATGCCAAAGCCCAGGACTCAGACCTTAAAAAACCCAGATTATAATAACCAGAAAGCCAACTCAATTAACATGGCAGCCTGTACCTCCCCCGCTCAGTAAGCTGAGCCCCACCTCCTTCTGAGATCGCAATTGTTCTCATTGACTGAATATCCATGGCATATCCTGGCCCCAAAGTGATCTAGCTGTTATGCACAGACTTCTGCCTTTGTCTCCTGATTTGCCCCCGAGTATCCAAGGAACCTGAAATCAGGCTCCAAATGCCAACCTTCAGCACTGTAGCCTCACTGCCCCATTAATTCCTGCCAGGCTCCTCCCTGGGCAGGCACTGCAGGTGTCTGCGGCACATTTGGGAGGTAACCGTGAGCCTGGAAATCCCATGGCCTTAACCACAGCTGGCTCCTCCCTCTGGGGGAACCTGGTCAAATCATTTGGCTGCTAAGCCTCAGTTTCCTCAACTAGCAGAAGGCGGGGGTTAGACTAGAATCTTTCAAGAGTCTGTGAAATACACAGAAAGTCAAGTTTTTCTAAACACAGGTATCCTGCAGTAGAAAACCCTTGGATCCATCAGTCCCTTTTTGAATCCTGTTCTGACACTCACTGTCTTGGGGAGCCATCACCAATTTAGTCCCTCCATCCTGTCCCTCTATCTCTAATATGAGGGTGACAATATCAACCTTCCAGGGGTGTGGGTAGGACAGTCATGTGGCACATGGGTGTTCCCTATATGCTCACTTATAAAAGTCCCAAGAGCACACAGTGAGCCCAAGATCCCCACTCCACTTAGGGACTCCCCTTGCTCCACAGCACACAAGAAGGACTCTGGCATGTTCCATTCAGCCACCTGATGATTTCTCTCACCTCCTGCCTCGACCTACCCAATCCCTGAAACCCTGAGACCCTAATAGCTCACCCTTCCACTTATCCCTTGTCTCATTTCTTCAACTCCTGCTTCTAAGAAAACCCAGGTCGGGGCGCCTGGGTGGCGCAGTCGGTTAAGCGTCCGACTTCAGCCAGGTCACG
Organism: Prionailurus bengalensis; assembly: GCF_016509475.1. Lineage (NCBI taxonomy): Eukaryota > Metazoa > Chordata > Mammalia > Carnivora > Felidae > Prionailurus > Prionailurus bengalensis. Next base: position 123,491,074 of record NC_057355.1, on the reverse strand, counting down.
ATCTCGCGGTCCGTGAGTTCGAGCCCCGCGTCGGGCTCTGGGCTGATGGCTCAGAGCCTGGAGCCTGTTTCCGATTCTGTGTCTCCCTCTCTCTCTGCCCCTCCCCCGTTCATGCTCTGTCTCTTTCTGTCCAAAAAATAAATAAAAACGTTGAAAAAAAATTTTTTTAAAAAGAAAACCCAGGTCAAAATATCAGGAGGGAGAAAGATGAAAAGAAAATCTGCTGGCCTGTCCCACCCATTACCAGAAGCAGAGGCTTGCTATTAGCATAATCCAAGTGACACATAACAAAAATTACCACCATCATCAGTATCATGGCTATGGCTGCTGTAGACCAGGCAGAACCAAAGTGGTATGAAAAGGGGAGCAGACCATGGATGTGGCATCAGATCACTTGGGTTCTAATCCTCCCATACCAACTACAAAGTAGCCTTAGAGAAGTCATTTGATTCTGAGCCATCCCCCAACAACAAGGATTATGTTATAACTCTGATTTATGGACAATGACACTGGACTCAGGAGGTGAGGAATCCACTTGACTAATAGATAAGCAGCAGGAAGTTACCCTAGGTCTGCATGTGTGATCCCAAAACTCATGCTTTTCTGCCACATCTTGATACCCAGAGCATTGCAGGCTTTCGAGTCAGAAACTACTGGATTTATATCTCACTTACTTGCTGAGAGGCTTTGGGCAAATTACTTAACCTTGCTGAGCTTTTATTTTGATCATCTATAAAGTGAAGATACTGCTGCCTGCCTCATGGGTCATATCATGAGGGGCCAGATAACACAGGAATAGCTCGGACACAGTGCATGCATGAAGCAGCCCCCCAGTGACTTAGAGATGCCTTCTCACTGCTACCTCAGGGCTATTGCAGAACAAGAAATGTTTGTATGGTCCAGACAGTCCTGGAACACAGTAGGTCCTCCACACCTGTTCTCTGAAACTTAAAAGCCAAATGTCCAATGCTACATGACTATGAATGATAAAGCTAATATTTAAACATGGCTCTTTTGCCCTAAGTCTATAGATCACCTAAAAGTCATCTCAGAGCAGTTGGGTAATCCTGAAACCTGAGAGCACCATATCCCAGGCCCCTCTACCCCCACCCCATCATTCTAGCTCAATTTCCAGCTACTCAGAGTCACACACAGGAGGAAAACCACCATGGCAGAAGAGCCCCCTTTTTGTCAGCTCAGGGTGGGATACCCTAGTAAAACTTCTACCTTCAATTCAGGGAACAGAAACAAAAAGCATCCTATTGACTTTGAGGCATAAAGCAAATTAATTCTCCAAACATAGTCCAGAGCACATAACAGCCCAGCAAGGGCCAGCTAAATATGATCAGAAACCAGCAAAGCAATTCTGAAGCCATCAGATCCCTGAGGAAATGAGGATGTTGCCAAGGCACCTATCAATCAAAGCTGATCCAGGAGGAGTTGTGCATGTACACACTGCAAAAGGAATAAAAAAAAAAAACTCAAATCCATAAAGAATGAACTCGAGTTCCTGCACCTCAGGCTGTACCTGGGAAACCACAAGTCCCTTTAGAAGTATTCTGCAAGAAGCACCCACACTCAGGCTTCCCTAAAACACCCTTAGCCTCTTTTCTCTGAAGAATGACAAAAAACCACAGGAGAATGCTGTTGACAGATGAAGACTGGCTTGGTCCTTTGTAAGTTATCCTCTTGCTCTTTGTGTGTGCCAGGATGAGTCACAGGCACCCACGTGGACCATATTCTGGGCTGGGCTCAATGATCCAGCTTGGTGGCTTCTTCTGAGAGAGTAGACCCATGTCAGCCAGGAAGTGTCCTCCTTGCTCCGAATTCTGGAAATCCAGTAACTTTCCCTTCCCATCTCTAGAGTTCTCCTACTACAAAGGTGAAAAGGCTACCCTGCTGCTCTAATATGTCCCATGTTCCCCGGGACACACACACGAGAGTCCTGATGTCTTTACCCACTATCCTGCAGCGACCAGCATCCACTCTACCCCCATTCATAGTGAAGTAGCCACATGGTTGGGACTGGATGCCTCCGTCTGCTGTCAGGGCAGAGCAAGAGGTTATAACTGCTCAGAGTTGTTACAACTCATTCAGAAAGGGACCTGTGACCTAACTGGTCCAACCAAAAGGAGGCCCAAGACTTTTGTCCAATGGCTGGGGGAAGAGAATTTCTTTACTTTCAAGGGTGAGCTGTACCCACATGAGCTCTAGAGTTGCAGAGCCATTTTACTACCATCGACAGAGCCAGCCTGAGGCCCTGACAATATTGGGCACCCCTAGACTGAACCACAGCTGAGGTCCTTTCTCCAAAACTTGAGTTATGTAAACTCCAAACTCCATTCCCCAGAGCTCCCTCTGTATTAAGCCAGACTGAGTTGGGATTCCAATGATTGAGATCATCCGAACTGAAACACCTACCATTCCAGGTCCTTTGAAAATGAGCTGGAACATCCTTCTCCAGCCCCATCTCTCACTCAGTCCTCTACCTATGTGCTATAAAAGGTCAATCTCCTATGTACTGAGGACAAATTCCTCATTTTCTTGCCTTTCCTCATGTGGTTTCCTTGGCCTGGCATCCTCAGCCCTTCTCTTCCATCTACTGATGTCATTCTTTAAATTCCATCTTCTCAGTGAAACCTTCCTCACACTCCCTTACTTCTCAAGAAGTAATCCTCCCTTCCATGAAAACCCATGTGGTTCCTTCTATCCTGGATCTAGGCCCTCTGCTGTGGTTACATACAGTCATAATGTCCTTCACTAGAAAAATGCCAACCATTACTCTCTTCTGTGTCCCTAGCACCAGACACAATGCCCCACCCCCTCCCGAGGCAAAGGAAGTACCTTGTAGATATTTGCAAAATTGAATATGTGGAAACCTGCACCAGGCCAGCTTGGTCTGTGAGTAATACTGGCATTCTAGAGGGCATTCTTCTCTCACACCCCATCTCCTAGGCCTCCATAGACCCACAGATGTGCATATGAGAGATAATGGCATGGGGTACACTGTGGATAAGGAATGGGGTAGGAGATCATTGAAGGGCAGAAAATCAGACCTGTATTGCAAACTTCCTTTCTATACAGTATCCAAACTCAATCAAGGTCACTGGAGCCCCTCCATCCAGTCTGAATGGGCTCCCTTTATACCACTTCTATCAAATCCACCCCCAACCATCATCATGCAACTCTCGCTAGCTCAGCTCCCCAAGTTCCAGCTTCAGCTCTGTCATCAACCACCTGTGTATTCTTGGGCAAGTCATTTAACTGCTCCTAGCCCCCATCTCTACATTGAGGAAGGTGAACCAGCCATGCGCTAAGGTTCCACCCACTCTCTAGGATGCTAGGGTTCTATATAAGAGAATGGAATCTCTCCTTTCCAAACCCCCATTGGGAGAAGTCCCAGACTCTAACACTAAATAAGGGCCAGGATTTTTCCCACCCTTCAAACCTTCTTCTGTCCCTTCCTTATTTCCTGGCAAAGGGACACATTTTCTCCCAAAGGGTCTAATATGGTGCTTGTCTTAGGTACCAAGGAAAGAGAGGCTCAGCAATCCTTCCTTAAGACAGAAGATCTTGGATGCCAAAATTTGCCAACTGCCTCATTACACCCAAAATCTAAATCTGGAAGCTCAACGGCATAAGAGGCTGTTGTGAAAAGTGCTCATGATATATTCTTTAAGTGAAAAATCAAGCTAGTGTGAGAGCTTCCAAAATGTGATGTCGGTGCCTGGCACAGAGTGGGCTCTCAATTAGTATTTGTTAAATGATAGAATGAACTTCTTTAAAAACAAAATAGCACACCCTGGTTTGTGGATGCTTAGAAATGAAGCTGGAAGGACAGCTATCAAAATTTTCCCACTGGTTATTTCTGGAGGGGGGATTTACAGGTGACTTCTTATTTTTGTTTTTAGTATTTTCCAAGTGTTCTATAACAAACACACATTATTCTGTAATAAGAAAGCAAGTCGCTTTTTTTAAGGAGGTGAATGTAGAAAAATAAAAGTAACCACACACATATGATAAAAGTGCGTGTGCCGGTCATCCAAATGCCACAGCCCACACACAAGCCAACCTCCTTACCTCCCACACATCCCACCCCTTCTCGGAGAAAGCTTCCCTGCCTTCTTTTTTCTGTCTCAATTCCAGGAATCTGGGGAGTGGCCTTCAAGTGTTAGGCTCATCAGAGTCAGAGCCAAGTACTGAGGCAGCCCCCACCACGCCAAGGGCTGCAGAAAAGCAGACAAAAAGCTTGACCGCCCACTTCTGGCATCCCCCTGGCCAGAGCCACCCTGTCAATCCTGGAAGAGGACTCCAGGAGGGTACAGAGAGGCCTCCATCTCATAGGATGCTCATCTCCATACACATATTTGCTCACCTGCATGTCAGGTCAGAAAGGAGATTGAAGAAATGAAGTCCTGTGTCCTAGCAAACTTTTCAGGAATTCAGTATTTCACCAGTGCCCTGTGAACACATTTCCTTTCTCTTCACACGTGGTCCTGACTCTCTCTCATGACTCTAGACCAAGTCCGTGACCTGGGTCCCTATACTTCTTCCTACCTCGACTCACATCTGCTCAGTGCAGATCAGCTCAGGGTGGGCCAGAGGACTCTGTAGCTCAAAGGCAGAGGAGACCTCAGATGAACACAGGGAGGCTGTTCAGAGGAGGAGGGAGGGAACTGCAGGTGACCAGCATCTCACTAATTAGCAACAGGTAGGGCTGAAAGGTAGAGGACAGAGGGTAAGCATTCCCTATGGGGCTTGTGGGCCAACAGACCCAAAGGCTGGCCTTGTGGCTCTTGAGAGAGGAAAGAAAAATGGAGACTGCTCATGATGCAGAGACTGCTCTGGCTGCCCCAGAGAGGACCTTTGTTCCTCCCTCTGGGTTCTCCCTGACCCAGAACAAGCAGGCCTGTGGGCCTTGGGAGAACCCCCACCGTCAGCCACTCTTTGTGATTAGCACTGCCCAACAGGGGAGATCCAAGCAGCCCAGATGGGGTGGATTTCAGATGGTCCACCATCTGTAAACTCAAACTCTCACAGCCTCAGTTTCCTCACCTGCAAAAAGAGGATAAGAATTCCTACTGTTTACTTAGTTATTGCGGGTATTCAGTGACATAATTTTGGCCAAGGATTTTGCACAATGCTTGGCACCTAGAGCTCCACACATGGCCAGAATTATCAGTATTTTCTTTTTTTCAATTATTTTAACGTTTATTTATTTTTGAGAGACAGAGCACAAGCAGGGGAGGGGCAGAGAGAGAAGAAGACACAGAATCCAATGCAGGCTCCAGGCTCTGAGCTGTCAGCACAGAGCCCAACGTGGGGCTGGAACACGCAAACCACGAGATCACAAGCTAAGCCGAAGTCAGATACTTAACCATGCAGGTGCCCCTTATCAGCATTTTCTTAACTTCTCTGGTTTTTCCTCGCCCCCACCTCATCCTTCTGCCCTCAGAACAAATACCAGGTCTTCTGAGGTGGGATGTTTGAGGTGGGGGAAGAAGGTCAGACAGACTTCAGTTGTTGTCCCAGCCTGGGCACTTCTCTGTGCCTGTTTCTTCCTTTGCAACACGGTAATAACAACAGTACTCCCTTCTGAGACTAAGCGTGAAGATAAAGTAAGAAGGTGAGGCCTTTATAATAGGGCCTGTGCAGAGTGAGCACTTGATCAATCTTAGCTGTCGTTTCCTCCACACCATCATGCTACATCAGGGCTCCAAAATTTGCAGTGCCCCCCATACTTTTTCCTTCGGAGCAACTCATCATAACTAATGATTACATATTTCTTCGTGTTGTTTAATATTTGCCCTTCCACCCAAGCTTAAGCTCCATCAGAGATAAACCAAGTGTCTCTCTTCATTGTGGCTATATTCCCAGCACCTGGTATGGTGCCTGGATATAGTAGGTGTTTAATAAATATCTGTTGGATGAATAAATGCATGAACAGATAAATAGAATAGTAGCCCTAGCATGGATGATCACCAAGGTCCCTTCCAGCTCTGAGAGTCTCTGACTATTCTCCATTTTTTGACAGCTTTGGAAGAAAAGTTTAAAATGAGCCCCAGAGAAGCTGCTTCACCGATCCCTGGGGAAGACTCAGGGTGGTTGCTGCTGACAGACTTCCAAACACTCAAGTTGTGCAGAGATTTACTCTGATTTTTTTAAACCTGAGAAGGGAGCCTGCCGAATTTCCAGGTTGAAATCATCCTCTCCTCCCTCAGGGCTGCTGCGCACAGGGCACCACACAAGGCTTGGCAGTGGGTAGCAGGGACCCAAGCCAGGTGACAGGCCTTCCCACGCCAGTAGTGGCCAGCGGGTCCTAAGCAAGAAAGGCCTCGTCTCACAGAGCAACAGGTAACCACAGCAGTCCCTGTCCTCGCCTTTTTGCCCTCCAAAGAGAGAGGGCTTCACAAGTACTGGCATGGGACAGAGGGGGCTCTGAGGCTGACCTTGTATGTCATGACTTCACCCAGCCACAGAAAGTGCTTGCTTTGAATGCAGATTCCTGGGCCCCACCCCAGGACTCCTAACTCAGATGTGCAGTGGGCTGGGCCTGCGAATATGCATTTTATAAGAGCTCCCCAGACATTTTGATGCATACCAAAGTCTGAAAGAGGCTCTTCTCAGAAGGAAACCGATCAAGATAAGCAGTGTCCCCACTGGGTCCTGGGTGTGTATAACTAATTACTTCCACAATTCCAAAGTAACTCTGGAAACAGATGCTGGCCTAGCCTGCCAGCACCTGCTTGGTAGCAGAGAGTGTTCTGAACCACTGGTTTGCAAGCCTGACCGAATCACCCAGGCACCTTTAAAACATACTGATGCCAGGGTCTTTCCCGTAAATATTCTGATTTAATTAACATGAGGTACAACATAGGTTTGGGACTTAATACAGTGATTCTAATATGCACCAAAGTTTGAGAACCACTGCTCTAACTGAATGTCACCACCCAGCTCACCCTACAGGCTCCAAGCACTGCAAACACCCCAGAACAGCCTTCGCCCAACCAGAGGCTCGAGCTGAGAAAGGATCAGACAGTGGGGTTCACATGGCAAGACCCCAGATATTCCTGAGGCACATGATCTGGTCAGAGCATCCATCCTAAGAGCCCCACATACTTCCCTCCTAGAAGTTGTAGGTGGCTTGCTGAGCAGGCCCTGTGTCCTCAGTGTGTATGAGATAATGGAACACAACTGGGAAGGTTCCTAGAGTCCTCTTTACTAACATCTTACCTCCGTTTTTACCTCAGCTCCATCCACCAACTCTGCGACCTCAGGCAAGTTAAGCTCTCCAAGCCCCACTCTCCTCATCTTTAAAATGGGAATAACACTCCCTGACACTTAGCCACTACATCCTCACAAGCTACACGCGAGGCACTTAATGCACCTCCTGGCACATGGTAAAAGCTCAATCAATCTTGGCCAGAGATCAAATATCAAATGGTTCTGTTTATTGCCTATTAGATGCTGCATTCTTTTCTTTTTTTTTTTTTTTCCTTCGCAGGAGCTTGGGTCCTTGACAGCTGTTCTGCCAACCTGATACTTTCTACTCCTCCAGGGCTCCCTTTCTTGCCAGGCTTTGCCAGCTCTTTGCTCTTGAACTTGCTACTTCACTTCTCCGAGTCTCAGTTTCCTCATCACCAAAGTGGGGGTATAAAAGTACTGGCACCAAGTCTGCTGAAGGATCCCAACATGAAGCCTGGCACAGGGTAGCTCCACAATGCAAAGATGCTGGGGAAGGTGAGGAATAATCATTTCTCCTCCTTGAATTGAGGTTCGGCAAAGAACATTCTCCGTCTGCTCTGGCAGCCAGTGGGTAGAAGAGATGCCTCCTGAAGGCTCATGGGGAGATGGCAATTCCAAATTTAGAGCCCAGGGAAGAGGCAGCCCCAGCTCCCCTCTACCCCCCTGGGGCAATGTGCAGAATGCTGACTCCAGCTTGGGGCCCCTCTTACCAGCTCCCCATCCTCCTCACTCCATTTAGCTCTAGCAATCCAATTCCCTTTCCTCCACCCGGAAATCGATGTTTAATTAACACATTATTGGAAAAATAAACACAGTCTTCAATGGGACTGCAATGAAGCTAATGCAGCTCAGCTTGGGGGCCTCAGACCATCCCCTCAGTCAGAAAAAATATTCTTCTCTCCCCTGCCTCTCAACCAAGAAAAAGTTCTTCCTTTCCCCGTGGAGCCCTCCAGCATGGGGAATCCCAGATTCCTCCCTCTGTGTATCCCCCTCCCTGCCTGTAGGCAGAGAGACCACCCATCCCTTCTGACCCTTGACCTGATGATGTCGACACAGGAGGCAGGAGGTGGGATTTGGTGTCAGTACATGTATCACTATTCCCTGAGGGAAAGAGGCACCTTCTTCTGGACGCCCCTTGACTCCACCTATTAAGCTGTGGATGAGCCTTACCTTCCCCCTCCTCTCCAGACTAGAACCAGCATTCATCCAACTGAGGGTTCAGGAGCAGTCTTGCCCTGCCTGACCAGGATGATGAGCCCCGGATACCCCCTCCAGCCCTCAGCCTCAAGAGCTGATCTGAAGACCTCCCCTCCTCTAGTCCCCATTTTAGATGTTCCAACTCCTGCCCCCTCTCCTCCAGGGTTCAGGAGGGGGAACAGTGCAAGTTCTTGGAAACGGCATGAATTCTAGAGTCAGACTCAAGGTCTATTACTTCTTTCTCACTGTCCGATCTTAGACAAGCTATTTAGCCCCGTTGGTTTCCTTGTCAGACAAATGAGAACACTACCTATCTAAAGGAAATATGGCAGAACACCACGCTTCGCTTACAGCAGGTGCTAGATGACAGTCCACTCGCCCGACTCTCCCACTAAGGGTCAGGCCCTACTGCGGGGGCCTTGGGGAGTGTGAGCCCATCAAGGATCAGGGCCATGGAGCAGAGAGAAATACATTGCAGGTTCTCTGCCTTCTGCCAACTCACCACCATCCCAAACAACCTAAATTCCTCCCTCTGACAAGATGCCTGAAGTGAGGAAGAAGGTAACAGACACCGTGGGGAACAGAGTTTCCAAGTGCCATCACAGAGACAACCAGCAGTGCCACTACAAGGCCAGCAGTATCCTCCCCCTAAGCCTAAAGTGGCAGCAACTGACTGGCACTAATATCTTCAGCATGTCCCAGAGTTGTCAGTCAGACTGCCCAGCAAGTGGGTCAGTTCTCAGAATCAGGTTCCCAGACTTGGGGAACTGGAGGACAGGCCCACAGAGGTGGTATGACACAGTAGTGAAGACCAGAAGCATCCGAGCCAGGCCCACTGGATTCAAATCGTGACCTTGCCATTTCTACCCACAGTACCTTGGACATGTTATTTAACCTCTTTAGGCCTTGGGGAAGGGGGTGTAATACAGAAATGATAATAATAGCACCCACCTCATAGGGTTTGGCAAGATTAAGGGAGATAATGCATGTCAGGGGCTTAGCATAGTATCTGGCACAAAACAGGACTCAAATGTTGGCTAGTGTAGTAAGAGTAGTGAGGTTAGTAGTAGTAGTGATGTTTATAGAAAAACTAATCAAAAGATTCAGGTCTTCATTCTTTGCAAATGTGGGATAACTGGAAATATCTCTGGGGAAAGGCTCTACTCCCAGCCACCTTCTTCCTAAAATTGGATTTCCGTCTCTTGTATTCCCCTTTCCTCTCTCTACCCATTAACAGAAAGTGGGTGATGCCATCTCAAAGAAAGATGACTATATATTTTATCATCCAAACCAGGACACTTTTGAAAGTTAATAATTATACAGTAGGACAAAGGCCTAGACGAGAACTGTCTCTGCAAACCAGGGCATCTGGTCACCCCATCTCAAGGTCACACAGAAACAGCTTCATGCCCTATCTCAAGATCCAGGCACGAGGTAAGTCTTCCCTGGTTCTCAGAATCCACTTTACTCTGGCCTCCTTTCCCCCAGCACCCTGACCCCCAAAACACACACACACATAAACACAACACACACACACACACACACACACACACACACACAGGGCTAGGAGGTCTAACCCCTCCCCAAGTCACGGTCAGTTCCTAGGGGTGAAGCAGAGGGATTTGGTAGGGGCCCTTCACCCACATTTCATGACATCATGCTCCCCAGCCAGCCACTGGACATAGAAATGAAACACATCAAGGCTAATGTCTGACCCCATGCCTCCCTTTTTTTGAGAAACAAGCGCTAAGCCAGTCTAGGAGAAGTATTCAAGCTCCCAGGTCAACAGGATCCAGTCACCAGCTGCTCGGACTTCTGAATGGAGCCCCAGCTGTATATGAGAGTAATCTTAATGGGTAGGGCTACATGGGACTGAGAACCTAGAGCATGCCACTGCAGTCTCTTCCTCCAGTACATTCAGAGGATGACCTTGACTAGCTCTCAGAGACTCCAGTAACCTTGGAGTATAGGCCAGCAGTCTTCCTCCAATCTCTCTCTACTCTGTAAGAATCAAGTCTGCCCTCTTTAAAGACACACCTACTCCCACTCATCTCACCTGGTGAGGAGAGACCCACTCCTCTGACAGAGGAAGGAGGAGAACTAAGAGGGGCCCTGAGGCTGCCACTAACACATTATCCTTTGAGAAGGGGTGCACACTCACAAGGCAGCATGATGGTGTGAAAAGAGTAATACCTGGACAGCCAGGAAACCTGGACTCCAGCTTTGTCTCTGGATCAAGTGTCTTTGGACAAACCACTTAATCTCTGGAAACCTCAGTTTTCTCGTCTGTATTTGAGGGCACCGGGTGAGATGATCGCTCAACTCCCTTTTACCTCTAACAGTATAACGTAAGGGTTATGAACTGGGCTCTAAGAGTTCAAGTCCTTGAACTGACAGGTTACTACATTACTTTGTGTAAGTCTAAGCCTTGGTCTCCTCCTCCTTTGTCCAAGGCAGGTAATAAGAACATACTGCATTGAGCAGTCTGGAGAATAAAATGAGATACTGAATGTTTACAAAACAACCCATCTTGGTGCAGAACTTGGTACATATCAAGGTCCTCAAAAATGGCAGCCATACCAATACTATTACCACTACCACTATGATGATGATGGCTAATATTACAGGGATGATGAAGGAGGCAGAGTCACTCTGAGTCAGGCATGGAGACCTTTCTCAATTAGAAAGTTTCATACTTTCCAATCCCTCCAGCAGATCTGGGACTTGCAGGGAGGGATAAGACAGCCAGAGGCCAAGTTCAGCCTTCCCAGAAGACAGGTCCAAACTGCTAGAGAAGAAAAGAGAACCCCAATACCAAACCCATATGGTTCTTTCCCCCAATCAACAAATATTTGTTGAGCACCTACTACGTGGCAGGAAGTGTCCTAGGTGCTGGGAACACTGTGATGAACAGAAACAAAGCCCTTGAGCTCCTGGAGCTTGCATTCTAGAGGAGATGAGATCACCTTAACACTTCAGTATATAATACAGTACTAGGTAGCGATTAGCAAATTTGAAGGCAGGGTAACAGGCTGGAAAGTGGCTGGAGGTGGGGTCAGGGGGTTATTTTAGAAAGCCAGTCAGTATAGTGCTCTCTGAGCAGGCATCATTTGAGCACAGACCTGGAGGAAGAGACTGGGAGCAGGCCCCGCACATAGCCCCTGCTGAGCCCCATACTGCCACCTGTGGCTGGCCCAGTTGCACAGCCTCACTTAGTCACTGCAGAGCAGCCAGGGCTGGCCCTCAAGGGTCAGAGCTGCGCCTCAGCCATTTCCCCCTGCAGGTGCATGCTTGGGGGAGACCCGGCCTGATCACTGCCGGGACTAAGGTACCAGGCAGGTACGTTTCTAGGAGGCAAGCTTTGGAAGAGGCACTTCCACTTTTTGCAAGTCCCCCATCCACACACAAGGGTCATAAAGAGGTAAGAAGAGAGGGGGGATCCAAAGAGCATTCTCTAATCTGTGTCTGGCACAAAAATTTGCCCCAGAGGCATCCTACTCGCTATTTCTCCCCTTTCTCTGGCAATGACGTAACCCTTTCTCCCTAACTCTTCAAGGTCAGCCCCGGGAAGGGAGAGGGATGTCAGAAATGGAGGACAATCAGCATTTTGCTCTGGGGAGGTTTTTTTTTTTCTTTCGGGCAAAATGTTTACCAATTTCATTTATAATTGCATAAAGAAGGGCACACCTTTAGCCAAAGGAGACAGAAAATGGCGTCTGATAGTTAAGGCAGCTGGAGCCCCGAGCACTGGGGGCTCGGCTGTTTTCCCGGCCCAGGGAGATCTCAGCTCCTGGGGGCTGCAGCCTCAACCGAGGCCGAGCCTCCCAAGGGTGGCTGGTGCTGGGAGGGCAGGGCCCTTCTCCCTGGGGCTCCGGAGGTGGTGGGGAAACCCTCAATTTCACCCACCTCTCTGCCATCAGTCTGCATCCGCCCACCAGTCATCCACGAGCACCCCCCCCCCCCGCCCGCCCACAGGCTGGTTTGGGGACGTGGGGACCTCACGCGACGCTTCCACTGGAGACCCGAGAGGTTTCTCCCCCTCCACCCCCTTCTCAGCTATCCTGAACACTCCATTGCCCTCTGTCTCCCACTGAACACCCTCGCTTTTTGCCCTCCCCTCCCCAAGGGGAAGTCAGCTTCCCAGGGCTGGCACCCCCACACGTCTCCAGAGCCCCGCGCACAGCCATGGCCAACAGTCACACTCCGGCGGCACAAACAGGCAGTCAGCCTCCTGCGTGACCCGCACACATGGTGTCAACACTCCCATGTGGTCCAACTGGACGCACACTGGTGTCTGACAAAACACAAACATCCCCCCAGCCCCCACCCGAAGGGCAACACAAAGGCCATGAAGAATTTCAAGACCAGACGACATCGGACATCAGAGAGAGAGCCGGGTAGGACAAAGACATCACTCCGTGCTTGCAACGAACAACGACAACTCTGGGACGTTCTGCAGTGCCCTCTGGCTTGACACAGCCCACTGAGCAGAGCTGTGTGTGTTGGCGTGTGTAAGAGAGCATACATATGTGTGGGTGTGGGGGTGGTGTCTCTCTCTACTGTCCAAGCAGCAAACCTCCCCAGAGGTAACCCAGTCCAGACTCTGATTTCCCCGTAACCTTCCTCCAATGTGCCGCAAACGCATATTACACGGATGGTTAAATTGGATCATTATCACTGGGTGCTTATTTGGCCAAAAAAAAAAAAAATCATTAATGTCATCTACCCCCACTCCACTCCCCTTTTCAAGAGGCGCCCTCCCCCAAAGACTCTCCAACATGCTAATCCCATGAACTGCGACACACCACAGCTTTCGGGAAAGAATAATGGCGAGGAGAAAGAAGAGAGCAGTGTGGGGAAGAGACGTGGATAACGTTACTGCATTGCCCGTATGAAGATGGGTGGAAAGGAGCCATGGTGGAGGTAGGGGTGGGGAGAGCCACAGAGGGGAATGAAACCAAACGAAATCCAGCCCTTGGTCGCCTGTGTCCGTGTGTGTGAGTGTGTGTGCAAGAGCGTGTGCAAGTGCGTGTGTAGATGTGCCGACTTAGCCCTCCTATCAGAAGGCTGCATCCGTGTGGCATGTAGGAAAGGCCATCGCACCACTGTTGTGTTGCAAAAAAAAAAAAAAAAAAAAAAAAAGGAAAGAAAAGAAAAGAAAAAAGAGCCGCAGAGCCATCAGAATCAGAATTTTCTCATCGAGATGGAAAGGGCTAGAGGAAAGGGGGAGGGGGCGTATGGGTAGGGGAGAGCCGCGTGTGGCAACAGAAGGCAAGAAGAGCATGGCAAAATTGGGGGAGGATAAAGGGGGTAATTGGTGGTGGGGTGGAAAAAACTACACGAGCGCCTGAGACACACACACAATACCCAAACGCCAACCCCACCGCTCCACTGTTCATCTAAGACTGACAACCTGTCCCCCATCTCCCGCTGCCTCTCTGTGCCCCCAAAGCTGGTGCCGGTGGATTTCTCTATCTCGGTTTTGCAGCAGTGGGCTAATTACAACCAAGCCCCCTTACCAAATTAACCCCTCCCCTCCCTCTCTTTTTCTCTCTAAAAGGCCAATTGAAGAATAATGTGTTTTTAGAGATAATGGATTTTTTTTCCCAAGGAGCGAAAGAAAGGGGGATGCAGAACAGAAATTCTGCAAACCGGTGACTTCCGACCCCATCTCCATCTCCCCTCATATCCCCACTCGCTGTAGCTTCTCATCTACCATTTTCCAACCATCCCCTTGTCCCCCACCACCCAAAAGAAAAGACCTTCCTACCATGCATATCGACAAACACACCAACCGCCACCCAATCTCAGTAGCCGATCTCAAAACCCCAAGCATCAATCCACCTCAATACATTCTTTCCCTTATATAAGAACCAAATCATCAACATATTCAGTAGAAACGCAGCATTAAAAAGAAATTAACAAAAAAGGAGGCCAGACCCCGTCAAACCCCCAATAATTAATAACAGGGAGCTACCAGAGAAGCAAAGAAGTAGTTGTCTCTCAAAATCTAGAATCCCTTTGATTTCTGGCCCCCTCATCTTAAGAAACAATTTTTTTATATCATTATTTCACTAGAAAGGGCCGGAAAGCTCCAGAAAAGGGCATTCGCACAGTCCGGTTGTTCAAAAAAAAAAATTAACCCAGCCCTGTTGCTCACTTTAATAACGAACTTCCAGCATCCAGCCTTTTCCCCCTCTTCCAGAAGGAAGACTGGCTCACAGGATGAACCCCAGGCTGCAGAAAATGGGCCAAGAGCCCTTGCTCTCCACTCCCCAACCAAAAAAAAAAAATCAAACAATAGGAATATCTCTGCACAACCAGCACCCATCTGAAATATCGTTTGCCCCAATATCACTTAGGCAGATTAAGCTAGAAGATTAAAAAAAAAATACCAGCCTTGCTATGTCTCTCCCCCCCTCCAACCCTCCGCCACGTACCCAGTAGCCCTTAGGTAAACTTGCCCATCATAACCAGCGGGACCATTTTAACTCGAAAGGCGATGCAGAAGCCCTTGAACGATGAAAGGAGACTCTACCCAGAATGGCAAATTCATAGAGGGCTAGTTCTTCAGGTTCGCCAGACCTAACCTCCAGGTGCCCCCAGATAGACTATCCCGAGCACAGAGTCACCCAGTGCGCTGGGAGTTCAAATTTCCATTGGAACCTTCATCACAAAGGCAAACGGTCATCTGACCCCTGAAACTACACTGTCCTCCAGGTGTGATGAGGAGTGACCCTCATGCTCCCAGGGCCATCCATAGGACCCAGGGCAGAGAAAGAATTAGGAATGTTGAGGTGGATTGGTCTAGTAAAAGGAAACTATCTCCCCAAGCGGGAATGACCGGAGGAAGCGGGGAGAGGACGGCCCCAGCTCTCCCACTTTTCCTAGGTGGTCTGACTGTGTCTTGCTCCATCCTAGCCTAGCTATTAATGATCTCTGACCTTTGCATTAAAAAAAAAATTAAAAATCAGTGATCAGGGGAAAGAAATCCTACCTTACCTAAACCCCTGTAAGAGTTAGCAAAAATACAGTTGTCTCACTGCATGATGATATTTCTATATCAAGATCAAAAGAGGAGGCATTTAATGGAGGGAGGAAGAAATTTATTTTTTTTAACAAGTAATCACAGGGTAAGTCACCTGCAAAGCAGCCGAGCCCATAGGTTGCTATTACATCACTGGCCTAGGAAGGGATGGGGGGTGGGGGGAGGACAGATTATTTTTCCCTTGTCATCAGGATGATGTTTCTAAAGCAGTTAAGTTTCATGGTTAAAAAAGAGAGAGTGAAAGAGCCAAAACTCTGGGTACAACACAATACCTTGAAAAAAAAGACATCGAACCAGCCTTTAAGGTCACTGAGAGCTTGCAAAACCCACAGTGCTTACACAGAGTGGAAGTTTTCAGGCAAGCCTGCTACTAAATCATTAATATAAACAAATGGAAGGCAGAGAAGGAAGATTCCCTTGTAACGGATCCAAACAGGAGTATACACGCGCACACACACACACACACACACCATACATACATACTCCCTTTTCACCTCTGATTATGCCCACCTTCACAACAAGATAGCGGGAGTCCAACCTGAATCTTGAGACTCAAGAACCACATCCTCACACCCCTTCCAAAAAAAATCTATTTCTCTCTCTCTCTCTCTCTCTCTCTCTTTCACACACACACACACACACACACACACACACACACACACCCCTCTCAATTCCTCAACAGCTAGGGAAATCCCTGTCTCAATTCAATTTTGTCTTATGATCCTCAGAGTGTCTCTTCTCCTTCTCATTTGAACCAGCCCTCCCCCCCAAAAAAAATAATAATTAGGGGGAAAGTAACTACAAAATGCCAAAAAACTATCTGCCCAAAATGAAGTGACAAGCACACATCATTTCAGACTAAAAATCCAAGCAAATAGGAGAAAGACTTAGAAGAAAAAAAGATTTTAAAAAATCTAAAACATTCTCTGACTTTTCCAACATCTGGAGCAAAAGAACTCAACTTCCAGGAGCAAGTGAAGGAAAAGAAAGGCAGTTGAAAAGCCATTCCCGTGGTCAGCTGAGACTCTCTGATCCAGCATCCAAAAAAAAAAAAAAAGAAAAAGAAAATCTAGGTTGGTGGCTCCCAACTGAAAACTTCTACCCTCTCAGGAGCAACCTCTTCCCAGAACGAACAAGAACCTTGAGTTGTTTCACATCCTGCCTGCCTGCCTTTCCCCCAAAACCTTACCTTTCCAGTTGAACAGAAGATTTGTGATGTTTGTTTGTTTGATGTTTAATCAACTGAGTTTGCTGGGTATGTTTCCTCTTTGGAAAGGTTCAAATTCCAGAATATTTCTCTCTCCTTCTCCTTTTCTCTCTCTCTGGGAGGGAGTGGCGGGGAAGAAGGGAGGGGGGTGTCGGAGGTGTGAAAAGCAGGTCCGCGGTGGCTCAAGATGCTGGCGGCTGCGAGAGAGGGGAGGACACGCTCGCCTCTCCCTCTCAGGGAGTTGCATGCAAGAGGAGATGTGTAGGGCTGAGCTCGGAGCCTGAGACTGCCGGGGAGCCCAGGAATTTCACGCACTCCAGAGCCGGCCCCTCCCTCTCCCACACAGACCCCGGCATTTAAAGAGACAGCCAAGCTGCCTGGCTCAGGGCTTCACCTCCTCCCTGACTGTTTTGCAAACAGCTGAGAAGATATCATCAGGGAGGGGCACTGTGCAGCCCCCTAAGACTAAGAGGCAGTGTCAGGAGCTCAGTTCTCCCCCTACCCCAGCCTGAGGAAGGTTCTTTGCCAGAACCGAAGCAGGAATGAAAATAAAGACAAAATCTTCATTTATAGGTTCAGTAGACTAAGCCACTTCCCCACTGCTGAAGATGCATGTGTCCCATTGCAGACAGGGAGTGGAAAGGACCCTGACCTAAAAGCATGCCTCAGTTTCCCCAAGTAGCCACTCCTTGCAAAACCAGGGCAATCCTTGAGCATCAGATGGAGGCTAGGGCTGTAACTAGGACACAAAGCCATTCCTTCAACAAGCACTTTGGATGCCTGCTTAGGAAGAGGCACAGCGTATAGGATGAGGGCTGGGGACATAGAAATGAAGGTGACAAACTGGGCTTCCCCTCCAAGGGCTGCTAGTTACAAAGACAGATGGAGGCATAGCCAACCCTATGCACAGGGGCTGTGAGCTAACAAAGACAGAGGCAAGGGTCTAGCATTGTGGTGGGTCAGGGGGATGGCTCCCATCTGTGGCTCACACCCTGAGCTCAGGGCCTAGGTATTTCTACTGCACCACCAAACCCTTCAAAATCCATTGCCAGTTTTGCTGAACTAGTCTATGTCTGTGGAAACACTTCCCCATTCAAGACTAAACAAGAGATGACAGTCGGTGGCACCAAACACAAGGTTTTGTTCAGCATCAGGCCCTGGTACCTCACAGTGGGAAAACAGCCCCACCCCCTTTCTTCTCCAGCCTTCCTTTTCTGAAGGGCTACATGGCATGTCCCTCATCTAGCCAGTGCCAATGGCAGGTATCGCCACTAACAACTGTTGAGCACTTACACATGCAAGCACATGGGTCATCTCATTCAATCCATGGAGACCGGTGCTATTTGACAGTTGTCCATCTTACAGTTGAGGAAATCAAAGCTTTAGAGAGGCTCTCCAAGGTGGCATAGCCAGAAATAACCAGAATGACTTTGAACTTGGGTCTGACTCCAGAGCCTGCCTACTCAGCCACAGCGCTACATTGCCTCCCTTCTATGGAGGGTAGTTCTTATATTTCTGTTCTTTACTGGACGTACTGAACATTCCAGCCACCCTAGCACTTGCCCAAACCTACAAACTTTGACAGCATGTGTACCAGGAAACATGCTAACCTGAAACAAAATGAGTGAGACGAGTTCCCTGCGCCAAGGAGTCCCCTATGCATTGGTAGAAGATGGCCATGTGTTTCTATAAAGGGAAAAACAGCAGTCACGAAAGCAACGTAAAGGAGGCTGTATGAGATTATCAAGATGCAAGTGATAAATGTTGATGTTATAGCAAGCTCGGTGGGCTAAAGTGGCATTTAGGCTGGGCATAAATAGACACATGTGACACCAGCATGCCTAGTCTACTCTTCAGTCTGCTTTACCTTTCAGATCATAGTCTCATTTTTTTGTGTTTCTTTGGGTCCCCAATTTTCAACACCTCTATGGTATTCAGCACCTAATAGGAATACAAACATGTCTTAATGGATTAATTTCATGCGTGACACTTCACCTTCTGCCAGTTCATGCCAGACCTAAACTGCCCTGGCCAGCTGATCTGTATCTTCCTTACCTGGCCTTCCTTGAAGCCCATGTACCTTATTTGTTCTTGGAACCCAGAAGGAAAATTCAAAGAATACAGTGCATGGGGTTCGGCAAGCTGTATGGAGCTCTGGAGGGAAGAACCATGTAAAGAAACCACCACGATCCATCAGGATGTTGGAAGGAGCTGCACACACACTTTTGGGAGCAACAGGAAGAGACTTAAGGGACATCAGGGGGACATGAGGGCATTAGTCCAAAGGGAAAGCCTGAGGGCTCACTGCCCTGAGATGTCAGTTCCCACCAGACTCCTTCAGCAAACACTGGCCTTGGAAGAACATCCCCTAGGGAAGTCCACCGCATGTCTGCAGGGTAACTTAGAAGTTAGGACGCATACCTGGATTCCAATTCCAACTGGGCCAACGATGTTCCATGTGACTTGAATAGTTTGCTTTGCCCTTTCCAAGTGTTAGCATCCTTACCTACAAAATGGAGAGGACACCTGCACTTACTTCATAGAATTTCCACAAGAATTAGTGATAAAATAACACACAGAACACCTGCTCCACAAAAGCGCTAAACAGGTATCTGCTACTTCGACCCAATGGTCTGCCTTTGCCCCTGCCTGGGATTATTAACTTCGGACTGCCCCCTATAGTTAGCATTCTCTTATTTCATCATTTCACTTTTAATATTTTAACTTACTTGTTATCACTGTACTTACTCTCGTTTACTTGTTTTTAACCCTTTTGCTTTCTAACCTTGTGTACTTTGAATATATTTATTATTATCATTTTATTCCACTTAGTGGGTTCTTGGGCTTAAGTGTTATTTATCTTTCAATTACTCTGGTGTATTCTTTTAGTCTGCCTTTTATCATGAAATCTCTGGGCTCATTTTATTCATTCCTCCATAGCATTTTAGCTAACTACACTCTGCTTGTTCTCAGTGATCTAGCATTCCCTCAGCTCCAGATTTATGAGGGTGGATATATACAAAAGAGCAGAGAAAGACAACATCAAAGACAAGAAGACAGGTCTCCTTGCAGACATGGAATGCAACCACAAGCATAAAGCAATAGCAGGTGTTTGTGTTTGCCTCAATGATGGTGTCATGTCAGCTGTGGTACTGATTTTTCTCTAAAGGGAAGAATCAATGGCGGCCACCACAGCCCTCGGACAATCTGGTCTTTCACCACTCACACCTCTCACTGATAGTCGTAAGGCCACAGTCAAAGGTCATTAGGTCAGAAGGTTCCCTTGTGGGAAAGAAGCCTATATTTCTCTCTCCCGGCTGTGTGGCTACTGCCTTCACTTAGTTCAAAGTGAGAGCAAAATGGGACAGAAGCTGTTTCGGCTTTTCTCAAATGTGCCGGACTGGCACTTTCAGGATGGAGCAAGGAACAATGTCATCGCCAATCAAAAGAACAGGTTGTCTATGACATTCTGGGAAAAAAAGTCAAGTTAATACAAAGATGTTAATGACAGTAATAATAACCATCAGCCCAAGTCACCCTGCTGGCCCTCTACTTGGTAGCATTGTGGTTAAGATCCCAAGGCTCTGCCTACAGGACATCTGAGTTCAAATCCTAGCATTTGCTGGCTATGAGACCACAGCCAAGTTAATAACATTTCAAGCCTCAGTTTTCTCATCTGTAAAATGGGAATGATACCATCTTCAAACACTTCCTGTGATGATTACATCAAGAGCATCTATAATTGAAAGTCCACAACAAAGAGAACCAGTTATCATTAACAGAGTGGAATTTTATTTTTTTTCATAATTTTTTTAATGTTTATTTTTGAGGGGAGCGGGACAGAGAGGAAGACAGAGGATCTGAAGCAGACTCTGTGCTAACAGCAGAGAGCCTGATGCAGTACTCGAACTCATGAACTGTGAGATCATAACCTGAACCGAAGTCAGACACTTAATCAGCTAAGCCACCCAGGCACCCCCAGAGTGGAATTTTAAATATTTAATATCTGAGATGTTACAGATAGCAACCAATCAGACTGGAAGCTGGCTGTAAGCAACAGGTTTGACCCTACCAGGGCATACCAACTATCAGCCCCGATCATTAGCATGATTACCACCTGCCAGGTACAAAAGTAAACACTTGGCATGCACTAATGCATTATCTCATTTAGTTTTCCACAGCAAGTTGCCTTTATGTTATTTATTGAAATACATGCAATTGCATATTTCTACATAAGACCGTGCCCATAAAATTGGGGTTACAGATGAACAGACTTAACATATACATTGCTGTCACTCTAATAATTCTTGCATACGAATTTCAGGAATTTGCTTTGGCTGGGAATTTTTAACCTTCATTAGATAGCTTCCTTCTTTTACTTACCAATTCTTTCAATAATGTTTGGAAGATAATGATAATGGTCAATGGCCTCAGTTTCTTCATCCATTAAATGGGTGTACATACTATCCTTTCTTTCTGAGTTCCCACGACTCTACCCCAATCAATCCTGGGAATATCAAAGGTTTCTCAAGCCAAGACCAAATCACTAGAAATTGGACATGACATTGAACAGTTCTGCTAATCCCTGGCCAGCACATCCGTCAAGATAAGTTCTCAGGTCCCCACATGCCCTGTTCCTGAGCAGATGTCAAATTCAACTTCAAATGCTCTTGGCTCTAAGCAGTTTGCCCAATGCTCCTTGCAAGTATCCCTTACACTCTTCTTTCCTATCTTCCCCCAAGAGCCATGCAGCATTGCTGGCCTGCTGGAATTTATTTGACTTTCTATCACCTACGTGATGATGTTTCCAGTGTTATTAATAAGTGACTGCTTATTAATTAGTATTATTAGACATGCACCGTGCAGTGCAGACAGTAGCACAGAGGGGCCTGGCATCTTCAAGAAGAGGATTTGCACAGAAGGATTTGTCTCTGCAGCCCAGTTAGAGGACACAGGGCCAGCAGTGAGTCCCAGGGAGCAGAACTCCCCCCATTCTGAAATCTGTGCACCTAATCCAGACCCCTGTGTTCTGGCATAGGCTGGAAGGCGAGCAAGTGCACATGAGGTTTGCAGGGGTTTGATGGCATAAGCCCAAAGGGGAGACTGAGCATTCAGGCCCTGAGGATGTTAGGGCCCAAAGAGCAGTTCTAACTCCAGGCATCCCTCCCACCTGTGTATCAGCCACCCCCAAAAGGTTGCAGGAAAGACTAGCTCTTGGGAAGGCCAAAAGTCTCCACCTCTCAGATCCAACAGGGAGCTCTCTACCCTCATTTTCCTTTCCTGCTTATTCTATGGAAATAAAATATTCTCTGGGGCTTGCAGCCAGCAGAAGCCTCTCAGCCACCTCCATGAATTCAGCAGGCTTCCACCAGCTGAGAAGAACCAACCCTCGGTATGGGACTCCCGACTGCAGCCTCAGGGAGACCCAGGCTGGAATGTGCAATGGCATCCCTGCGGCTGTATCCTTCTCCCTGAGCACCCAGGAGGAGTAAGCAGCTCAGCTAGACTGATGACGACAGAATAGCTCACCAGAAACTTTACAAGGAAAAGACTGAGAAGGAAATTATTTCCTCCCACTCTGATCATGTTCAGAGCAATTCTAGAATTTCCTGCCTGGGGATCAAATTTTAACATGGTCCAGGTATATTTGGAGTATTTAATAGGTTTGAATGTTTAAGTGACAAGGAGTTACCTATTAATACTTGATGGTTGCTTTTTAAAAAATTACAATTTTCTCCATTTTTGATTTAAGTTCTTGTCTGTTTTACACTTCATTCCTCCCACCAGAGAGGTAAGAGCAGACGGGGTTGGCACAGCCACTTTTAGACTGAGCGCTGAGAGGATAGGACAGAAGTAGCATAGTGTGGTGGCAAAGGTACAAGCCTGCACAGGCTGGAGCCCAGTTCTACCACATACAAGCTCTGGGACCTTGAGCAAGTTGCCTGACCATTCTTGTATCTCAGTTTTCCCCTCCATACAATGGAGATCATGATGGGACCTACCTCATAGGGTTGTTACAAAGATTAAAGGAGTTAATATTTTTAAAGTACTCAAACAATGGTTGTCACAGTATAAAGGCTATCTAAGTATGTGTTAAATAAAAAATAAAACTTCCCAACAGCACTTCTCCCAGGAGACCCTTAATAATAATAAGGGAAATGGTAACGTGCTTGCTCTGGAATATCACAGGATCATGGGCAGGAAAGATGTCTATTCCGCTATCATTCCTGGCAACCTTGGTCGTGGAGGTTCAACAGGGCCCAGTTCCCCGTGCCTCCCCCTGCCCCGTCGTCCCTCTTTCTCCCTCTACTGGACAGCCCTAGTACCGTCCCTACCCCTTCACACTGTAAAGCCAGCTCAGCTGCAGGTGCAAGCAGGAAAGACAGCAACAGCAGAGATGATTTTGTGGAGCCCAAAGCATGCCTCATCTCCATCCCCATCCCCAGCAACCATTCTCTCTGACCCACGCACTACAACTATTTTTAAATGATATACTTTTGCCCAGTTGTGGGGGGGGGGGGGGAAGGGGGCGGGGAGAAGAGAAAGAAACACCCTCCCCAGATTCAAGCTGAAGATGGAATGATTGCCAAATGCTAACAGCTTTTTGAACAGGACGCAGTTAAAAATATGTTTGAAATGGTTTTAACTCAAACTCAAAAAATAGCTTAACTGACTGGGGAGCCATAGGCAGTGGGGGTGGGGAAGCAGAAGAGGGATTCCCTTGGGAGGGGCCACAGCAAACCTCATCACAGGGACACAGGAGAGATGCCTGATTTATTTTCCCACATGAATAATACCTTTTGAAAACACAGACCAGACCTCCAGGGAAAGTAGTGACACCAGAAAGCTTGTTGCTGCTCTGTACGCAGAGAGATGCTCCTGATAATCGCCATGCAGTGAGGCTTCCTGGATCCTCATTGCTCTAAGTGTGGCCACCCCTACCCCCAGCAGACCTGCTGAATCAGACGCTGCACCTTAACACGACACCCAGGTGATCCAAATTTCAATCTTATAGGTGCTATTCTAGACTCTATCATGACACCTCAACCCTAAAAGGATTGAACTCAAAATATTTTTCCCCATATGACATACGAGGAAACTGAGACACAAGTAGGGACTAATCTAAGATCACCAGCTGAGTTAGGTCTAACAGTACCATCCAAAATCCCCCAGGACTTTAAGCCCCAAATTAGGCTTCATCATCAAACCTAGCCAAGGACTACAGAGAGCTTGTGATGTCTTCTTTCTAGAGGCAAAGGACCTGGAACATAAAACAACCACTTAAAGCAGTGTTTCTCCAAATATGCTCAATTGGTCACTATTCCTACCAGATACTCTGTGAAAAAGAGTTCTATTGTTAAATATATTTAGCAAATTCATAACTCACATTAACATATTTAAGTCTTTGAGAAGTCCTTTGGAAAATAAACTTGCTTAACATTTTTTAATTCAGTGTTTTCCAAAGCCATT
Organism: Prionailurus bengalensis; assembly: GCF_016509475.1. NCBI lineage: Eukaryota > Metazoa > Chordata > Mammalia > Carnivora > Felidae > Prionailurus > Prionailurus bengalensis. Next base: position 123,466,907 of record NC_057355.1, on the reverse strand, counting down.
TTACCAAAAAACCCTTGGTTCCCCACAAGAGACCTAGTAACATGAAAAAGATCATGTTCTGAGAAATACATGTTGGGATTCACCACCATTTACCACTTAACATGCTCAGCATGTTAACATTTCATAACGTTTCTTAAAGGTTAAAAATGTCACCATTCAATCTGTGGTTGATTACTTCCTGTGACAGGGAGGTCACTACCTTACAAAGCAGCCCAACTCATTGTTGGACAATTCCAATATTTAGAAACATTATTATGGTAAGCCAAAATCCTCCTTCTTATAACGTCTGGACCTATAATTGCTTAAACTCACTAGTGCACATAGGGAATTAATCACTGTTTCTCACAGTTATTCTTCACATACAACTCTAATAATAGTAGACTAATAAGTCTACTCTGTCCTCTACAGTCCAGACCTTTAAATATTCCCCAGAATCACAGAATTTTAGAGCTTAACAGTATTTTAAATATCACCTAGCCCAACCCTTTATTTTACAGATGAGAAAACTGTCCAAGAGCAGTCAAAATACTTGCCCAAGATCAAACAGGTAGTGGAAACTTAACCTGGGATTTTAGATTTGAATATAACAGGGTTCTTGTGTTCTTTTCTTGTAGGAGAGCTTTTTTTCCTCACCAGGAATTCCTGGATGCTTGAGGTTCATGTCTAATGTCCAAGGCCCATCACAAAGAACCTCATAGTCTCCAGCATCCTTCTTCCTGGTACCCCTGTCAGACAGCACATTGGGGGCCAGATGAGTCACAGAGCTCACCCAGTGTGGGGAGTTGTGTTCCAGCCTCTCCCCCATCCTGGAGTGGCCGAGCTGGGACTGTTCTTCACCCCACGCTGCCTCCTCACCACCACTGCCATCTGCACCCTCCTTCTCAAGGATCACCATCTGCTTTCCTGATACCACTCAGCCGCCCCCAGCACTTTGCTCAGTTTCCTAACCCACTGCTTGAGCCACTCTCCCTGCAACTTGTGATTTCCCTTTCTACAGTCCATCTACTCCATCATCCCATTCCCAGCCCACAACTTCAAGAGCTTGCATGCTATAATCTCCTGCTTTCTTGCTCACTCCCATGCCAAGCCCCCACTAATGTAGAAATTCCACCAGAGTCCATTGCTTGGGCTAAGATATTGCTACTGTACTATGCATGTCTGCTGAATAAATAAATTAGGCTCTTTCTTTCTGCCCCTTCTCTACCTCAGCCTGGCCTCCCATTTTCTGACACGTACTTAAGCCCCTTGCCCCTCTTCCTACAAGTTTATTCCCTTCCTACAAAGTAAACAAGGGCTGAGTACATAGTAGTTGTTAGGTAAATGCAAAGTGATAGTACAGGGTCACTAAGAAATATTGCTAAAGATTACTGCTGCTCTTTTTTTTTCACTAGAAAGGTCTATACTATAGGAGGGCAGTGATCACGTCTATATAATCATACTTAGCACCTAGAAGTACTCAATAGGGGTGCCTGGGGGGCTCAGTGGGTTGAGCGTCCAACTTCAGCTCATGTCATGATCTCAGAGCTTGTGAATTCAAGCCCCACATCTGGCTCTCTGCTGTCAGCATAGAGTCCACTTCAGATCTTATGTCCCCCTTTCTCTGCCCCTCCCTCACTTGTGTGCACACTCTCTCTCTCTTGAAAATAAATAATTTTTTTAAAGTTCTCAATAAATATGTGAAAAACGTCTAAAAGAAGGTTTAGACACTTATGCTACTCATAATGATTTCCACTTGTCTGGCATCTCTTCCATGCCAGACATTTCACATACATATTATCTCACTTAATACTTAGAAGAATTCTGTAAGGCTGGAAAAGGAGGTTCAGGGAAGGGATTCTATTTCTAGGGCTTTCTGGCTTCCATACCTGTGCACATACATTTTCCTCTCTGTACCCTCAAAGGTACCCATCAATAGGTCCAACCCCAGGTCCTACATCCTTTTATTTCTTTTAATAAAGATTAGTTTCAGTTCTCTACTTCCCCTCTGTCCTTCCTAATCAGTAGTTCTCTTCTCTGACCACCCACCCCCCCACCTTCTACATATCCAACCCCTTGAGAAGCTCTTCCCATTCTTTTCTCCCCATTGGATGTATGGAAAATGCATATATCAGCAAATAGAAGTTTTGCACCAAAGGCTACTCTGGAAGCAAATCAGAGTCCTGTGTGAAGGATAACTGTGAGAAACAGATTTCAGTGATTAATGCCCTATGCACACTGGTGGTGAAAATAGACTTCAGGCAATTGTTGACTAAGAAAATCGCAAAATATGAAAATCTGGCATGTAACTATGGGGACCAGGGAATCAACCTCTTCCCCCACCAAATGCTCTAATGCATCTGCTTCAAACTCTGAATTAACTGGTTCAAGTCTTCTCTCTGCTTTACAGCCTCTGGTAAGTGAATAAGTGGGCACTATCAATGCCAAAAACTGGAAAGAAATTTTTTTGAAGTTTAGAAAATCAACTAAATATGGATAAATCACCTTTGAAGAATTCAAATATACCAACAGCTTCACATTCTTGGTTTTTAAATATTAACTATCTACTTTGTCCTTCCATGCCCCATCACCTTTTCTCCAATTTATCTTCTATCTCATGTAACAAGTGTGGATCACACTAAAAACTGATGATCCCACACCCTCTTAGTGTTGTGGCTCAAACCTGTGAGGACCATGTTGCTGGGGATTGGCATGATCTCTACAGTAGGCATCTGAGGGGGAAAAAAACCAAGATGCCCCTTTTACTTACTGGAAAAGTCAAGGACAAGAGACGACAAGATCATGAGTTGGTCTAAATGCCTCACTGTCCTAAACCATACCCCATCCTCCTTCATGTCAATCTCCAATGTGAGCAAACATGCAGAACAACTCTGGTGTAAGGGTGAGACATACTAGTCTTGCAAATACAGCCAGCAAGACACCTGTTTACTTTGGCTTCCAAGAGCTAGTGGTTGCCCTTGCTGATTGGAACTGGTTCCTCATCCAGTTCTCTTTTTTATAAGCCATATCCTGACTATTTCTCCCTTTTATACTTGCTCTTACAAATCTCTCTTCATTCAGAGGACTTTATTAACTCTTCCTCTCTCTCTGGATTTTCCTCCAAAAGTCTGCCAAACTATTCTTGGGCATGGATTCATTATTGATCATATCACATTCCAAGTAGAGGGAATACAGCAGTAAACAAGACAAACAAATCTCCTGTACTCATGTACCTTATTTACTAGAAGGGATGATGGATAGAAAACCATAGAACACATAAACAAGGAGATACTTCCAAATAGTGATAACTACTATGGCCAAAACAAAGCCATAGGGTGTGATAAAAAGTGGTTAGTGGAAGGAAGAGGCATTTTATACTGAGTGGGCAGGGAAGACTTCTCCAAATTTTGACTGATAAGAAGGAGCCCAACATGAATGAATTTTTTACAGGATAGGACAAATATTAGTTGGTAAAATTCAGGTAAGAGGTAAATACCATTTCACAAATGGCAGTAAGGTGTGTCATTCTTAGAAGTCAATTTGTAAAATGACATGAGACACATTTGTTATATGAAGGACCTGAGAACAGAGGGGAATCAAGCCATCAAAATACTTTTCTTTACCTCAAGAAACATGTAACTGCTTCCTAGGAAGTTGTAATCTTCAGCTTTTTATAGCATAGAGATTAAGGGAATGGACTCTGGAAGTAGAATACATGGAATCAAATCCCAGATCTGCTATTTACGAGCTGTGGGACCTTTGGCGAGTTATATGAGGCAACTTCTTTGTGCCTCATTTTCCTCATCTATATAATAGTTATAATATCACCTACCTCAAATCTTGTCATGAGAATTAAACAATATATGTAAAACACTCATAACAAATCACATAATGTGTGCTATATAAGTATTACCATCATATTGCCAAGTGCATCCCTTTATGAATACCCATGCACACAGCAGCATCAGGCATTCTCCCAGACCACTCCTCAGGACAATCCGTGCAGAGACCCCTGTGCAAATTGAGGGATCTAGATCCCAGCAGGAAATGGACCCAAGCCTAAGCTTGAAGAGATTTTTTTAACCCATAGATAGAGACTCTGTTCATATAAAAATATAGAGGCTTCTGCTTCCTTTAGAACCCTCTCAAGCCACATGATGTTCCTCTACTGTGACACTCACATTCAGTTTATAGAAGTCACAAAAGGAGCCTGAGAATTCCCAGGACTTTTTCCAAGTCTCTTGGCTATCACCACTACCTGAAGTTCAGAGTTGTTAGTCACCAGATATTAGTTCTTGTCAAGGCAAAATGCAGCTCTTCTGGAGTCACCGTTCATCTGATTCCTGTATGAGCTGTAAGTGTGCCCAAGGCTCTGCACTTAACACATTGCCTAGCATATTAAAGGTGCCCAACAAATGTTTGCAGAATGAATGAATTGTGGCTCTTTCATTATGCTTATGCTTCAGGTGGACAATAATATACTCCTTGTAATTAATACAAGCATGTACTTTCCCCTCTCACCATTAGGAAGGAAACTAAATGAACGGAGCATTATAAAACAATCAGTTGGCATCACAGAATAAAAGCAAATGTGAAAGCAGTCATTAGTTTTTAGGATGGACATCCATCCAGAAAGCCCTCAATGTCTTGCTACCCTGATTTCATCTCAACCCTCCTGAGGGGCAATGATGATATTTAGAGCTGTTTGTGGACAATTTCCACTCAAATTCTCTATAGAATTGTATTGCTGCCAGCACCACAGCGAGCTCCCTACAGCTGCCCTGTTCTAGGAGCGGCCTCAGTTTTCTCAGCACCACGGAGAGCTCCCTCGCTGCACAGCACGTGTGCAGGACTTCCCATCTTTCACAATCAATGACAACTCCACTAGGAATAAAGGACCGATGAACCCCAGTGAAACCACCTCCACTGCAATTCAAATATCAGAACAGGGCAAAAGGTGATCCTGGTAAAAAGCTCCCCAAAGTCCAAAAAATATCCAAAGAATCTGTTATCCAGCAGTAGGGATAGAAAGAGTGGGTCTGAAGACAGCTGACTAATGATTGCAGCTACTTTTATGCCAGATCGGCATTTTTATTTCCCTTTCCCCCCAAGAAGTTAAATGCCCAAGGTGAATTCAAAAACCGCAGTCCAAACTGTGATCAGATCAACGTGGCTGCACAGACAAAACTGATCTTATCTGAATGGTGACTTTATCCACTTTGGAGAGCAGAACTCATTACAATAATAAGGAGCGACAGAAATGGGAGGAAGAGCAATCACAGCAAAGCCAGGAAAGAATTCACTTTACTATCATTTTGGAGGATTAATTCTAAGCTTCCCTCCTATAAATGTCATTTTTCACTTCAGCAGGAGGTCCAGGGTCTGAAATTATTCTAGCCGACTTGCAGAACGCATCACTTTGCACCTGATTTGCAATCCATTTCTGCTTCCTCCTACCAAGCTCAATGGTATTTGTTTAATGGTCACCTGGCCCTCTGCATGCTCCACTGTGCTGGCATAGAAAGGTGTACACACACTGGAGATCAGGGATACAGGGTGTTCAGGAAGGTCTGAGAGTATGTAGGTAAGGAAAACAAGGTGTAAGCTTACAAGCATGAAAGAGGTGTCCACACTCTCACAAACCAGGTTGTATGGTTGCAAGGGGAAATGAAGAGGGAAGGAAAAATGTTGAAGCAGCTGTGTGTGATTGAGAAAATGTATTATTTCTTGACCTGCCCCCCCCCAGGTCCCTTACCTATTACCCAATTTAAATGGGATGATTGTATAATTACCTAGATTCTCCTCATTGGAGACACTAAGTATTTCCAGTATCATCTCAGCAGCCCCCTAAATGATAGCCACACTGGATTAATTGCCTTTCCTCAGACTTGCTACACACGTTTTTACACCTCTAGGCTTTTACTCATGCTGTTCCCTTATCCCAAAATTCCCTCCTATTTCCTCCTCTCCACCTCCCCACCGAATTAAAATTATATTCATGCTTCAAGGCCCAGGTTAAAGGCCAGCTCCTCCATGACCCTGCCCCTAAATCTCCTCCATAATAATTCATGTCTTTCTCTTTGTCCTCACAACAGGCTATTTTTAACTCATATTAGAGTTGTTTTCATGTTTCTCTCTCCCTCTAGATTATAAACTTTCTTGAAAGCAACAGTCTTTTTAATCTTTATATTCTTGAAAGAACATTGCACCATTCCTAGGTCATCATAGACACATTTCAAAATACATTTTTGAGTAAATGAAGGAACAAAATTTAGCAATATAAAGCACAAGCCAGAATATTTTCCTCTATCACCTTTTGCCTCAAATCTTACACTATAAATAACTTGGAAATGGCCAAATTTTTCCAGATCCTGATTTTCTCCTACCAGTTTAACAACTGAGAAAGAGAAGAAGTCTCTTGTGTCCCTGGCTAGGGCTAGATCCATAGTCCCCAGCAATAAACAGAAGAGAGCCTTTGACTTAAGATCAGAGCACACCTCATTAACTCTTATGTATGCCACTAGCAACATCTCTTCAACTGGTGGTCAAATTCTGGACACTACTCATAGCCTCGTCATGCTTAAAATTTCCTGTCCTAGTACACATATCTGAACTTGATTTCTAGCCTTTTAAGATTTATATCATATCTCTGTAATTTTATAAGTCCTAGCTTTCCCTCCAAAATTCATACTCTTACCTAGTAATTCTTTACCACCTCACTGTACCTCAGATCCTGGATCTTTAAAGCACTTCTGTACCTGGTACTAATGCATTATCCCAGAGTAACTGTATGTGTGAGTTTGAATGTGAATATGACCAGACACTATAGCATGTGTGTATAAAGTTGTTTGGACTCTGCATCACCCTGTGTTCCATTATACAAAGGTTGGTGCACACTCCCACTAAGAACAGAGCACTCTTCACAGGAAGAACATTGATAAACTCAATGTCAGTGAAATGCCTCCATTGTCTTCTTCATAACTATTCCATCTAAGAGCAATTTTCAGTCCCCAGCACATCCTCCACATTCACTACTCTTAGGATGGAGTCTGACCAATGGGAAAAGAGAGTGAAGGCTGCTGAATCTCAGGTGGAGCCCGCCTTTTCACTGGCATCATCTGGGAAAGACTGCAGCTGGCGTTTATTTTCCAGCGTCCCAGCTTTCCCATTCCATGCATCTCCCATCACTGGATTCTTCATGCACCACCCCCACATCTTGCTCATTTCCTTTCAGATTTCTTGGCTGAATCTTATGGATGGATTATGACCTTCCCATCTTGCTCAGTCCACTGGAGTCTGTGTCCTTTAATTTTCATTGATTTGCTTCCTGAGTCTTGAGCTGTCAGTGGGCTTTGTCTGCTGGAATAACCCAAGAATCTTACTTTTCCTGCCACCCACATCCCCTGACAAGAACAATATAGAACACCTGAGAAGGAAGAGATAGGAAAAGCAACACTATGCTCTAGTGGAGGGGACAGTCTTGCATCCTGAATGATCCTTGAGTCTCATTGTAATTGCTTTGAGGGCTTAGTGGCTAATTTCCACTGTTCTGGGATCACTTCTCATTTTTTTAAACAAGTACCTGCTATTTCTGCCAGAATCAAAGGAGTTAAAGTCAACATGTAAAAGCAGAAGCAGTATACTGAGTTTGAACTTATTTCTACTTCTTCAAGCTCTGTGACTTACCAATCTTGAACTTCAGTTTCCTCATCTATAAAATGGAGATCTCACTTAACTCAGGACTGCAGTGACTAAACCAAATGGCATAAGTGATGGTACCTAGGACACGGGCACATATGAGAAATAGTTTGTTCCTGTGCCCTGTGGGACAGGCCTTGAGGACTTCCATGGTTAGTGTGGACTTGTGGCAGCTGGGGGCAGCAGAGGGCCACTGGGGTAGAGGAAAGCAAGGGTAGAAGGCCCTGACTCTTTGGTCCTAGGAGAAGGGTTCCAAGAGCAGGCATCTCAAGGCAGGACGGGTCCTCCAACAGGAACAATAGAAGATGGAGTTCATAGGCACACAGAGGTAAATATGTAGTGAGGGTCATGAGGTCTAGATGTCAGAGAACTAGCATCACAGAGCCAGCCATGCCAGCTGGAGAGACTGGGGTTGCCACATAGTGAGGCCAACAACCAGCCATTACAGAGATTTCCTCCTTCAGTGGCTTCCAGCTACTACACCATGGGAAACAGGTTTTCCTCCATCTCAACACAGGCAGCCCACATAAGCAAAACTATTTTGCTGCGAAAAGTTTTTTTCTTAATGTATAATTCACATCCTGAGCACAACTATAAAGATTTAAGAGTTTCTCTTGGACAGGGGCCCCTGGGTGGCTCAGTCAGTTTAAGCATCAGACTTCAGCTCAGGTCATGATCTTGAGGTTTATGAGTTTGAGCCCCGTATGAGTCTCTGTGCTGACGGCTTGGAGCCCAGAGCCTGCTTTGGATTCTCTGTCCCCCCCCCCCTCTCTCTCTCTCTCTCTGCCCCTCCCCCACTTGCACTCTGTCTCCCTCTCTCTCTCTCAAAAATAAACAAATGTTAAAAAAAAATTGTTTTAAGAGTTTCTCCTGGTCAGATAATGTCCCTGCCTTGAGGCACCTGCTAAAAAGCTCATCCTTGCAGCCTCCATGTCTCATATTCTCCACCTACAAAAGTAACTCTCAAGTGGGCTGCCTAAGGTACCTGGGGTAGGTATCAAACAGCCACCCTTGGAAACAATGGAGGTACCTGAACCTGAATTTTGTCATATGTACAAAGGATTGGGCCTTTTTCTGTATTTAAAACCTTGAAGGTTCAGAAGCTGGGAGCTTCGGCTTTCCCTTCATTCGTCTTGTGCTAAGAGTGGCAGCTCCACACTGAGTGACCTCTTGTGGTGATGATATCATTTTACTGCTAGGGACCCTGAATGGGGCATCAGAGTAGTTCAACTGTCCCCAACACTGGCTCCTGGGGCTTTGGGGGCATTCAGACCTTGAAGATGTGTATACCACACATGGGTCTTGGCCCCCAAAACCACCACTGGCTGCACATTAGAATCATCTGGGAAGACTTTAGGCTTCCATAACCAGGAGTTTTTTTTATGTTTGTTTATTTTTCAGAGAGAGAGAGCACAACCAGGAGAGGGGTGGAGATAGAGGGAGACCAAAGATCAGAAGTGGGATCTGTGCTGACAGCAGGGAGCCTGATGCAGGGCTCAAACTCACCAACTATGAGATCATGACCCGAGCCGAGGTCGGATGCTCAATCTACTGAGCCACCCAGACACCCCATGAATAAATTGATCTAAGGCACTCTCTGCCCTGGGAAAGAGAACAAGGAGATGAGGTGGTGATCACACAGTTTTGAGGGCAGAGCCAATGTCACCTTCCCCTTTGACTCTCCAGTGCCTCTTACAGTGTCTGATACATAGTAGGGAATCAACAATATCTGATGGATGAATGAATATCACTAGTCCTCCATGGGCTTCAGTCAGGAGGCAAATGACATATATAACCCCACAGAAAATACACATAAACAATGTGCACATGCTTCTTACCCATTCTATAAAGCTGGCTTTATTTTTATTGGATGAAGTGAAGTGGGTGCTGTTCATTTTTCACATCAAGCATTTTCAGGGCAATCACTAAGTAGTTTAGGAGAAAGTGGGGAGTTCTCATCTTTGTGTACCTGCTTCATCCCAATCCCTCTCCTAGGTCCAGGAAAGCTTTCTGTGTGGGTAAATTTCTAGCAGCACCAGACAAACCCTATGTTCTTGTTTCCAGAAATTCTACTGGACAATTCAGTTCTTCCTCAGTCCCCTGACACGTCCCTGGGCTTGCTGCCCCAGCTGGAACTATACTGGAACCGTTTCCCCACTTCTCTTGACACACTCCCCTAAGCCCCCACAGCACTGACCCACTTCTGCCGTCTGCACCATGGTGTAGGTCTCTGGCTGAATTAGGCATGGGGGGAGGGGGGCACCAGACAGCCATTTGGAATCTTAATGAGACCAAGTGCATTTCATTATGTTGTCATTTCATATTTCACCGCCTTGACGGAGAAGGCACAAGAGACCCCAGAGGGCCTTTCTGCTTTGCAGACATGGTGGAGAGGGAAGAGGGAAGTGGTTAATAGACAGGACACCATGCCTCCTCCATCAGCCTCCCTGCTCACACTAAAATCAAAGTAGGAGAGGACAAGTCCTTTCTTTTGAGACTAACCATGAGAGCCAGATTCAGGAGGCTGATAAAGGACCTTTCGCCAAGTTAAAGACAGGCTCATATCAAAACAGGGCAGGAAGGGAGGAGCCCCCTCAGTGCCAAGCTCTCACGTGTTCTCAAATACAAACAGAGCTGGCCTCAGGGCATCATAGAAATTGCTATTATAAATTCAGATGGTACACCAGGGGGTGCCTCATTTTCTATTATTGTGGTTGGTCTCGTGAGCCACTCCAGCAATAGGATCTCAAAAGTGCAAGTGCTACCCCCAGGGGCACCGTTAGAAACACATTATTTTAAAGCACCGCAATAAAGCATGAACTCAAACAACTTCATTGAAATAAAGATTAATATGGAACATGTGTTATTCAGCCTCCTCCCACCCAAACACCCCACAACCCATACCTTTTTTCCCCACACAAATACCTGGTGGTCCACTGCCCTGCCTACAGCCCAGTGCTTGATAAGGTATGGGACACAGAACTCAGGAAACCCTTAGGAGAAGAGGACATAAAAAGGCCAGGCAGTGTTCGATATAACATGAAGAAGCCAAGAGGCCACTCTATTGAGATTCCATGCCCGTTAGCAGTGACAGGAGGCTTGGATGGGAGTCCTGGGTTCTGGCCCAGGTTCAGCCACTAACTAGAGGCATTAACCTGAGCACATCATTTAACCTCTCAGAACCTCAATTATGTTTTCTAGAGAAGAAAGCTAAACATACTTTCTATTATTCTGCTTCACAAGGTTACAGTGGCAATGAAACAAGGTAAGCTGGGTTGAATTAAACGTCATGAAAACTAAAATGCACCATCCCAACCTAAGGTACATCTGCCCTTCTGCAGGGTGTGGTCCATTAGAAAAGGCTTCATTTCTTTCTGGCCACTAAGCCATAGGAAAGTGAATGAGCCCACCAGCAGCCAAAGCAAGCCCTTCCTCTCAGCTCACCAGAGCTGGGGACTCGTGGGAAGGAAGGAGGGGCTCATACTATGCAGGGCAGCCAGGGCTTGGAGAGGCGCTGACCAACTGGGACACTCTAGGCTTTTCTATGAAGGCCCAGAAGATTCAGGCAATACAGAGGTGGGCCAGTAAAAAAGAAAACCCATTGACCTACTGAAAAAGGCTTAGAAGAAGAGATATGCTCCAAGAAGGCAGAAATAAGTAATGAAAATAATCTTGCTGAAATTCATAACCTTCCATCAGAGAGCACTGAGCTTTTATAGTCTCTAATCACCATGGAGAGTAAGGGTAAGAAACAGTCTTCCTTCTGTAGACAGATGGGCATAGAGAGTTTATCTAAGTCAGGGGGAAAAACCAAGGCTAGAAGACCCAGATCCTGGACTCAGGGCCTGAAATCAGGGAAGATCTACAGTCCAGGCAGATTGAGCCAAGTTAAGATAAAATAAGCAGATTATAAAGCAGTAGCATTGGCTTCCACTGGCTTCCACAATGGTCTCAGCAGGCATCTGTGACTGATCAGAGCAAGCCTGGGCTTCTGGGTTTGGGAAGCAAATCTGGTGATATAAGGAACCAGTGGACTAGAGGTACAGGTGGGACTACAGGTATCTAGAGGAAGGATGATGGAAGGTCAGGGGACATCAAGGAGTTTTACTTACCAGAAGCTCAGACAGGACAAAGAGATTGCCAGTAGAAAGGCTGTTTTGTGAAATGCTGAGCTCCCTGTCCATGGCAGTATTCAAGTAACATCTGAATAAAGGAGATTTCTACATCAAGGCAGCAGTTACCCTACATGAAAACTTAAGATCCCATGATTCCATTACTTTTCGCCGCCTCCTAACTAACCTAACTTCACACATACACACATACACTATTACCCTCAACTACCCATGTCACCAAATTAGCAAGAGAAACTGTTGGATAGCAGAGGGAAAGTATACAAGTCCACTAAAATTCAAGGTCATATCCTCTCAAACAAAAGCTCTATTATCTGCCATGTTCAAAAGGTGGACCCAGAGATCTGTTTCTCTCAGTTATAACCAACTGAGTGTTACTGCAGTGTTCTTATGCCCTCACTGGGGATCAATATGTTCCCCCAGGTCAGCATCTTAACCACAGGGAATGAATCCTGATCAGTTCAAGACAGCATCATAATTCCACACCCTTTACTAGTAACTGGTTTTAAAAATGGCATTGATGCCATTTCGACCAATGAGACCTAATGGGAAAACCCAGGCTTCTGGGAAATTTTTCTCTCTCCAAAATGAGCCTATGGCTATTTGCATGTGACACCATCTTGGGACCATCTTGAGACCATAAAGAGAGGCCAAACTAACAAAATCAGCAAAGACACAAAGGATAGCCGAATGTGAGGAGAGAAAGAATCTGGAGACATGTTTGGGACACAGAGTTAACCAACCCTAGAATGCTTACACCTAGACTCCTTGTTCTTAGAAATGACATAATATTCTCCTTATTATTAAAACCACTTTGAGCCTTATTACCTGCAATTAAAAGCATTCTAATGGATAGACACAACATATCGCTCTCACCTCTAGGGCCTTCACATGTATGCTCTTTTCCTTCCATCTGGGCCCTCTTTTCTCCCTGGCCTTCCTCATCACTGTTTTTTTTTTTTTTTAATTTATTTTTGACAGAGAGAGAGAGAGTGTTTGAGCTGGAGAGGGGCAGAGAGAGGGGGAGACACAGAATCTGAAGCAGGCTCCAGGCTCTGAGCTGTCAGCACAGAGCCCGACGCGGGGCTTGAACTCACGAACCATGAGATCATGACCTGGGCTGAAGTCGGATACTTAACCAACTGAGCCACCCAGGTGCCCCAATCACTGGGGTTTCAATGTAGACATCATTTGCTCCAGGAAGCCATCCCTGACCCTCTCCTATCTGCTTCCCCTGCATTCCTTACTTATCCCACTCTTCCGCCCTGTCCTCCACCAGGCTATAAGTTCCATGAAAACTGGGACAGTTAACATATTGTTTGTTCACTGTTGCAGTGCAAGTCTAACACCTAATAGGCACTCAAACATTTTATCCATTCAACAGATAAAAGGAATAGTTGATACTTAGTAAGCACTTTACATGAACCAAGTTCTATTCTAAGCACTTTAATCCTCACACCAACCAATGAAGTCGGCCCCATTTTTCATGTGAGAAAAAAAGCACAGAGAGGTTGAGTCACTTGTCCAGGGTCACACAGCTAGAGATTGGCTAAGCCAGGATTTTAGTGCAGGTGGTTTCTCTCCTCTACACAATACAAAACCATTGTTGAGCACCTACTGTATGCAAGGGATGGTTCTAGATTCTGAACATACAGTAAGACAAAGTTCCTGCCTTTGGGGAGCTTACAATTTAATGGGAAGAGACAGATAATAAATAACAAATACAGAAATGTAATGAATGAATTAGTGAATGAGAGAGGAGAAATACAGGGTGTAAAGCAAAGCAATGTAGAATACATACTGGTCTTGAAATCCCAATACTGAGATTTAAACCCCATGTCTTCATTTATCAATGGTATGGCCTTGGCCAGTTATTAACCCCTTATGAACCTCAATTTCATCATCATGCAGAAATGGACTGATGTGGGAATAAAATGAGAAAAACTTGTAAAATGGCCTTTCACCCTATCTGCCTTATAACAGGAGCTTAATAACGGTTACTTGAATCTAGATCCTACAAAGTATGAGTCCCATGAAATGAAAGGAGTCTTAGAACTGGAGAATGGTTGAAAGAACCCATAGAAAATCTGATAGCTAACTTAGGAAAGAGTAATTTATCTTCTGAGTCTAGAAAGATTCCAGAGCCAGGCCAATTCCTGATACCCACTTTCCCCCAAGTTATCATCTACATCTGCGGGAGACAAAATAGGGATCATCAAGTCTGGGGACCAAGTTATTAATTTCTGCTACTAACTCACCATTCATGATATATGAGAGGCTGCCCATGTGTTTGCATTAATAAAGCCCTATCTGGCCTGTTAAAGTCTCAATAATTGTCCAGGAGACCAGGAGGAGACCATCATCAGTAGAACAGATCCTAAAGGTGGATGGTGACAGAAAAATGAACCCCAAGGTCCTAATTATTGATGGATTCTTTTTTTATATATATAATTGCATTGAATTAATTAATGCATATTAACTAACCTATTAGAAACCATTCATTATTTCAGAATGGATAAATGGTAATATATTTAACTGGTATTATTTTGAAAACTGTAATCCCCCTCAACTATCTTTTTTACTGCTCCAAAGCAAGGAAAAACCAAACATTTACATGAAGCAGGGGAGAGCTGACCCCACCTAACATCCACGAGAAAGCAGTCTTAACCATCAGACTAACACCCTGGCCAGGCTGAGAGAAGTGCAGGATTCTGCAAAAGATGGCTTTCAAACAAGTGAGACTGCTCCCTGGCTACCATGTCACTTAAAACATAAGCTCCAAGATTATGGGAGAAAATCCTCCGCCTTGTTTTGTAGGGAGTGCTACATGTTCCTTATAGAACCAGAAGTTTTATATCTAAAAGAGCAGGCTCTCCTTCAAATTACTCACCTTGGAAATCCACACACTTAAACCAATGATTTGCCATGACTTAAAACATTCAAGGAACGCTGCTTTTGGATATAACATTAAGTCAGATTGATCCACTCAAGAAAACCAAATTTATTACTCTATAGTCACATGGATCTGTTGGCTTTCCCAAAATATATTAGCCAGTGTAATAATGGAGATACCTAGGCTTGGCTCTAAATGACTTCTGGCTGTTTCCAAAAATAAAATCTATCCTCTTCAAGAAAAATATTTAAGCCATGGAGGATGTTCAAGGCAATGTGCTACAACATATTTTTAAGCAGCCTAAATGACTGTGTAAAGATTACTGCCTCAGTTCAGTGAATAAACATGCATATGTCCGTGTATGTGCTTACATCCATGTTTGCAGATGCATAAAAAATTACCAGGAAGGAGGCGCCTGGGTGGCTTAATTCATTGAGTGTCCGACTTCAGTTCAGGTGATGATCTCATGGTTCTTGAGTTCAAGCCCCGCATCGGGCTCTGTGCTGACAGCTCAGTCTGGAGCCTGCTTCAGATTCTGAGTCTCCCTCTCTCTCTGCCCCTCCCCCTCTCACATTCTGTCTGTCTCTCTCTCTCTCAAAATAACAAACTTTATAAAAACAAACATTATAAAATAAACATTAAAAAATAAACAAACATTTTTAAAAACCTTAAAAAAAATTACCAGGAAAATAACACTTTACTTTTGACAGGGGTCTTCTCTGGGTGCTAAGATTATGGACAATTTATTTTTGTGTGTGTTCTTGTACTTTCCAAACTTGCTGTAGCAAACCTATATAACTTTTGCATTCAGGGAAAAAGAAGCACAATGAATATTTTATACTTTTAATGTACCACAGACCCTGAAGGCAACTTCAAATCAGAAGTTACAACAATGCTTGGCCCAGGAAAGCGTCAATGGATTAAATGCACTGCCTTTCAAGCTACAACTTTTGAAGGGCACAACCCTCATTTAGATGTACAACTTCTATTATGTTTGTTTTTTTTTTTTTAAATCACTCTCTATTAACTTAGGGCCACACTGTAGAATGTCATTCCATCCATGCCAGTGGTGACTAAGCATTGTAATGAAGACCTTCCAGAACGTGCAGTCACTAACCCCTGTGGACAGAGCCCAAGACAGGCCTGCATTGTGCCAAACGCTATTCTGCTACATAGGGTCATGGTCCCGAGCAAGGCCCCAGTGAATTTCCTTTGAAAACTACAGCGCCAATTCAAGAAACCTTTCGAAAGGAGAAGAAAAGGCATGACCCCATCTGAAATGTAATTTCTTATGTTCTCTATCACAAGATATCCAAGGGTATTGGCAAGAGGCAACAATTACAATAGCTGTAATGACAGGGTAATCCCAGATGTTTCAGGTACTGTAAGCAAATAGGAACTTCTGTCCCTTTTTCAGGGACCAGGTGGCCCCAGGCCTAAATTTCTTTATGATGTCACAGTTGATACGTAGTAGTAAATGGGATGAGAGAGGAAGTGCAGTGAGGTAGGGTCTGATTTTACTGCACGGGCCACAAAGTGGTAAGGTTCTTGCAATAAAGAAAACGGACCACTTAGATTCCTGGGACTCTTCAAATTTCCAGAAAATCACTTTTTCTTACAGGAAACAAATTTTCTCTCTCCTGATACATTTGCCCATTTCATGACACCATCTCCAATCTTCCTGATGGGATTCTGCCTTGATTCTTGGTGTGGAATCACCAGGAATACTCAACAACATCAACAACAATATTGTGCGTGATGGTAATTTTTTTTTTTTTTAAAAGCGGGGGAACAGAGAAAACAAAAGGATCAGGAGTAGTAGAATGACTGAAATGTTTTCAGCAAACTGGAATTTAGGGGTGCCTTTCTCCTGTACGATGTGGCCTAACAACAGCTCAGATTAGCAGGACAGCTGGCAGGGGGGAGCCTAGATTAGAGAGAACAATAATGATTGCCATAGCTGTCAACTTCATTATTTTTCATCTTTAAAAACTTCATAAAATCCTGAGATTGCACAGAAAACTAGAAGGGCAGGGGGTTGGCCAGGAAGAAGAGCTGTAAGAAACACCTGGCCTCACCATATCTCTTACACTTTAGATGATAAGGTGAACCCTGAAAGATGATGTTCAGTTTTGCTGTATATAAACTATACCCCAAAAACATGACTTTTAAAAACAAGAGACACAAATGCAGAAAGTGTGGAAATTCTCCTATAGAATCTGACCCTCCCCCCCCCCCAACCCCATATAACTAACTCTTGGTAATAAAGAGGAAAGTCCATGAGATCTCCCACTCTGGGCTGAGTGTCATAGAATAGGAGTGCTCTCTCTTCCCAGATGGCCTAGATACCAAGATACTTCGATGGAGTCTTGAATCCACTAAATGTCTTCCATAGTAATAAAATTCTTCCTACTGTGAAACATCTTTAAACTTCTCTGTACCTCTTAAAAACAGACTCCTGAAAGGTACAACTGTGCATCTGTAATGATGTAAGAGAGAAATACTTTCCTTGCCAAAAAGCTAATCAGTCAATCAACACCTAGCCTTTTAGAAAGAATTCATCCACATTTCACTGGGCTCCCTGTCTATCTAAAAAGAAGGAAAGCTTCATGGGATATGCCTGGCAATAGTTCAGCAGATGGCAGAACTTTAAATATGGAAAAAAATCAACCAACCAACCATTTTTGAGCATATGTTCTTTTGAGACACAGGACTAGACTCGGGAGGAGACCAAGTGTAAAAGAGTTTCTTTCTGCCTTTAGTAATTTCTGATCATCATTGTAGAGATCACCTACTTGTTAAAAATGGAGTATTTCAAAAAATGTTAAGCTATTAAATTATATACAAAGTGAAATACAACAGTTTATAACCATCACTTTCACATACATTAGTCAAACTCTTCCTATATAGCTATGAAGTTTATGTTAATCACCCTGCCTTATAATTAAGTAACATAAAACAACAACGTAAGTGTCTTTCTACAGGATATGAAGACTGACAAATGTATAATATGGGTAATATATGCCATGGGTCTGGTTTCACAAAGGAAAGGAAACATGAGACTAAAGCTTTATGAATATAAAATATTTGTAAGAAAAGAGAAATAAGGACATTTAAGGTAGAAAGAGTGGGATGAGCCCAGGCATGGCTGCATAGTGACTGCCAGAGAATCAACCACTGGACTACAGAATACCTTGGCCCTGGACAGAATGCAAGGTTTATGGCCATTTAAATCCCATATGATGACTCAGAATGAATGCCTATCCAATTTGGGTGGGAGAAGGGCCCTAGGTAGGAGTTCCTTGGCAAACCAATTCTCTGATCTTATCTAGAAATATATGACAATCCCATACATTACAACACAGAAAAATAATCAAAAAGAGAAGGGGGTGGTGTCTTAGTCCATTCAGGCTGCTATTAGAGAATACCACTGCCTGGCTGGCTTACACAACTTTTATTTCTCATATTTATTTCTCAAATGTTTATGTCTTTTAAAAAATTTTTTTAATGTTTATTTATTTTTGAAAGACAAACGGAGTACATACAGGAGAGGAGAAGAGAGAGAGGGAGACACAGAATCCAAAGCAGGCTCCAGCCTGTGAGCTGTCAGCACAAAGCCCAACACAGGGCTTGAACTCACAGACTGTGAGATCATGACCTGAATCAAAGTTGGACCTTAACCACTGAGCCACCCAGACACCCCTAAAATGTTTATTTCTTAGTTCTGGAGACTGGGAAGTCCAAGATCAAGGTGTCAGCATATTCAGTTTCTGGTGAGTCCTTGATTCCTGGTTTACACAATTATCTTCTCTTTGTATCTTCACATGGCCGAAAGAGAGGGAGAGACAAGAGACAGCTCTCATGTCTCTTTGTAAGGATACTAATCCCATTCATGTGGGTTCCACCCTCATGAACTAATCACTTCCCAAAGGCCCTACCTCCAAATACCATCACTTTGGGGGTTAGGATTTCAACATAGGAATTTGGATAGGGGAACACACACTCTGCCTAAAACAAGTGGATATCAAAAGGGGTTGTGCTAAGATGTTTGGAGAGAGACTTCTAGGTGTCAGGGTTCTGAGTCATCTCTACACATCCAGCATCACTGGCTAGCTTAAGCGCTCTTAACCATCCTTTTCTTCTTTCCTCTGCTAAAGAAAAGAAAAAGAAAGAAAAATTTAAGGTGGTATGGGATGTCGCATTGTTTAATTATCATTCAGATAATTCTCCAAAAATCTTTCACGGAAAATACTACTATAGTATAAAATGTTGTCATTACCAAAATCTAGAATAGTCTTGGGTTCCTGTGGTAAAGAATTTATACAGCTTCTTCTCTGAGTTTTTCAAACAGGTGGGTAGACCCAGTTGGCAAGCAAAGAAAAAAATGGCTTAAAATAAATTGTAATGTTTTACTGTAATATATCAGTCACTGAATTCAAGTTTTATCTAAACTGCATTAACCACAATGTGAGTGTCCCTGTCTGACGTTAAATTCTAAGCCAGTTGCTTCAGAGCTGGGTGCTGTTCCCTTCTCCATGGTCTGACCCAATGACCAGGCATTTATAAGTGTTCTTTCTGCAACCAAACAGCACGTATTCTGTATTTTTTGCTGCTTAGGCTGTACCACAGAGGCAGCTGGAAATGCCTCAGCAGCACGGCTTTTTGCTTTTCCCTGGAGTGGTTAAGCCTTAAGCAAGTGTCTTATCCAGATGTATCTTTCCCCTCCAGATTGGGTCTTATCACCAGCTCAGTCACCCTCTTAACCCACTTCTGAGAAATGAAGACTGGGGGCCAGAAGGTATGATTGAGTAGCGCCCACTCAGACTCCTGCACGAGCACATCTTATTCTGCAGTCACATTTTCTGAGAGGTTGAACAAGTAGATGTTCCAAACTGAGTGATCCCATTATGGAAACTTCAAAGGAATAAAATGAACATCACAGTTCCTTATGTGGGACAATATTCCAAAGTTCAAAATATTATTCCATCTGGAAGACTAGATAGGACTTGGCGGTACCATTTGCGTGTATGTGAACAGACTTAAAAGAATGGCAGCATTATGACTGATGGCCTCTACTTGTGATCCTGTCTACTACAATATAAGCTGTTTTCTTCCAGGAGAGATACTACTGTACTACAGGCGATGCACACCACGTAATTCCAAGTAACTCAACTGCTCAGCCGTCCCCCCTTTCAGAGATCACCACAAGAGCCCTCAAAGCCAAATGAATCCCACTACTTTCCGAACCAGAGGACCACTGGGTTGCTTTTACGTCACCTATATGAGAGTCCTCATATTTTGGAAAGTTTGAATGTTACAGAAAGCAACATTGGTCTAGAAATGAAGATCCTCATCCCTAAGAAAGTGAGTTCTAGTGACCTATTTCAGTAGGAAGAATGGTGAGGATTAAATGCTTAATATTTATCGAGTACCTGCAGTGATCTATGTCCTGCTCAGAACATAGCAGAGGAGGCATAACTTCTCTTTCAATCAGGTTAATGAGGAATTGATTTTTGAAGCTTTTTAAAAACACAAAGTACGATAGCAATGTTAAACACCAATCATATTGGGAGTGGTGCTCACCTAGCTGACTGCCTAGTATGGAAGGGAAAATGTGGGCAATCGATAGCAGATCTATAACTCTTTCCCAGGGTGGTCTTAGAGTGCTTTCACCCTCAGCAGCAAGTGCAAAAACACAGCCTCTTTGTTTTAATCTGTGTTGGGAATCAGAAGCGGACTCAACTTCTCCCTACAAGTAAATGAGTGCCCTTTGTGATCAGGAGATGGGGCACAAACAAAATTTAGAAAGGAAGACTTAGGCCAGGAACAAGCAAAGACTGTTAGAGCCTTTTGCAAAATGTATGTCATGGTTTCTCAAGACAACTGAGCCACCTGGTGTTAGAAAGTTAACAGCTAAAGCTCCTCTCTTGCTGCCTTCCTTGGAGGACAGATAAAGCTTTCCCCAAATGGCCTTAGGACAGTGTTAGCCAACATCCTCTGTAGTGAAGGTGAACTCAGCATGAAGCTTCTTAACTACAAACATTTTCAACACTAGCCTGGGAACACACAGGAGCATATCCTGCATTGGTCGGATCTGGACCGTGCAGATAAATTTAAATCTATTGAGACCTGGGTGAGAAATCCACAGTGGCAACAAAAACAAAAATAATGGTAGCTACCATTTATTAAGTATTTAGTATGTGCCAGGCCCTGTGTCAGAAAGATACCTTAACTATAGTATCTCATTTAATCTTTACATCAACCCCATGGACTAGATATTATGATCACCATCATAGAGATGAGAAATCAAAGGTCATGGAGAAGTGAGTTGCCCAGCTGATGAATGGTAGCATTGGCATTCTATCCCCGAGTGTCAGGCTGCAGGTCCTGTCCCCTTAACCACCCTACTATCTGCCGTATAACAATTATAGCTACCATCTACTGGACACTTTGTTACATGCCATGCTTAACAATGGGCAGATTATGTAGCCATCTCATAATATAGGCAATTAAGGTGAGTAATTTAGCAACTCTTTAGTCCACTGAGGACTGACCTCCTATTACCACGCCAAGATGTTTTCTAAGTGGGAAGGAAACAAAGGTCACTGCCCTCAAGAAGGTCATCAATCTTCCAGCTGACCCAGAAGTAGATCCAGCTGACTGGAACAATAATACAGCCAGAACACAGGAAATATATAAATAAAGAGGTCTGCCTGCCTTCATTAAAAAGTCTGAATTTTAAAACATTTTTAATAAATTCACGCTTTCCACTAGAAAAAATATATATATAACCAGACTTAAGGTAACAAAGTATTGCCAAGAAAAAATCCTGAATAGCTAAGAAAAATTCTATTTATCATTCCTTTCACTTTTCACAAATTAGAAGTGCTGCTACAGGGCCTGTAGTTTATCCTCTCAAGATGAAAGAGTCCCTCTGAAATCCAACTGCCGCCTGACTTATGACAAATTCCAAAATAGTGGTCCCCAGTAGGATTTCTGTTAATGAACATATATTTTCTCATATTGACTTTTTAAAATAGCTCTTTCCTAAGGAATGCAAATGGTTTTCGTCCATCATCTCATTTACTTTTATATACTAAAGTAGGATAAACTGTGATCCATAGATGAATTTACATCTCCCAAGTCACACATGGAAATGAAAATAGAATCCAGATCCTGCTGTGCTGAAACTTCTGGTCCAGCCCATGTTTGCTCTTCACGTTCCTCCCACCCACCCTATATAAGTAACGATATCACATTTAATGATAATAGAAGTTACTCAAGGAGGAACTCTAGTACCAGCAAGAAAGGAAGAAAACAAGGAATGGAAGGAAGACTTGTTTGTCCATTATGTATGTTTTTAAGTTTAGAAGAAACAAGGAAGAAGACCATGACATATGCCAGAACTGTTAGCTATGCCTCTACTCTAGTCTCTGCTGCTTCCTTACCACAAAACCCCAATTTTGTTCAGGTCTACAATACACTCAGCTAAAGACATTAACCTTTCCAGACGTCTTCAGAGTGAGTAGTCATGTGACCCAGTTTTGGCCAATGAGACATAAGCAGAAGTCTATGGGGGATTTCTGAGAAAATCTTCTATTTTCCTGATACTGGCATTTTCTCTTCTTTCTTCCTCCTTCTTTCTGCCAAGGGTGTAAGCAAGCATGTCACAATCATGAGGATGAAAGTCACATGCTATGAATGACAAAACAAGAAAACAGAAGGAGCCATGGTGTTCAATGACACCCCTCAGCATCTGCGCTAGCTGTGGACCCCCCTCCATCCCTGCCACCTGTGGGCTTCTCTCATGTGAAAAAAATTTTATTTAATCCACTATAATCAGGATTTCTATTATCCTCCACGAAAGCAATTTTTTAAAGATTCAGTGTATTTGGGGGTGTAACCAAGACTTAGGGTACACAGTTGAATGGATCTATGCAGGTCATCTAATTAAACATGTTTTTAATCAAATGAGTAAATCAAAGAGCAAATTAGAGAAGATGTGCTCAGGTCGCAAAGCTAGTGCTTCTGTCCCCTCAGCCCAATGTTGCCCCTATGACTCCATGTTGCCTGCCCTGAAGAGTTAACACTGGAAGAACTAGAAAAAGAAACATTTCTTAGATAGGCAGATAAAAGCAACTCTGCAAGAGAATAAGATAGACTCAATATCTGGACAGAGATGTATTCCAAAACTGTGTTAAAATAGTCCTTGTAAGAGAAACAAGCACAAGACGAAGAAGGAAGAGGGGGTAGGGGAGAAGGAGAAGAGAAAAAAGAAAAGCTCATGGACCTCTATAACCAGAAGTTGGAAACTGTTTATTAGTTATTTTTTAGCAATCTCCCCAGAGTAAGCTGAAAATAGCAATGTTGGTTTTATTCTTTAAAAGAAAGTGGAAAATTGCCCTCTTCTTCTTTGAGAAAAAATATTCAAAAGACAGTTCATTGTCTATACAGTTTATATAGTCTCCATACAGAGCATTTTCTGTCTCTAGAGGTTTAGAGCATGGACTCAAGCCAGACTGCCTAGGTTCACATCCCAACTCTACCACTTATCAGATGTGTAACCTTAGGTAAGTGATATAACCTCCATGCACTTCTGTTTCCAACTGCAAAATGAATTACTAGTAAGGTTGTTGTGGACATTAATTGAGGTAATATATGTGAAGTCCTTAAAAGTGTGTGTGTGTATATACACATACATATATCTACATACACACACACATATACATATGTAGATTATCATTACTGTGATAACCATGGTCACATGAAACAGAAGATGAAGGCATTCAAAGGAAGAAAACCCATATTCCCAGAAATTTTTCAACAAACTGAGAACACCCATGTAAATGACTTCCTAATTTGAAGGACTCAACCAAATATTTGTTGATTGAATGAAGGATTGCCATTGGTTAAAGGTAGCTGCAAGCATTTTTGATGCCTAACAGGCCTAAAGTCCCAAAGAATCTTATAAATCTCAGCAGGGATATCTAAGGGTAATGCAAAAAACAAAAAACTTTAGTCAAATTCAGAAATATTGCTAGGATTAGTTAACTCATAAATGACAACTAATGAACAGCAAGGAAATATGTAATTGTACTTCTGGCATGTAGTTTTTTCTTTGATAATCTGCTAGAAAAATGAGGTGTTTAACTTCATTGGTTTTATTTTATTTTATTTTAAATATTTTTTAATTTTTTTTTTTGAAAGAGAGAGCATGAGCAAGGGAAGGGCAGAGAGAGAGAGAGAGAGAGAGAGAGAGACAGAATCTGAAGCAGGCTCCAGGTTCTGAACTGTCAGCACTGAACCCGATGCAAGGCTTGAATTCATAAACCATCATATCATGACCTGAGCTGAAGTCAGACGCTTAACTGACTGAGCCACCCAGGTGCCCCTAACTTCATCAGTTTTTATAATAAAATTATATTTTTCCTTCAAAAGACAGAATGGCTACAAATCTGTAATGGAAACCTTAACAACCCCAGGGAGAATGCCAGGACATATGCAGCACCTGGGGCTCACAACGCAGTCCTGGCATCTACTGCCACTTGGTGGACACTCCCCACCACCTCTACATTCACAAAGATAATGACAGCAGTGGACTGAGAACCAGGACCCTGAGCTCTGGGTATTGCAGTGTGACCTTGGACAGGTCAAAGAACCTACTTGGGCCTGTTTTCTAACAAGAAAAAACAGAGTCTTGGATTAGATCACTACCAGTGTTTCTTGGTAAGTCCAATTATTTCAAGAAATCTTCTATAGAAATACAACTAAGGGGCGCCTGGGTGGCTCAGTCAGTTAAGCGTCCGACTTCAGCTCAGGTCATGATCTCACAGTCCGTGAGTTCGAGCCCCGCGTCGGGCTCTGTGCTGACCGCTCAGAGCCTGGAGCCTGTTTCGGATTCTGTGTCTCCCTCTCTCTCTGACTCTCCCCCGTCCATGCTCTGTCTCTCTGTCTCAAAAATAAATAAACGCTAAAAAAAAAAAAAGAAATACAACTAAAAGCTAAAGGATATAAATGATGATAAATGTCACAGATTTCAAGCCAAGGAAATCAATAAGGATGGTTTTTAAGGCTTGATAAACTTGGACTGTTTTATTTACTTTCAATGTACCTATCACTACTCACCTGTAGAGTTTTCACAATGATTACCACATTACTGTTGCAGAAGTAGTATCTTTTGCATTTGAAATACCTAAGCTATTGCAACAACCAGGTACGGGGTCAGATAGCACATCTCTGAGGCCATACTCCCAAAAAGCAAAAACAGGGGATGGTGGGGGTGATAATTAGAAGATATTACAAGATGGAAACTAAAGTCATGCTCAAACCTTCTGTCAGAGAAATTATATTGAATGCCATGTCATTTCTGGATGGAAGGGCAGAATTTTGAGGCAATGGTTGAGTTGCAATAGAGAACATATGTCGTTGCCCCAGGATCTGTTCCCATTTTGCCTTTCTTAACATCATCTTGAATTTTCTAGGCAAGAGTTTAGCTGAGATGAGCAAGAGGAATTGAGTCCTGACAGGCCTAAACAATTCTGTGTATCTTCTCTGCCCTGGCCATAGCGATTGGTTGAAGGAAGGCACATGTTACTGGTGGAATGTTAGTGTCCCTCCAAAATTCATATGTTGACATCTAATCCCCATGTGATGGTATTAGGAAGTAGGGCCTCTGGGAGGTAATTAGGTCATGAGGGTGGAACCCTCATGAATGGGATTGGTGCCTTATAAAAGAGGCTAGAGAGTTAACTTACCCTCTTTCCACCATGTGAGGATACTACCTGGGAGAAGACCTTCATCAAAACCCAATCATGCTGGCATCCAGAACTATGAGAGGTTTCTGTTGCTTGTAAGTCACTCAGTCTATGGTACTTTGTTATTTACAGCTTCAACTAACCAAGACAGCATATGATCAAAATGAGGCCAATCAGAGCCAGTAAGACACAATTTTTGGTTGAGCCCTCAGGGAAAAGTTTCTCTTCCTCCAGGATCTGAATGAGGAAACTGCCAGGGGAGATGTTCAAAACAATCTTTAGAAGCAAGAAGACAGCCTGCTTAACAACAGAGCCAATGTCAAGGAATGGGGAGAGAAGCCAGGTTCTGGTCACTTCATTTGAATTCTAATTCAAGCTTTACCCAATCCATTTAGGTACAAAGCAAATAGATTCCCCTTTCCAGCTTTAGCCAATTTGAGTTGAATATTCCATTATTTGCATGCGAACACTTCCTAACCAAAATGCTTTGCTGACTGTTGAGATGGGGTTATTGGAGTCAAATGAGGGTGCATAAGAGAGCTGGTCACGATTCAAGAGAAAAAAATACCAAAAGTAAATGAGTTAGCAGGAAAGAACTAGCACAGGAGGCTGGTGGGGAAAGGTCTGAGAGAATTCCACTGGAAGCATCTGCTCATGTCTACTTTTAAGAGATAAGGCACACACCTTCCTACTGGTGACATAGGATGTCTTATGTGGGAGAAGTAAAGGCAGGAGGCTTCTGGGACTCTATCTGTCAAAACGCGGAGGAATTCCACTAAGAGTCATATCAAGACTGTTGTGCAGAAAGAAAACAAAAAGGCAGGCAAGGCTTGGGAAGTGAAAATCATTAACCGTTGTCCAAAAGGCCTGGAAAAGCCTGATATGACTTAAAGCAGTATCAGTAACTACAGTGCCCAGCAAGATGGAGTAAGTGCCTCTAGGCAGCAGCAATACATGCAGTCAAAGGATATGGGATGGTTCCAGGAGGAGTAATCCATGTAGGGGCAAGACCCAAGCAGGATGAAAAGTACGAGGGAAAAGATCCCACCTCTTGGGGCAGAAGTTGAGATGAGCAGGAATTGAGCAGAAGATCCCTCTCCTTTCACTTCAAATGTCATTTCTTCTGTACTTCCACCCCCAACGCTTCAATAGCCTGGTAATTCAGTGTTGTACTTTATAGAGACCTAGGCAGAAACACTGATGTTCATAAGTCCCATCAGGGAGGTGACTTGTATCTGTTTGTTCACTCTTCCATCCTCAGCTTCCAGCACAGTGCCTAATACATAAAAGGTGCTCAATGAATACTTGTTGAATGAATGAGTGTACTTGGTAAGCTATTCATTCCCAAGGTACCAGAAGAGTCCTCAGCTGCAGTGGAGCAAGTGAAGCTTCTACAGGAAAATCCTGGGAGGGGAAGGTTGACGGGCATATAGGTACAGCCAGTTCATTGTCGGCAAGAGGAAAAAACACCAAACCTCATTTTCTGGGAGGGGATTAATATGGATGTCAGAGCTGACACTTGGCAAATACACATCAGTTCAGCTCTAATGGCTATTTACAGCTAAGTGGTCAGTGCCATTGCAATACTAGTTTTAAATATTTAGAATATTACCCTGGGGAGAGTGGGTACAGTACTTTGGAAAGTACTCTCTAATCTGGACAGCAAGGCCCCCAGGCCTAAGCAAGACTAAGCATGCAGGTGAAATCTATCAGGGCCAAGAGATGAATCAAGATGGCCAAGGCAAAGGTTGATAAGGCAAGACCTTAGGTTCTGTGGCTGAGGCCAGGATAATTTTTCAGTAGCCATAACCCTTTGGGGTCCTGGAATAAATTCAATAAAGGCCAACAGTAGTTGGAATCACAAAATTTAAGGAAGTTTTATGTATGTCATGTGGTACCCTTTGTATCATGGAGAACAAGGTATGGCCCCAAAATAGACATTCTGGAAAAGGTTTATAGGAAGGGGAAAAAATACCTTTTCCTTCACTTTGCCACTGTGATCTTCATCCTTAATTTGTGATGTCTATCCTGGACAGTCCCCTCCTACTCAAATATCCAGATTCAAGGTCACTCATTTATTCATTCATTCATTCATTCATTCAAATAATGTGCTTTGAGTTTATATACTCTGTGCCAGGCACTGGAGTTACAATAGTGAACCAAAGATAAAATATCCCTTCATCAATAGAGTGTATAGTCTAGTGAGAAAGATAATAAGCAAATAAACAAGATGAGGTCATTTAGAAAGTGGTAAGTGTTAGAAGGAAAAGAAAACAGGGTACTCGGGTAGAGAGCAACCATAAGAATGGGAGGTGCTTTAGGCAGACTGGCAGAGAGATGCATTTTGGGCTTCAACCTGGATGAGAGAAAGTAGCAAGTCCAGCAGATATTTAGGAGGGTTTGGGAATTAAGGACAAGCAAGTGCAAAGACCTTAAGGGTAGAATTTGCCCAGTGTTTTCAAGATACTGAAAGGAGGCGAGTGTGGTTGGGCTACAGCAAGCAAGGGGGACTGACAGGAGATGAGGTAGGAAAGAACAGGGCCTGGGTCTGTAGGGACTAGATTAGGAATGCTTAGAAATTAGGATGCTGGGGCGCCTGGGTGACGCAGTCGGTTAAGCGTCTGACTTCAGCCAGGTCACGATCTCGCGCTCTGTGAGTTCGAGCCCCGCGTCAGGCTCTGGGCTGATGGCTCAGAGCCTGGAGCCTGTTTCCGATTCTGTGTCTCCCTCTGTCTCTGCCCCTCCCCCATTCATGCTCTGTCTCTCTCTATCCCAAAAATAAATAAACGTTGAAAAAAAAATTAAAAAAAAAAAAAAAAGAAATTAGGATGCTAATCAAGTTTAGTGGAGAGCCAGAGGATTTTAAGTAAATGGGTGGCGTTATCTGAGTTAAGTTTTGAAAGATCATGCCTGTGTGACCAATGGACTATAGGAGACAAGTGTGGAACCCCAGAGAACAGTCAGGAATAGGTTGTGTGTAGACTCTGGGCAAAAGACACTGGTGGTTTAGGTGGTAAAGATGGTAGCAGTGGACATGGAGAGAAGAAGAAAATTCTCCTTGGGAGCTCTTAGTACCTTGCAACATTTTTAGTCCCTTTCTTACAGCCACATCAAAATATAACCACAGCAGCAGCTCTAAGCAGTAAGTGTGTGCCAAGCACTGTTGTTCTAGAGATGTACTTTTCACTGAAATCTCATTTCATCTTCTCAAAAAATCCATGAGGAAGTTTATTTATGGACTAAATTGTGTTGCCCCAAAATCCACATGCCAAAGCCTTAACCTCTGATGTGACTCTATTTGAAGATAGGGCCTTTTGGGGGCACCTGTGTGGCTCAGTCGGTTGAGCATCCGACTTCGGCTCAGGTCATGATCTCGTGGTCCGTGAATTCAAGCCTCATGTCGGGCTCTGTGCTGACAGCTCGGAGCCTGGAGCTTGCTTCTGATTCTGTGTCTCCCTCTCTCTGCCCCTTCCCCATTCATTTCTGTCTCTCTCTGTCTCTCAAAGATGAATAAACGTTAAAAAAAATTGAAGATAAGGCCTTTAAAGAGGCAATTAAGGTTAAATGAGGTCATAAGGGTGGGGCTCTGGTTCCATAGGGCTAGTGTTCTTATAAGGAGAGGGAGAGAGACCCCAAGGATGCTCACACACAAAGGAAAGGCCATGTGAAGATAGGGAGAAGGTAGCCATTTACAAGCCTAGGACAGGAGGCCTCAGGACAAACCAAGCCTGTTGACACCTAGATCTTGGACTTCCAGCCTTCAGAACTGTGAGATAAATTTCCATTTTTAGAAGCCACTCCATCTGTGGTGTTTTGTGATGGTAACTGCAGCTAATGCAAAGACACTAGCATTAAGTAGGACATCAGAGATAGACTTCACACCTATTTTGTGACTTCACACCTATTTTTTAATGTTTTATTTATTTATTTTGAGAGACAGAAAGCATGAGCAGGGGAGGGGAAGAGAGGCCGGGGGAGAGAGGGAGAGAGAGAAAGAGAGAATCCCAAACAGAATCCACACTGCCAGCACAAAGTCTGTCACAGGGCTTGAACTCACGAACCATGAGATTATGACCTGAGCCAAAATCAAGAGTCAGACACTCAACCAACTGAGTCACCCAGGCACCCTCTGAATTCACACTTTATTAACTCACCTGCTACCTTGGCTCCTTTACCATGATGCTCTGCTGTCTACCAGAGAAACAGCAATTACTCTAATGAATATAAATTAACATCAAAATTATATTAACCCTACATATCATCCAATGGAAAATAAAGGCAAAATACCCCCAGCCTAAAAAGAAGGCAATCTGTCAGTGAGTGGTTCTATTTGACAGGTAATGGGGGTAGGTGGGAAGGAAATATGCTTTAGTGCCAGGGTTCAGTGGGAAAACAGATGTACCCCTAAAGCTTTGACTCCAGACCCTTGTTACCCACTGATTGAAGCCACCCTCAATAGGTTCCATTGGGCTACAGAATCACAGGTTAGCCCCAGAAGAAAGAATGCGGTTTCTATCTCATCCAAACCCTTATATTCGTAAGTGAGCAGACAAGAGGCCCAAAACGGCCAAGTGACTTGTGGAAGTTCACGCGGTTGGCTGGGACCCTACTGTGGAATTGGCCAACTACAGCTTTAATGGATCAATTTTTTTTTTAATCTCCCTGCAAGTCTATATATTTTAGCAGGACAGCATCAGACAACGCTTCAGCCTCCAACAAGGCTGGAGTTCAGGCTGATCTAATGACCAAAAGAGCTCAAAGGAAATCTCCTGGGGCTGCTTCTTGCCATTATTTTAATTCTCTTTTCAA
The DNA here is from genome assembly GCF_016509475.1 of Prionailurus bengalensis. Classification (NCBI taxonomy): domain Eukaryota; kingdom Metazoa; phylum Chordata; class Mammalia; order Carnivora; family Felidae; genus Prionailurus; species Prionailurus bengalensis. Next base: position 123,436,647 of record NC_057355.1, on the reverse strand, counting down.
GGACACACAGCCCACAAGATGGTCAGGCAGGTGGGAGCAAATTCCTCCAGAGCAATTCAGCCACTGGAAGGGATGGGGCACCGTGCTCCCAGTAGATTTTTTAAAAATAAATACTCCTCTCCTTCCACATTTTGCAATAGGACCATTTTGTGACACAAAAGTTTTTCCCGTTCACGTTCAGCTGCCTGTACTTCATTACTTTCTACTGATGCTTCCAGACTTCAGATCACGCCAGCTCTTTGTCGCTGATACACTCCTGCCATTGAGCTGAAGTTAGCAGGAGGAGGGAGGTGGCGCTTCTCCCTTGAATGGCTGAGAAAGTCACTCGCCCCCACATCCAATCAGCCACGAAAGTCTGTCATTTATTCCTTCCCAATGTCTCTTGCATCTGTTCCTCCCTCTCCACTCCCACTGTCACTACCCTGGATCAGGACTCAATTGCCTCCTGCCTGGGCTGCTAGTGCAACAGACTCCTGCTTTTCCTACCTCCAGCTTCTCCCTCTCCACCCACGCAGGATACCACCATTCGAGCCTGACCTCCTGTGGCTTAATTCACTCCCCTGGTCAAAAACTTCATAGGGCTCCCCATTGCCCATGGAACGACATCCAGCTGAAGCTAAATCCTGTGTGTTGGTCCAGTCCGCCCTCCTAACTAGATCTCTCACTCCAGCCCTGTGCTCTAGCCAACAAGAACCCAAGTATTGCAAAGATGGCATGCATCATTTCCTTCCCGTTATTTCTCTTGTCTTTTAGAACTTCCTGATGGTCTTCCACTAAAGTGCTACTGATTCTCTAAGATCTAGCTCTTCATTTGTTCAACCTTTCCTCATTTAACAAAGCATTACTGAGCAACACAGTGGCTCTCCCAAGGCACTGGGGAGGCAATGGGTGAACAAGGCAGCTGTGATAATTCCTTTATAGCATTCACAGGCTAGTGGAAGATATAAATAACTAAAGTCATAGTCACAAATATAAGGGCCAGGAGAATTCTTCAAGAGTTGGACGATTATTAGGGTACTCACTTTTGGGTGGGAGGTCAAGGAAGTCATCTTTGGAGCAGTGAAATCTGAGCTGAGAGCTAAAGAATGAATTGGCCTTTACCAGTGAAAGTGGGGTGTCATGAAGGCTCCATGAAGGTATCAAGGAAAACAGAAGTAGGTCTTCCCTCCTAAGAAATTACAGTACAGAAAGAAAAAAAGAAGCCACCCCTCAAAATGAAGATGACACACACTTGGAGTACTCATTTACCTGTCCCTTCTGAGAGGAGAACAAAACTTGCAGCCATGAGCTGCATGAGGATGACTTCTCCATTGGTGTCTACTGATCCCATACTCCATGTTCTATGGGCCAGAGTTGACTTTAGCCTCTGCAGGCCCCCATGAGCTGTGGGCAGAAACCTCCTAATCATTTGTCTCCATCATGTGACCAGCCAGCTTACCTGACCTTCTGCTCTGGCTCTTTCTTTCCATTCTAGTTCACCCACTGAGATGGAAGCCCAGTCCTCAAGTCCAGCAACACTTGACCACCCTGTTGCCCCACGACAATTAGTGCTAGCTACTCCCAGCACTAACAACTATCCTTGCCAGAATATCCCTGCCCCACCTCAGTTCATCCACCTATATTCTGATACTGACAATTATCAGACCTTGAGCCACATGTTCTTAACCATCCATGTCAGACTCACCAGAGATACAGACCCCCAGGCTGGCCCTACCCCAGACCTTCTCGAGATAGAATCTAGCCATTTGTAATTTTTAACAAATTTCCCAGATAATGTTTTTGGACATCTAAGTTTGAGAGTGAATTTTCTAAAACTTGAAAACTTGCCAATTTAAGTAATGGTTGCACCTCTTTCCCCAAGCCAACCTTGGTTTCCTTTTTTCTCTCTGCCAAAAACTCCCAGGATACTGGGGAACCCAGACTATGCAACCCACAACAACCCCAAGCAGAGTAGCCTGAGCATGGTTAATAATTTATAAATATGTTCCAAATCATTGTAACTGGCCTGCATCGAGAGTAGTAGCCTGTCAGGGGACACTCTACGCATGCTTGCCTCTGTGTGCCATTCTATGTAGGTGAGGGCCATAATTCCAGAAGAGCTAGTACATAAAACCAAGTTGCAACCTGTATTTTCACACTAGGCACACATCTTTTCCTCCAACACAAGAAGCACCCTGAAACTCAACTGATCACTTGGTCATTGGTTCCTGCAAACCACCTCTGTTACTGGGCCAGACTCTAAATATGTGAACACCCAATGGAGAGTGGGACACTGATCTCCTCCTCACATAAAGCCAGTGTATTTTAGAGTCATTATTATTACTTTTCTCAGGATAAAATTAGCTTGCTTTTGCCCATGTATGTTTATATTCAGGCCAATAAGGACAACAAAATTGGCTCCTTAATTGAGTACTCTGATCAACACAGTTACCTGTAATAACTCTCATTACTGCCTACAGCACAAGGGCACTGGAGAGCATCTCAGTGCAGCCATCCCTCTGTTTTATTGCACTTTGCAGACAGATCAGGGTTTGTTTTATTTTATAAAGTAAAGTTTTGTGGCAACCCTGCATCAAACAACTCTATCAGCGCCATTTTTCCAACAGCATTTGCTCATTTTGTGTCTCTGTGTCACATTTTGGTAATTCTCACAATATTTCAAACGTTTTAATTATTATTATACTTGTTATGGTGATCAATGAGGACTCACCTTTGATGTTACTGTTGGAATTGTTCGAGATGATCATGAACCGTGCCCATATAAGAAGGCAAACTTAATGTTGTATGTGTTTTGACCCATTTACCGACCAGCCATTCCCCTTTCTCTCTCCCTCTCTTTGGGCCTCCCTGTTACTTGAGACAAAACAATATTGTAGTTAAGCCAATTATTAACCCTACAATGGGCTCGACAAAGAGGCCTACAATGGCCTCTAAGTGTTCAAGTGGAAGGAAGAATCATGTCTTTCATTAAATAAAAGGCTAGAAATGATTAAGCTTGGTGAGGAAAGCATGTTGAAAGCCAAACAGACCAAAAGCCAGGCCTCTTGCTCCAAATAGGTAGCCAAGCTGTGAATGCAAAAGAAAAGTTCTTGGAAGAAATTTTTTTTTAATTTTTTTTTTAACGTTTATTTACTTTTGAGACAGAGAGAGACAGAGCATGAATGCGGGAGGGTCAGAGAGAGAGGGAGACACAGAATCTGAAACAGGCTCCAGGCTCTGAGCTGTCAGCACAGAGCCCGACGCAGGGCTCGAACTCACGGACGTGAGATCATGACCTGGGCCGAAGTCGGGCGCTCAACCGACTGAGCCACCCAGGCGCCCCAGTTCTTGGAAGAAATTAAAAGTGCTAGTCCAGTGAGCACGTGTATGAGGAGAAAGCAAAACAGCCTTACTGAGAAAGTGTTAGTGGTCTGGATAGAAAATCAACCTGACCACAACATTTCCTTAAGCCAAAGCCTAGTCCAGAGGAAGGCCCTAACTCTCTTCAATTTTATGAAGGCTAAGCGGTGAGGAAAGTACAGAAGCAGAGTTTGAAGCTAGCAGGGGTTGGTTCTTGAGGTTTAAGGAAAGAAGCCATCTCCATCACATGATAGTGCAAGGTGAAGCGGCAAGTTCTCCAGAAGATCCAGCTAAGATAGGTTAATGAGGGTGGCTACACTTAACAGATTTTCAATGTAGACAAAACAGCCTTCTATTGGAAAAAGATGCCATCTGGAACTTTCATAGCTAGAGAGGAGAAGTCAATGCCTGGCTTCAAAGCTTCAAAGTACAGGCTGATTCTTGTTAAGGGATAATGCAGCTGGTGACTTTAAGTTGAAGCCAATGCTCATTTACCAGTCCAAAAATCGTAGGACCCTTAAGAATGACATTTAATCTATTCCACCTATGCTCTCTAAATGGAACAACAAAGCCTGGATGAGAGCACATCAGTTTACAACATGGCGTACTGAATATTTTAAGCGTACTGTTGAGAGCTACTCCTAGGAAAAAAAGAGATTCCTTTCAAAACATTACTGGTCATTGACAATGCACCTGGTCACCCAAGACTCTGATGGAGACATACAATGAGATTAATGTTATTTTCATGCCTGCTAACACAGCAGCCACTGTGCAGCCCATGGATCAAGGAGTAATTTCAACTTTCAAGTCTTATTATTGAAGAAATACATTTTGTAAGGCTATACCTGCCACAGATAGTGATTCCTCTGATGGATCTGGGCAAAGTAAATTGAAAACCTTCTGGAAAGTATTCCCCATTCCAAATTGCATTAAAAACATTTGTGATTCATGGGAAGAGACCAAAATATCAGCATTAATGGGAGTTTAGAAGAGGTTGATTCCAGCCCTCATGAATGACTTTGAGGGGTTCAAGACTTCAGTGGAGGAAGTCCCTGCAGATGTAGTGGAAATAGCAGGAAAACTAGAATCAGAAATGGAGCCTGAAGATGAGACTGAATTGCTATGATCTCAATGAGAAAACTTTAATGGATGAGTTGTTTCTTACAGATGAGCAAAGAGAGTGGTTTCTTGAGATGGGATCTACTCCTGGTGAAGATGCTGTGAAGACTGTTGAAATGACAACAAAGGACTCAGAATATGACATAAACTTATTTTAAAAGCAGCAGCAGGGTCTGAGAGGACTGAGTCCAATGTTGAAAGAAGTACCGTGGGTAGAATGCTATCAAACAGCATCACATGCTACAGAGAAATTGCTCATGAATGAAAGAGTCTATTGATGCAGCAAACTTCACTGTTGCCTCATTTTAAGAAATTGCCACAGCCACCCAAACTAGCAGCCACTGCTCTGATCAGTCAGCAGCCATCAACATTGACACAAGACCCTCCACCGCAAAGAGATTACAATTTACTGAAAGCTCTGACGATGGTTAACATTTTTTAGTGAAGTATTTGTGTTTTTAGACATAATGCTATTCCACACTTAACAGACCACAATACAGTGTAAACATAACGTTTATATGCACTGGGAAACCAAAAACTTCATTTGACTCACTTGATTGTGGTGGTCTGGAACCAAACCCACAATATCTCTGAGGTATGCCCCTATGGAAAAGCAGAAGGGAACACTGTGTGTGGCTTTGACAGACAGGCAGACCCAGGTTTAATCCCAATGCCAGACCTCATTAGCTGAGTGATCTTGAATAAGATCTCTGGATTTTAGCTGCGAACCCCTGGAACTTCCATTTCCTCATCTGTAAAGTGGAAATTTACTTCCAAATTAACATGAATTCAATAACCCATAGCCCTTCCCTCCCTTCCTGGTGATTCAAACAAGGGCTGGGATGAGGGAGCCAGTATGACCCAAAGCATTGTCTCTGCTTGCAATTTGAGTTATGAAATCAGCATCTGTCCCAGGTCCCTCCACAGTTCCTGGGCCTCAGGAGCCCAGGACAGATCTGGGGATGAATAATGAAAAGAACCATTAAGCCATCATGGCTAAGCAGGTGACAATAAACCGGGATTCCCATATGTTGGGTCTCCTGCCTGGGTCAAGACACTCATTAGTCTTAAATCGTCCAAAAATCAGAGTGACCTTATACTCTGTACAAGAATAACGTGTGGTAAGTGTAACTTTGCATTTCACATAAGCTCCATGAGAGCAGAGACTGAACATATCCGAGATAACTGTTGAAGAACCCTGGCCCAAGGCATTACATAGCCATAAAGCAGAAGAAATCCTCAGGCCTCTTTCTCCCCTGCCGCTCCCTTCAAGAGGAGGAACTTACAAGGTCAGTGAAGGAGAGAGAAGAAATTACATATGCAGCATTCCACCCACTGTCTCTCTCATTTGCAAAAAGCCCTGACCTCTAGGTAGTTTTTTCTCTGCTTGTCCATGCAGGAAGTTTACCGGGTTCTGCACAAGAAAGAACAACAACAATGATGATAACAACCAAAGCCAACTGAGTACTTAAAATATACCAGGCACTCATTTAGCATTTTATAGGCATTAATGTGTTTAATCCTTACAACAATAAGGTATATTACTATTGATAGCTCCATTTTACAGATGAGATAACCAAGACTCAGAGAGATTAAATAACTTGCCCAAGGTCACATGGCTACCAAGTGGCAGAGTCGGGATTCAAACTCAGGCAGTCTTGTTCCAGTGTCCTTGCTTGGGACCACAACACTCTACTGCCTCTTGCTGTACTGCAAAGGGCAAGGTGTCCATTTAGGGGTCAACTTCAATTCAGGGGCATGTTTTTAGAGAAGCACATTGGAGCATATGTTAACCATGTTCTCATACTCAGCCATGACTTCTTAGAAGAGAGGTAATGAATATCAACAACTCTCTGAAACCAGGACAGACAAAAGGCACCAAATAAAATAGTATATGATGGGGCACCTGGGTGGCTCAGTTGGTTACATATCCGACTTCTGCTTAGGTTATAATCTCACACTCCGTGAGTTCAAGCCCCATGTCAGTCTCTGTACTGAGAGCTCAGAGCCTCGAGCTGCTTCAGATTCTGTGTCTCCCTCCCTCTCTGCACCCCCCCCCCACCAGATCACACTCTTTCTCTCTCCTCTTTCTCTCTCTCAAAAACAAATAAACATTTTTTTTATTTTAAAAAATAGCACATGAGCATGCACCCAAAGCTCCCTGGGGGAATCCACCTGGAAGGAAAGCCCAGGTACCTGCCAGAAACACTCAACCATCAGCCTAATTCATTCATTCCAAACCAGAGGCAGCGTCATATGGAAAGAACAGCAATTGTGAAAAGCACATGTGTATGACTTGGGAATGAAGAAAAATTATCATGGTAATAGCAAATATTTACATATGACCAGACACTGTTCTAAGGTCTTTGTTCATATTATCTCATTTACTCCACACCACAATCCTATGGGGAAATATTACTGTTATTCAACTTTACAGATGGTGAAAATGAGAGAAACTAAATTACATGCCCGAAGTCTCACGGCTTGTAAATGAGGGGGTGAAGATTTGAAGCCAAGCAGTGTGGCTCCAGAGTCAGTTCTCTTGACCATTCTACTCTGCAGGAGGGAAACAAATAGAGAAAGGAAGCAAGCTCAGGCTCTGGAGTCAGAATTGAGTTTGAATCCCAGCTCCGCCACTTCATGAAGTAATAAGCCAGTTGTAGAACCTCAGACTCCGTTTACTTCTGTGTAGAAGAGGACAGCTCCCCAGGAGGACTGTGCTGAGGATTAAGTACCAAACTACATGCCCAGTGACCAAGGACCTGGTAGGAAGTCAGTCAGCATTGGTTTCACCTGCTCCTGGCAGCTCAACACCGGACCCTGTGTTGGGCTCTGGGATGCAAAGTTACCTAGATCTCAACCCTGTCCTCAAGGATCTCCCTGCCTTGCAGAGGGACACTGGGGGAACACAAGGAAACAAGATTATAACATTAGGTGAGACCTTACAAAGAGAGGCATGAGCCTAGGGCTACAGAGGACAGAGGATGGAGTAATTTTTTCTGCTTAGGAAAGTCAACCGTTAGATCTAGATCTTGCTAGTTACATGACAGTTTTCCAGGTGAGGAAAGGAGTGGCTATTTCCCATCTAACTTAAAAACCTTTTAGTACCACTATTGTCAAGGTCAGCCCCAGCATTTAGATTCTGTCTTCTCTTCCTGTGACATTATGAGGTTAAGAATATCTGTTTCACTAACTTCTTTGAAGGACATCACAGGCCAAAAGCAAGAGAGCTGACCCCATCCAGAGGGCTGTCTGTGGGCTGCATTTTAAACTGCTATTGTTTTATCATAACACAACAGGGAACCCAAGGGACTATTTGATATTCCAAATACCTAAAGATTCTAATCCATTATGGGGGTGTATTTTTTCTTGGAACTGAGAATACTGGGCAAAGCTGCAGAATTAATTGCCCTGAAGCTATAAATCTCCTATTTATTTCTTGATGAGTTTATAATAACAACTTGTAAATGCCTTCATACCTATCTATCTACACACACACACACACACACACACACACACACAATTGAGGGATGTCTAGTTGGAAAGGTAAACCAGGGAGTTGATTGTATCAGTGACAAGAACATAATACTGGCAATAATAGAAGTTACAATTCAGTAAATGCCTCCTGCATGCCAGGCTCTATATTACGTGCTAAAGCTACATGATCTCATTCAGTCCTCCTAGCAACCCCATGAGGTACGTTATATTGCCCTCATTTTAGATAAGATGACACACTGAGGCTCAGAGCAGCTCAGAGAGGAAAGGTAATTTGCTCAAGACACAGAACTAGTAAGCAAAGTAAGAACTCAAATCCAAATCCATGGCATGTCCACATCTGTAACTACAAGCTGTGTCAAGAGAGCCCAGGAACGTGAGACAAGGTCCCTGCTGAGTGCTGATACCAAGCAAAGACTCCCAAGCAAAGGTTTCTGGGAAATCAATATGTGGATCCCCAGACTTGTGGGTGGAGCTCAGTGCCTCAGGTGCTGGGAAGAGCAGAAACCCAGGGGCTTGCAGGGTCAGTGCTTTGAAAACCAAAGTAGGCACCTGTTTCAGTTCCCAGGCCAAGAGGCTGGTTATTGGGTGATAGGACCAGTATATAGAGTGCTCAGTAAATGATGAATAAAGAAAGTGCAGAAGGGAGGAATAAAGGAGGAGACTGCCATAATGGAGAGTAAGAGGGAAATAAGGCAAATGAACAAGTTTTCAGAAAACAGAAACTCGGGAAGTAGTTGCTACGGCATTGTAATAAATTCTGCCCAACGGCACATTCCTCACCCAGGAGCCCTTGAGACAAATCGACTAAACACACACCAGTAACTACTTTATAACATCTTAAAGGGGCTGCCTGATTCAGGACAAGATCTGTATTGTCCCCCAAATAAGCCTGAGCCCTTTGTTCTCCACGCTGCTGACCCAAGCCTTATAACAAGATTATATAAGGGCAAAGCCTGAATAATTCATTCATTCAACAAACATTTATACTATAGTGCAGGCAGTGTACCGGGAGCTGCCGATACAGCAACGAATAAAACACTCACAGGGCTTAATACCCTAGTGGAGAAAACAAATAGGTAAAATATAAAATACGCTACATAGCCATAAGTGGGGAGAAATAAAGTATGAAAGGGGGCCACAGAGTGCCAAGTAGGAGATGGGAATTGTGTTTGGTTTTCAATAGGAAAGTCAGAAAAGACCTCATCTGACAATAAACAAAGGTAAGGAGAAGGTTGGAGAACAATGGGGGTGGGGGAATTCAAGCAGAGAAAACAGCAAGTGCAAAGGCCCTGAGGCTTAAACATGCCTGAGGCAATTGGAAACTACCAAGGCTGGGGCTGAGTGATCAAGAAGATGTAGAGTAGGCCAGAGAGATCAAGGGTTGGGGAGATCTGAGGCCACTGTGGGAATTTTGGCTTTTATTCCAAGCAAGATGGGGGAACCACTGAAGGTTTCTGGGCAGAGGGGTGACATGAAGAGATTTATGTTTGATCAGCATCATTCTGGCTAAATTGAAAAGAGACTTGATGGTCTAAAGAAGGAAGCAGGGAGGCCTGTGAGGAGGTTCTCACGGGAACCCAGGTGAAACAATGAGGGCTGGGAGTGTAAGGAGTGGCTAGATCAGGAGAGGCCAGAGGACTGGACGTGAAGCATGCAGGGAAGAAGGGTCAATGTTAACTCCAAGGTCATCCATACCCAACTCTGAGCTCTCAGCTCAGTTCCTACAGAGCACTCAAGTCTAAGCCCCCTTGAATAAAACGTGAAGACATTTTATTCTTCACATGGGTTTGATTTTCTTCCAGTATACCTGAAATTCGGGAGCTGTGGGCATTACCACCCACAGGGAGTGAGGAACCACTTTCACATTATGCATGGCTCACGCGGGTTCTCATGTAATCCTCCCCAACCCTCAATATGAACACCATAATTGCTACTTCATAAACTATGGTTCGAAGAGATGAAGAGCTTTTGTCCAAGTCCACACAGCTAGAACGGGGTGATGTCTAATCCTAGAGCCCAGACCTCCAAACTGTGTTTCTCGTGAGCTTTCTATTACCTCAATGGTTCTGATTTTGTCAGTTTATTCAACAAATATTTATTGAGCATCTCTAGGGTAAATACCAAGCACTGTGCTCATGTCTGAGGCATAGCAGGGAAGCCCTGATCCTGGCACTGAAGGAACTCTCAGTGCTGGCTTAGGAGGGAGACAGACCCAACAGCCCTCCACACTGGGAAGTGTACTCCCCTGTGCCTGCAGAGGGAAGGGGCCATTTGTCCTGTGCTCTCCCTTCTCCCTTTCGCCTCCTCTCATTCACAGGCAAACATGCCCTTCTCCCTAAAAACACTGCTAGAATTCAGCTCTAGACCCACTGGCTTGGAACTGGCATGCTGACCCAGTGCAGATGAAGTCACTGTAACCCAGGCTCCCAGCTGGGTGTGGCAGAATTGGCCGCAAGCACAGAAACGATAAAGAAATCTCTAACATGTGCCAAGGGAGGGATTATCATATGGGCTCTTGCTTTTTATGAAATAGGAAAAGTGGATTTTTCTAGTTGACTGCATTTGATCGTTTTTCCTCCATTTGTTTTAAAGTTGAACATCTGATCTGGCAGAGACTCCTCACATTCAGCTGAGAAAAAAAAAGATATCTTTTGAGCTCCTCTCCCAGCCTCTTATCATAGGGGATGGGGATGGCAGGGTTTGGAGCATCATTCTACCACCAGCCCCTAACAACACATCGCAGCCCTCGGCATGAATCTGCCTAAAATTCCTTTTCATTTTGTCCATGCTTCCCCACCCAGGAACGTTTTCCTTCTGGGTTTATCAAAATCTCTTTATGTTTTCCCCAAGGTCTATTTTTTCTGTTACCTCTGAATTGTCTTATACAGCTGGCCTCTGCCCCCGTGGTAAGCCACCTGAAAGCCAAGAAGAGGACATCCCAATTGGACCAGAAGGCCCAAATATCTTCCCTATCCAAATCCAACATAAAACAACTATTGCCACTGACCTGAGGCTCTCATATCTGAATCAAGTCATGGATGGCTTTGAAGCATTGAGGCAGCAGCAGGCAGTTGGGCAAGGCATCCCAGTCTTCAGCGTGCACACCAATCACCTGGGATCTTGTTAACATGCAAATTCTGATTTCGTAGGTCTACAGATTCTGCATCTCTAACAAGCTCCCAGGTGATGCCCATGCTGCTGGCCCACAGACCACACTTTGAGTAGCAAGGATGAAGTAGAAAACCCATGGGTTAGGAAACTGTGACTCTACAATTAATTCATAAATCTTCCAACTGGGCAAGATTAATGCTTCCAGAATGTGGCTTGTAGAATATAAACCCCTTGTGATGATCCTTTAAAAAAAAATGATTTTATGGTCAAGGTCACAAAAGCTTGAGAATTACTGCATAGTTTACATGAACATCACACTTGCTAGCAAAGTCTCTGCAAAACCCTGTTTCAATATTGTTCAATATTGTTTAACTCTGCTTATCCCAGCAGGATGTACTTTCAAGGTCCCATTCCCAGCATGATTTGTAAGTTTTCAGCCACCGAAATGACAGCCATATGCCATCCTTGTGGCAATAATTCTGTTTCTGTCCAGAAAGGGACCTATTTTGGGGGACCTATTATCACTTAGGCATATGTCTGCCTTTTTAGGTTCTTCTCCTCCTCTCTCCTCTCCGAGTCAGAAAGAGAGGGGCCACCAGGGCATTCTTCTCTCAGGTCTAAGATTTGGAGGCAGACCCAACAGCAGGGTCTGTCATAGACAGTGGGGCCTCAGGCAGGGAGCCAGGCGAGGCGGGGGAGGGGGGAGTGGATATTCCAGGAAAAGAACCCTAGTGCTGCAAAAACTTGAAGAGGGCTATCTCCCATAGGACTGAATCCTTCCTTTGTACATAGAATGGGTTCAATGAAGGTTGGCTCAAAATCTAGGAAATCCTATCTCTTTCAGAAATCTCTTCCTAATCCTAACTTTGCAAATGTCTCACACAAACAAGGCTAGAGAGAGAGAGCAGGCAAAACCTAATTTCAGTCCCCCACTTCTACACAGTCATTTTGTCAAAGTGCTTACAGCCAGTGCTGAGAAGTGGCCCTCACAGTCACAGAGAACCACAGAAACTCTTTGTCCTCATGGATTCCCAGGAGCTCAAGGGCAAACATACCAATAAAATAGACAGACTTATAATATGCTTTATTTATATTCTGAAAAACATCTTGTAGCTCGAAGCCATAGTAACAGCAGCACTTAATCTCTGGGACAGGAAGTGGGGGTACGAGAGGGACAGAGACCAGTAGCCAATACCCAACAAAATCATTTTAGTTATTTTTTTTAATGTTTTATTTATTTTTGAGAGAGCACACGTGGGGGAGGGGCAAAGAGAGGGGGACAGAGGATCCAAAGCAGGCTCTGTGCTAACAGCAGTGAACTTGACGTGGGGCTTGAACTCACAAACTGTGCGATCATGACCAGAGCCAAAGTCAGATGCTCAACGAACTGAGCCACCTATATGCCCTCATTTCAGTTCTTTAAATGAATTTTTTTAAATGGTCAAGTACAAAATACCCTAATAGAATTGACTATCTATTGGCTATCAGTCACTACTTACAGCCCAGTGAAATTACAAATTAATAAATGCAATGAACTGTATAAACTATTCATTTAATAAGTAACTATCTGGTTCCACTGGGGCTGGGCAGAGCTGGGGTGGCAGAGGGGACAGGGAGTAAGGGCAGAGGCAGAGACTGATCAAGCTCCGTAAGTCACTGGTCATCGAGATGAAGGTTTTAGGACAAAACATGAAGCATCTGAGAGGGCTTCTAACTTCCTTCCCGAACACCATCACCAAGAAATCCCAAATACCTGAACCACCTGCTTTTCAAGCCTAGAAATTTAAGGTCTTTAACAATAAATTCCCTCTTGATCAATAACTGACAAAACTGAGAGCAGAAAGATCAAGGAACTTACATATAATCACATAGCCAATTAGTGACAGACTTTGGGCCCAGAAGAATATAGAACTCTCTTCTTGAGTAGAATTCTACAAGACTGTCTTACTTACTGTCCAGCCCCCCCTTACTGTCCAGCCCCCTCCTATCCAGTAACCTCCACTGGGCCCCTGAGTCTAGGGGACAAGATGGGAGGGGGGGGAGGGGGGAGGGAAGAAGTGAAGCAGGCAGCAGTAGGTACAAAAGGCAAATTCAGTTTAATCAACATTTGGCCAATGCTGCCCAGTCCTTCTACCTTCCAACCAGATACCAGGTCATATAAGCATCACAGCTACTATTGCTTAAAAATGGAACCCAAGGCGGAAGAGTCATTTCCCCTCCAAACTGAGTCTTTCTTGAGATTTTAGACTACTGGAATGAGAGAATAGAAGCCTGAAGTACAGAAGAGCCATCATTCCAACTCATTACAGCATCTTTGACCTCTTTCCCATTTCTTAACCATCTAGCAATTTGAACATCATTGACTTGACTTTAACTCCTTAGTTAAACAGAATTAACTTTGGGGAAAGTTAAGTCTACCAGTTAGTCACACCTGGGTATAAATTACTGTTATTCACCTGATGAAACTGGCTAAATGGCTGGGGGAGGAGGGAATGCAGAGACTTTAGAACAAAGGCACTTGCAGAAGGACCTTGGTAACCTATTAATTACAGCATTCTAAATTGCTCCTAGCACTAAGCTAAGAATACCAAGTAGAATGGAAGATGTCTTTTCTAACTATGCTTGAAAATCTACAAGGCATGTTTTTAAGTTGATACATATTATTACATTAAAAATTTTTTAATAAAAAGATCATGGCAAAAAGCAAACCTTATAAGGTAAGCCAAAAGACAATAAACAGCAAAAACATAATAACATTTTCCACTTGTGTCACAGATAAAGAGCTTATCTTCCCAATATATAAAGAACTATCAGAGTCTGTAAGAAAGAACTACCAGAATTGGTAACAATAAAGTCCACTGAAAAATGGGAAAATATTAGAGTTAACAGAAAATACAATGACTCCTGGACATATAAAAAGATGTTCAATCACCATTATAATAAGAGAAATGCAAATTAAAACACACTACAATGCCATTCTTCACCCATCAGACAGGCAAAAATCCAACAGTTTGACCATATACTTTGTTGACGAAGCCATAGAAAAACAAGCACTCTCTTACTTCCTGGTGGGAATATAAACTCCTACAACCCCAGTGGAGGATAAGTGAATAAACTGGATCAAAATTATAAATGAATGAATGAACCCTATGTTTCTGCAATTCCATTTCTGGAAATTTATTCTATAAATATGCTTACATATATATGTATAAAATTACATATACACAAGGTTATTTCCTGAGGCAATGTTGCAGTAATAGCAAAGATCAAAAGCAACCCAAATCATGATAAGGTTTGGCTAAATAAATTATGGTACACCCAAACCATGGGATTCTATGAAGTTATTAAAGAATGGCGATGCTTTCTATTCACAGACATCAAATTATCTGGATCTAAGCTATATCACAAGAGGAAATAAGCATAAAATTAGGTAGTATATAACAAACATGATTATGAAGCAGGGCATAAGAATCTTTATTCACATTTGCTTGCATAAGCATAAAGAAATTCTGGAGGCTTCTCTAAAAAACTAATGACAGCAGTGCCTACAGTGGGGCTGAAGTTGAATCTCAGTGGATGTCCAGGTTGAAGGTAGGAGCTAGAAGATTTTGAACCACATAAATATACTACATATTTAAAAATTAAAAAAAAATTAAATAAGGGGCGCCTGGGTGGCTCAGTCAGTTAAGCGGCCAACTTCGGCTCAGGTCATGATCTCATGGCCCATGAGTTCAAGCCCCACGTCGGGCTCTGTGCTGACAGCTCAGAGCCTGGAGCCTATTTCAGATTCTGTGTCTCCCTCTCTCTGACCCTCCCCCGTTCATGCTCTGTCTCTCTCTGTCTTAAAAATAAATAAACGTTAAAAAATAATTTATTAATTAATTAATTAATTAACAAAGTATTCCAAAAAGTATTACTAAGACATACATCCTACCTCAAAGAGCTCACAGAGTACCTGTATATATCCATATAGATGCACACACAAAAGGACCTACTATAGCTCTACTTAATGATGCCCTACAAATAAGAATCTTGTTTTTTAAAGTTTATTTATTTTGAGAGAGAGAGAGAGAGAGACAGAGAGAGAGAGTGGGGGAGGGGCAGAGAGAGATGGAGAGAGAGAGAATCCCAAGCAGGCTCCACGCCATCAGTGCAGAGCCCCAGGTGGGCCTTGATGTCACAAACCAAACCGTAAGATCATGACCTGAGCTGAAATCAAGAGTGGGAGATTGGATACTCAACCAACTGAGCCACCCAGGTGCCCCAAAGAGAACTTTTTTTTCCTTTAATCCAAGTTAGTTAACATATAGTATAATAATGGTTTCAGGAGTAGAATTCAGTGATTCATCACTTACAAGAACCTGTTTTAAGCAGAAAATGAAATCATCAGAACCCATGGCAAGACAGGCTTGCCTCCCTCTCCTCTTTCCTGCAGCCTCCTGTGTCAGCACTTGTGTATCTGAACATAGCAAGGCTCCCTCAGGACTGAGGGCCCAGCTGGGGCTCCTCCAAGCTACCCATCTTTAGAAACACAGCAAGAATATCAACATGGCCACCATGAGTATGGGCCCACTGGCAACCAAGACTCCCTGCCAGCCAACCACCTTCTCCTGCCACCTCCCCTATCACACAAAGGTGTTTGTACTGGGGGCAGGGAGTGAGGACAGGGATGCATTGAGTTGCAGGAATGTTCCTTACAAAACCACCTGCCTTAGTTTAGATTCCCCACCAAAGTAGGCCTGGAGACAGGAATTCAGATACAGGTCTTTTATTTGGGAGATAATCCCAGGAAGCACAGCAAGGGCATGAAGAAATAAAACAAAAAAGGGAAAAATCAGGTAAAGGTGTGTCAATGAACAGGTGACTGCTGTGGGGAAAAGTGGAGCTCAAATCCCACCCGGGAACCCTTTGAGAAACTGTGTAGAACACACAGCAGAACTGATGCCCCATTGGGGGAGGAAGCTGGGATATTGATCCACCAACTGCCATTCCTCATTGGTTAAAGGACACTCTAGGGTATTTTTCTGCCAGCATTTCCATCTTATGTGAGTAGACAGTGTACATCTGAGGCCTGAGAATATCTGCAGGCAGAAACACAGGAAGGCATCATGTCTAAGAACTACATTAAACTAAACTCAGGGTGGGTCTCAGGGATTTGGCAATAAACCTTCAGCATCGGTGACACTACCCTGTGCAGAGCTGAAGGGTAATTAGAAGGAAAAAAGACTCAGAAAGACACCCACCAATATTTTCAAATGTGTGAGGTCTCACACAGAGTTTGTGGAAGTATAAATCATTACAAACATTTTGGAGGACCTTTAGAAATTATTTACTTAAAAGTCCATAAATCACCCAGCCAAGTAATAATTCAGTCTTTTCTGATCTTTCCTTTCTTCCTTCAAAAAAAAAACGTATGTGTACCAGGCACTAGGAATACAAAGATTAGAATGTCATATTGCTATCCCCACTCAAGGAGCACACTGCCTACCCCCTACCACACCCACCATCACCAAAGTCATCTATTCCATGTCCCGTGTTTTTTAGGTGTTGTAATTTAAAACAGCTAGGAGGACCAAGAAGTAACACAGATGAAAGAAGTGAGTCAAAGTGATGAAATAGAATACAGAAAATGGCAGGGACCATGGCAACTTGAGAACACAAATCCTCTCTAAGGACCTTCAAAAGTAATTAAAAAGAGAAGGAAGGAAGGAAGGAAGGAAGGAAGGAAGGAAGGAAGGGAGGAAGGAAGTGGGGGAAGAAGGAAGGAAGACCATTACTCAAGGCCTCTATTCCAATATGGAATAACAGGGAGATTTGCCATCCTGCCTGAAACAACCAAAAAATAAAAATGTATATTTTTAAAAAAATGGTTTTTAAGACACTGGACATCAGACCATGAGAGACAGTGATACCTGAAAGTCAGGAAATAAATGAGGTGAGCCCTAAGATTATCCTGCTTTCCTGCCTTGAGAGACTCTCCAGACCACGATGGAAATCAACAGACTCCCTGAGCTGAGTAGACAGTTGAGAGTCCTAAGGCAACTACCACTTGAAAGTCAAATTACCATGAAGGAGAGAACCTTAGAGACAAAACTCCAAAGATCTACAAAGCATCCTCCTCAAGTTTTCACGCAAGTCAAGAAAATAACAAGGGCTGAAGAAAGAATCACCCAAAATGATTAGAGGAAAGAGCACCCAACATCCACTTGGGGCTCACAATAGTGCCTGTTCCTACCAGCCAGACTAGAAAAAAATGAAATTTATCAGGCATTGAACAGAATATTCAGAAGGGTCTTCCCTCAGCAGTGGAAAATTATTTGCCCTAGACTAATCATTCCTCAGGTTCTGTGTAATAAATCTTAAAATCAAAACTTGAAAGGGTCACACTGTTTTCAAATAACCTAGATGCATCCCAAAACAATAATCACATTAAATATAACTGGTAAATAAATAAATAAATAAATAAATAAATAAATAAATAAAATTGGTCTAAACACCATTTTTAAAAAATTCAGAGATTGTAAGATTGGTTAACAAATCAAGACCCAACTATATTCTGTCTATAGGAAATGTGTTTTAAATATAAAGACACAGGGGTGCCTTGGTGGCTTGAGTCAGTGGCTCAAGAGCATCCAAGTCTTGATTTTGGCTCAGGTCATAATCCCAGGGTCATGGGATCAAGCCCTGCATCAAGCTGTGGAGACTGCTTGGGATATTCTCATTCTCTCCCTCTCTCTGTCTCTCTCTCTCTGTCTCTTTCCCTCTCTCCTGCTCGCCCTCTCAATAAACAAACAAACAGATAAGTTAAATATAAAAGGATGGAAAAATGGTATGTTAACACTAACAAAAAAAGTTTGAATGGCTATATTAATATCAGACAAGGTATATTTTTGAGTAAACAATATTACTAGGAATAAAAAAAGATCATTTCATAATGTTAAAGGAGTTGTTTTGTCAAGATGATATAATCCTAGGGGCACCTGGGTGGCTCAGTCAGTTGAGCATCCAACTTCAGCTCAGGTCATGATCTCACAGTTCACGTGTTCAAGCCCCGTCTTAGGCTCTGTGCTGACAGCTCAGAGCCTGGAGCCTGCTTCGGATTCTGTGTCTCCCTCTCTCTCTGCCCCTTCCCCACTCACGCTCTGTCTCTCTCTCAAAAACAAAATAACATTTTTTAAAACTTTTTTAAAAAGTAGATATAATCCTTTTTGCATTGTTGGTGGGAATGCAGGCTGGTGCAGCCACTCTGGAAAACAGTATGGAGGTTCCTCAAAAAACTAAAATAGAACTACCCTACAACCCAGCAATTGCACTGCTAGACATTTATCCAAGGGATACAGGTGTGCTGTTTTGAAGGGACACATGCACCCCCATGTTTACGCAGCACTATCAACAATAGCCAAAGTATGGAAAGAGCCCAAATGTACATCGATGGATGAATGGATAAAGAAGATGAGGTGTATATACATATAATGGAGTATTACTCGGCAATCAAAAAGAATGAAATCTTGCCATTTGCAACTATGTGGATGGAACTGGAGGGTATTATGCTAAGTGAAATTAGTCAGTCAGAGGAAGACATAAATCATATGAGGACTTTAAGAGACAACACAGATGAACATAAGGGAAGGGAAGCAAAAATAATATAAAAACAGGGAGGGGGACAAAACAGAAGAGACTCATAAATATGTAGACCAAACTGAAGGTTACTGGAGGGGTTGTGGGAGGGGGGATGGGCTAACTGGGTAAGGGACCGTAAAGAATCTACTCCCAAAATCATTGTTGCACTATATGCTAACTAATTTGGAGGTAAATTTAAAAAAATAAAATAAAATAAAATAAAATAAAATAAATAAAATAAATAAAATAAAATAAAATAAAATAAAATAAAATAAAATAAAAAGAAGATATAATCCTAAACGCTTATACACCTAATTACAGAGCTTCAAAATACATTAAGAACTGATGGAACTGCAAGGGGAATAGACAAAGATGATGCATTTACAGTCAGAGATTTCAGTACCCCTCTCTCAATATCTGACTGGACAAGTAGATTGAAAATCAGTAAAAATATAAAAGATTTGAAGAACACTATCAAATAATTTGTCCTGACATTTAGATAACCCTCTACTCAACAGATTATACATTCTTTTCAAGTACACACAGAATACTTACCAAGATAAACTATATCCTGTGTTATAAAGCAGTCCCTCAATAATTAAAAGAATTCAAGTCATGCAAAGCATGTTCTCTGTCCATGTGGAATTTAATTAGAAATAAATATGAGAAAGATCTTTGGAAAATACTCAAATATTTAGAAACTAAATAACACACTTATAAGTCATCTATTGGTCAACAGAGAAATCAAGAGGAAAATTAGATAGTATTTGGAACTGAATGGAAATGAGAATACAACATATCAAAGTTTGTGGGATGGCACTAAGGCAGTAGTTGGGGAAATTTTATAGCACTAACACCTATATTAGAAAAGAAAAAAGAGTTCTTTTTTATTGTTTTTTTGGAGAGAGAGCACACATACATGGTGGAGTGGCAGAGAGGGAAGAGAGAGAGAATCCCAAGCAGACTCCTAGCTGTCAGTGTAGAGCCTGACATGGGGCTTGATCTCTCAAACCATGAGATCATGACCTGAGCCAAAATCGAGTCAGACACTCAACTGACTGAGATACCCAGACATCCCCTTTTTTTTTTATCTTAGAGAGAGAGAGAGAGAGAGAGAGAGAGAGAGAGAGAGCATGACTGGGGGAGAGGCACAGAGGGAAGAAGGAGACAGACAGACAGACTTAAGCAGGTTCCACACTCAGTGCAGAACCCATCACAGGGCTCCATATCACAGCTCTGCGATCATGACCTGAGTTGATATCAAGTGTCAGACACCGAACGGACTGAGCCACCAAGGTGCCCCAAGATAAAGGATTCTAATCAATGATCTAAGCCTTAAGAAACTGGAAAAACTAGAGTAAATTAAACCTAAAGTAGGCATAGAAAAGAAGTAATAAACATTAGAATTGAAATCAATGATGTAGAAGAAAGGAGAAGAAAAGGAAGAAAGGGGGGTGAAGCTGGTTCTTTTAAAGAATTTATAAAATTCATAAACCTCTAGCTAGGTTAGAAAAAAGAGAAGATACAAATTACTAATATCAGAAATGAAGATACAGATGATACCACTATAGCTTCTGTACATATTAAAATAATAAGGCAATTTTATGAATGACTTTTTGCTAGTAAATTCAACAACATAGATAGAATGGACGGATTCTTTCTAACAAATTGATAAAACTTGCTCAAGAAGAAATAGGTAATGTGAATAGTCCTATATGTATTAAAGAAATGGAATTTGTAGTTTAAAATCTCCCAAGAAAGAAAAATTCAGGTCCAGGGGTACCTGGGTGGTTTAGTTGGTTAAGTATCTGACTCTTGATTTTGGTTCAGGTCATGATCTCATGGATCATGGGATCAAGCCCCATGTAGGGCTCTGTGCTGATGATGCAGAGCCTGCTTGGGATTCTCTCTCTCCTTCTCGTTCTGTCCCTCCCCCATTCACATTATCTCTCTCTCTCTGTCTCTCTCTCTCTCTCTCTGTCTCTCTCTCTCTCTCTCTCTCTCTCTCAAAATAAATAAATAAACATTTAAAAAATTATTAAAATGAAAAATTCAGGTCCAGTGTCTTCACTGGTGAATGGTACCAAACATGAAAAAATACTCATCATTAGATATAAACTCTTCCAGAAAATTAAAGAGGAAGGAAAATTTCCCATCTCATTCTAATAGGCGAACATTATCCAGACACCAAAACCAGACAAATATATTATAAAAAAAAAACTACAAAGAAATATTCCCCAGCCAATGTAAATGGAAACATCCTGAGCAGTATTTTAGTAAATTGAATCTAACAATATGATAAAGGATAATATAACCATGTGGGATTTACCTTAGGAATGCAGGACTGATTTAGTATTTTTTTCAAAAATCAATGAAATTCATTGTATTTAACAAACTAAAAGAGAAAACTATATGATGTCAATACACACAGAAGCATTTGGTAATATCCAACATCTATTCCTGAATTTAAAAAAAAAAAAACAATGAAACTCTCAGCAAATTAGGAATGGAGGGAATCTCATCAACCTGACAAAAGGACATCTATAAAAGAGCCACAGCTAACATCATACTTAATGGTAAAAGACAGAAAGCTTTCCTGCAAAGATCAGGAATAAGAAAAAGATGTCCATTCTCAGCACTGTTCTCAACATTTTCCTGGAGGTCCTAGCCAATACAATCACACAAGAAAAATAAATTGTAAAAATTTCTCTAAATTAGAAAGGAAGTAGTAAAACTGTCTTTATGCAACATATAGTTGTTGATGTAGGAAATTTAATGGAATCTCCAAAAACTAATAACCAAGGTTACATAACATGTAAAAACTACGTAATAAATATACAAAAATCAATTGTATGTCTATATTCCAGTGATCAACATTCAAACATTGGCTTTTTTTTTTTTTTTTTAGAAAACTGGGAAAAGAAAAAAAACACACACTTTATAGCCCTCCCAGATAGTTTTTCAAGGCTCTCAAATGCCTTTAACCAGAAGAACTGAATAAACATAGAATTTAAGACAGGTTTCACAAGGGAAATGCAGCTGGACAGTGTCTGAAATGCAAGTTCTGATCTCAGAGTAATCAAAAGTCACCAGGCTAAACTGAGATTCATCTCAGTGAAGTCTCTAGCTCCCTGACAAGGGAAGTCCCTTTGTGATTCTAGTTTCTCTATCTACAAAAATGATGCAACCTCGGCCATTCCTCTTGCAGTTGCCCTGAAATGGCCATTCAGTATGAAAGTATGGTAGGAATGCAGGAAAAAAAAAAATTGTTGAGTCCTAGGCTCAGGTTCAAGGTCAGCCCCAGACAGTCTCTCTCAGCTGCAGAATTGTCAAATAAGAAAGTTCCTTAAGCCATGGAAAAAAGGAACCTATGGATAAAAGCAGAATTTGTCCCCAGAAATCCTGGGCCAGTAAGTCCCAAGAGCAGAGCCTATCCCCACCCCCACCCCCAAAACACAGAGAATCCAAAAAGCCAAGTCTGTCTATGGAAGAGAAAGCAGAGAATGATATAACTGATCACCTTATAAAGGCCCTTGTTTTAGCCTACTTAACAAAGTCACACACTGGGTGGCTCGAACATTTTCCAAAAATTCTGGACGCTAGATATCCAAGATTTTCAAGGTGTGTCAGGAGGGCTGTTTTCTTCCTTGGCTTGTAGATGGCCATCTTCTCCCCATGTCTTCACATGGTCTTCCCTCGGTATATGCCTGTGTCCTAATCTCTTGTAAGGACACCAGTCATATGATTGGATTGGGGCTCACCGTAATGACCCCAATTTAACTGAATGATCTCTGTAATCATTCTGTCTCCAAATACACTCATATTCTTAGACACTGAAGGTTGGGATTTCAACATACAAATTTAGAGGACACAATTTAGTCCACAGCTACTCCTCCTGCTTCTGAAAGATCCAAATCCTTGCCAGTTCTTATCACCCTCACAGATCAGGTCAGAGGGAAGCAGAACTGCTCTCACATACACCATCTTCCACTGTCCAAAGCCCATAGCCATTTTTCCCTCCATTCACTTAGGGTTTTCTAGCCCCCCCAAAACACCAGTGGGACCCTGAGCCCACCTTCCTTATCCCTTTGGATACCAGTTAAGCACTTCTCCCTCCCCTGCCCTGTTCATTTCAGGATTACCACATTTAGAGAGCCAACATGACCTATTTAGGCTCTGACCCACTTGCAACAGAAATACCAATCACAAACACTATCCAGAAGGGGGAAAAAAATGACCACAAATTTAACTGATCGTATATTAAAAGAATGATAAAGAAGAAGTCTTCACTGGTGTACCTATTGCTGATGCTACTGCAAAATGTCCTGAGGGGAGCTGTTATGGAAATGTGGGCAATACCTAAGCCGCCCCTTTTGGCATCAAGGTACTATGTAGAATTTCCAGCCTTATAAGTGACCTAGAAATCAGTTAAATAGGTCCGTTTATCTTGTTTTGCTCAAAGATGAGCTAAGCATTTCCAAATGTCTGGAGTACATTATTTCCTGTCAAGAGATGGGACAACCCTCACACAAGTGTGAAAATGGAGGAATCAAGGGGCATACTGGATCAGCCTTCCTCAACCACCCCAGACCAAGAATGAGTGGAATTAGTCTACAGGCCTCTGGAACAGGAGCTTTTGTAGTAAATACCAGTTTGAGTAGCTGCCTGACTCACAGCAGCAGTTTATTTTCTTTTCTCTAGCAATGGTCTATTTCCCAAGGATAGCCGTGTTTTTGCTATGTGACAAATCATCTTAAACTCCTGTCACAGTTTATCAGTCCCAAGAAAGAAACTTGATCCAAGCCTGAGCCAATCAGATTCTCTCAGGAATTTGAGACTTCAAGAGATATGAGGTTGGAGAGACTTCTGATAAGGAGGCAACTGAACCCTCTAGGAACCCTAGACAGTCTGCTTCTTGCTCTTCCAGAGGCCTGGCCAGTCTCTTCTGCAGATTTTGGCGACCATCCCAATACCCCTCCTATTAATTGCCCATTTGGTTTACATTAGCCAGGGTTCCTCTCTATTATCAAAAGAATCACAATAATAACAATAGTGTAATACAATCTTATTTTATTCATATTTTGGTCCCAGCACCTACCACAAGATTTAACATGTCACATGGTAGACATTCCATATCTTTGTTCTTAATTTATGAAAGGCCAACTTACCCCTGCCAATCTGCACGAGATAAGAACAACAGAGTGCCGTGGGGTAGAGAGGAAAATATTCTTTGGTGCCAATCTTTCCTGTCACAACAAATTATATAAAGACTGCTTCTGGTTTTCCTTGAAAGGGGAGAAGGTGCTAAAGTTTTCTAGCAAAAAGAAATGACCTGGTACCAGACGCCCAGCAAGTTAGAAGTGGGAAATATTTGGGTCCTAATCTCTGCTAACCATGTGGGCAACATCCTCAGGGCTTCCAAGAGCAGGCTGGAGGCAATAGGCACTGGTCTTGTTGAGATCTGCTTACCCCAAGTAGAACTTCACACAGTTATATCCTCACTGTGGTTCCTCACATTTATATATCTCTTCATGCAACCTCCATCCATTTGCATGGCCTTGTCTAAGACTTGGGATATCCACCCAGCCATCCCACCCACTCAAGCTTTGAAATTTACTGAGCCCTTGGTTTTGACTCTAGACTGTACATGTAGGTGACTATGCTAGTCCCAACAACACAGGGGGTGGGACAACCATTGCAGGTCACATTAGGCCCCCCACTCATCTCTAGACTTCTACAGAACTCTTCTAAATTATGACTCAGTCCCTGGCCTCTTGCTTCCTGGTCCAAACTTCATTACACCAATCCTTTCTTCCCAGGATGTCAATTTAACCATGGTACTTTCCTATTCCTAAACCTGCAATAAAGCCCAAACCTTTACCTTAGCATTTGACAATAGCTACAACCTAAACCCAATCTTTTTTTCTTTAATTGATCTTTAGGGGCACGTGGGTGGCTCAGTCAGTTGAATGTCTGACTTAGGCTCAGGTAATGATCTTGTGGCTTATGAGTTCAAGCCCCATGTAAGGCTCTGTGCTGTCAGCTCAGAGCCCAGAACCTGTTTCAGATTCTATGTCTCCCTTTCTCTCTGCCCCTCCTCTGCTTGCACGCTGTCTCTCTCTCTCTCCCTCTCTCTCTCTCCCTCTCAAAAATAAACATTAAAATTGTTTAAATAAATAAAATAAAATTGATCTTTATTCTTCCAAATTTATCTCCTGCATGAAACCTCTACCCTCACAGAAGCAGCCTATTCGCGTGCCTCACTGCTCAGCAGAAGGGTGTAAGCCTAGAGCTTCTAGAAACCATGCTGCCAACATGTGGGGGAAAAGAAGCCAACACACAGAAAGCAAAACTGAGTGGTGGAAAGAGGTTCCTGGTGACATCACTTGGAAACCAAGATAAGGCCTCACGTTAAATCTATGCCCGGACCTTTTGGCTATAACTTTTTTTTCTTTGCTTGGTCCTTTTTTACCCCTGTACAACTGAAAGACTACTAATACATCCACCTACATTTCATGGTTCACTTTTAGGCCCTGATGCCTCCCCAGGGCCCTCCAGGGCATGGTAACAGCTCTCATCTCTAATTTCCTATAATATCATGAGCTATATCATTCATGGGAGCCTTTCAATACACCTGTCACTAGACAGGTATTTCTTGACCCCTTTATACAGGCAAAGGGCTTCCAATCCCTTCCCACTGTCCCTTCCATCCCAACTTGCTAAAACCAACACCTGGTTCAGTGGTGAGAGGTACAGGCTAGGGCAGCCACAAGAATCCAGAAGGAGCAGAGCCTCTGCGGTCATCCCGAGCTAATGATCTAAACTCCCCTTTCAGAACCCACTCTGGCTGAGCCTTGGACAGCTTCTAGCAGTCAGCACACCTTAGGGGGCAGAGGGAGGCATGTCCAACTGGGGAAAATGACAGCGATGAATGCCCTCAGTGTCCTCCCTCCTGTAAAATCCCAAAGTCTCACTGCCACTAGAGGCTAAGGTGATGTGATGCAGCCACCACAGGGTACTTTAGGAGCCCAGAAATGGACTCCTGGGAGGCACAGCATTGCCCCAGTCTTCTCCCGGGCCAGTGTTTCTCCACCACCATTGCCCATTCAAGGATAGAAAAGATTTTCCTACAGTGCAAGAGAATTTGGAGTGCAAACAAGGTGCCACGGATGGGAGTTACAGAACACTAGACTCCATGACTCAATTAGCATGGCAAGAATTTAAATGCTGTTATCCTGATGGCCACCCAAAGAGCTCCAGGGTTGCAGGGAGCTATCTCAGCACCCCCATGGAAGGTGAAAAGGAGATGGAAAATCAGAGCATAGGCACCTTGTGCCATTTCATCCTAGGCAGCTCCCTGATGAGCTATCTTTGTCTCTAGGTTTTTGGTTTGTATTCTTTGCAGCATGTTTTATTTATTTATTTTTACCATTTTAACCACTTTATAGTATATGGTTCAGTAGCATTAAGTACATTCACATATTATACAGCCATTACTGCCATCTATCTCCAGAACTCTCCCATATACCAAACTAAAGCTCTGTCCCATTAAACATCAACTCTCCACTACCCACCACCCTCCGCCCAGCTCCTGGCACCCACCATTCTACTTTCTGTCTCTATGAATTTGACCACTCTAGGTATTTCACGGAAGTAGAATCATCAGGTATCTGTCTTTTTGTTACTGGATTATTTCACTTAACATAATATCCCCAAGGTTCATCTGTGCTATAGCATTTATCAGAATTTCCTTCCTTTTTTTTTTAAAGCTTCTTTATTTATTTTGATAGAGAGAGCATGTACATGCAAGCAGGGGAAGGGCAGAGAGAGAGGAAGAGTCCCAAGCAGGCTCCACGCTGTCAGTGCAGGGCCCCATGTGGGGCTCGATCCCACAAACTGTGAGATCATGACCTGAGTCATGATCAAGAGTCAGATGCTTAACCAACTGAGCTACCCAGGCATCCCAGAATTTCCCTCATTTTTAAGGCTGAACAATATTTCATTGTATGTGTATTCACCCATCTAAGGACACTTGGGTTACTTATACCTTTTAGCCCTTATGAAAAATTCTATGAACATGAATGCACAAATATCTGATTGTGTCCCTGCTTTCAACACTCTGAGACATATGCCCAGAAGTGGAATTTCTAGATCACATTGTAATTCTATTTTGAATTTTTTGAGAAACTGCCATACTGTTTTCTACAGTGACTGTACCATTTTATATTCCCATCAACAGTGTGTGAGGGTTCCAATTTTCTCCACATCCTCAACAACACTTGTTACTTTCTGTTTTTGTTTTTGATAATAGCCATCTTAATGAGTATACTTTAAAAAAAAAGCCACAGCTGGTTAGGTTTGGAAACCATTGCTCTAAAACACTCAGAGGTCTCTTCCTTCTTACTTTCCTGGGCCTCCCTGTCATCCTATTCACCCTGAATCCACTCTTTGACCCATCAGATCCAGGCTGAGTGAGCTCCTCTTTCCATCCTTCACACTCCACCCCCTGGGCATATCATGGCAAGGCCCCAGCTCCACACCAGCCAAGCTTTGGATCCAGACTGCCTACCTCATATGCCAACCTCAGGATGGTAGACTGCTTACAGACATGCCCTCGGGAAGCTCCAAATGGCTTCAGACATTCAAGTGCATATCCTCTCCCTGGCCAGCTGCCTCCAGGCCAGTCACTTTGTCATCTCAAGAGCCAAGGCAGCCAACAGCATGTTCACCAGGTCATGAAAAGAATGTGAGTGCAGAAATCTCTTGCTGAAAATCAGTCCATCCTGCTAACCAGCTATGTGACCTTAAGACTTATGGAAGGCTGAACATTGTCCCCTACAAAGAAGCCTACACCATCATCCCTGGAACCTGTAAATGGTTACCTCCCATGGTAAACAGGACTCTGTAGGTAAGTTAAGGATCCTGATGGGAGATTTTCCAGGTGGGCCTGATGTCATTGCAAGGAGAGGGAGGCAGGAGCCCAGAAAGAGAAGGCGGCAATGTGACCATGGCACTAGAGCGTGCAGTGGTGTGGCTGCAAGCCAAGGAACATGGACAGCCTCTAGAAGCTACAAGGGGCAAGGAACATTCTGCCCTGGAACCCTAAGAAAGAACTAGCCCTGCGGACATTTTGACTTTAGCTCTGTAAGGTTCACTGGACTTCTGACATCCAGGCCTGCCTGCAAGAGGATAATGTGTGTGGTTTAAGTCCTCTGTGTTCTGGTTGTTACAGAAGTAATATGAAACTTATACAGGGCCTCTCTGGTTCTGTTTCCTCAGCTGTAAAATGAAGGGCTCTGAACTACATTGTAACTTCCTGTTCTAACCGTCCTGATGAAAAGAGCTAATCAGGTGCTCGTCATGTGGCAGACCTTTATGTTCTAAGTCCTTTATGTGCATTACTTCTTTAAACCTCAAAACAAGGCTATGAGGTATGTAGCATGATCATCCCCTTTCAGATCAAGGAGGAAACCAGAGCCTAGGAAGGTAGAGTAACTTGCTCATGGCCACACAGTCGTAGGGAACAGAGCCATAGCCAAGATTTGAATCTCAGCAGTCTGGCTCTAGAGAACCTGTGCCCTTCTCCACCAAGCCACACCAATATTGACGTCCTGCTCACAGATGAGGAAGCCCAAGACCTTTGTCAAAGTGACGTGGCTAGATAGTAGCAAATCTAGACCTTCTGAAGCCGGCGCTGGTCTCACCATTCCATCTGATCTCCAAATTCCCAAAGTATATTTAGGCAAAACCCAAGACAATGAGAGTCTAACTTCTTATTCCTAGAATCCAATTGTTATGCAGATATCCTACCCCTGCCCTCCACTCTCTCATCTTAAGTCCTCTGCTCTTTAGACAGAGTAAAATAAATTAACTACATGGATAGGTTTTCTCCTGCTCCTTCTCCCTACCTCACCAACTCCATCTTCGGTCTGCCACCATAAATCACTGGCAATTCAAAAAATGGTTTCTGAGAAAATGGGCTTTCCTGGCTTGATGGATGTATAAATTTCCATCTCCTCCATACATGTCTTACTTTTCAGAGGGAAAAAAAATCTTTATTGGCGTTAGCACATTTATGAGTTTAAATAAAAACAAATACATCTCTATTGACTGTAGTTATTATGCTCAGTTTCATGCAACGTAAGTGCTTCAAATAAAAATAGATTGGTTGGAGTGAGCGTGCATCAGTTCCAATAATGATGCAGCCGGTTTCCGTAGCGTGTGTGTTCCAGTTAATGTTCCCCAGGCTTGCAGGAGAAATGCACATTGCTGCACAAAGCTTTTAGGCTCCATTGTCTAAATGTCTAAATGCTCTGGGTAGGTGTGAATGTTTATTAGTGTCGTGAAATTCATCCAGCAGGCCAAGTCTGGCCTTTGTAGAAGAGACCAGAACCCAGTGCCTGAGGATGGGCCAGACCAGGCAGAAAACACAAATCTTGTGCCATGTGAGTCCAGCACCAACCCACCAAGTGTGCATGTGGCATCCACTGCACATCTGCCACCTAAAGAAGGGCCATCCTACAACAGAATACTGATTACTCACTTAGGCCTGTCTTTGAAAGGGGTTGTAGCTCATGAGAAGGGCAGCACCCTTCTTTTCTGCTCACACAGATTCTTTGTTAGATTAAACACATGGGCTTGGGCATCAGACTGCCTAATTCAAATCCAAGCCCTATCATTTCTAGGCAAGCATTTATGGAGCACCGACTGTATACTGTGTACCTGTTCTAGGTACTGAGACGATCACACTGAGCCAAGTCTCTGCTCCTATGAAGCTTACATTCTACAGCAGGGGAGGTTTGGCTCCGAGTAAGCCATACTTCTGGAACCTTAAATTCTTCATCAGTAAGATGGGGATCATAGCACCTGCTATGTAAGAATGTTGTGAAATTTAAATTTAAGTGAAATTCCTCTAATGTATTTAGCACAGGGTCTGGCGCACAAGTGGTGAGAATCCACTACCTGCATTACTTCTGCCAGTATGGACTCCCCCATATGCACCACTTTATATGCTTCTAGCCTCATCTCTTATTCCAGCCCCTGCTGCAGCACACAGCTCAGAGTGGCTGCTGACAGGTCCACACAGGTGCAGCCTGACAGTCCAATCCCTTTAGGGCCACATCTAGAACTTCTCACCCCCCTACCCTAAGGGTCCTCTGTGCCAAGTAGATCGCCTTGGCACCCATGTATATGCAACCTGGAATACAGTAGAGTTAGCATCATGGGGAGAACCTTTAACCGTGATGTTGTGGGTTGAACTGCAACCTCAAAAAGATAGTTGAAGTCCTAACCTCCTGTGACATAAGAAATACATATGCTCCCTTTCCTGCCACACAGCTCCTACAATCACTGGAATCTCCAGAAGGCCTAAGTGTCTTTTGTATGCTAATGAGATGAGTGGTGGCTGGAGGCTCCTGGAGAGCCTCAGCAGCTGCTTGTCTGGGGAACCACCCATGATTACAGGCTAGAAATTTTAACCCCACCCATCGCGCAACCCCCAGACCTCCAGGGATTGGAGAGAGTTGGAGATTGAGTCAATCACTAATCGGCAATGATTTAATCAATCATGCTTACATGACAGAGCCTTTATAAAAATCCCTGAAGTACTGGCTCCTAAGTTGATGAACATATAGACGTGCTGGGAGGGTGGCATGCCTGGAGATGACATGGAAGCTGGGCACCCCTTCCCCCATATCTTGCCCTCTGCATCTCTTCCAGCCGACTGTTCCTGAGCTGTGTTCTCTTATACTCAACTGGTAAACTAGTAAGTAAACGGTGTTCTTGAGTTCTGTGAGCCACTCTAACAAATTATCAAGCCCAAGGAAGAGGTCATGGAACTTTCCCCTTTATAGTGAGTCTGTCAGAAGCACAGGTGACACCTGAATTGCAACTGGCCTTTGAAGGATGGGATTGAGCCCTTAACCTGTGGGACTTAACTCTACACCCAGGTGGACAGTGCCAGAATTGAGTTAAGTTGTAGGCCACCCAGTGGTGTCAGAGACTTGCCTGGAATGACACATCTGGTATCAGAAGTGAAGTATTCAGAGTAGTGCTGTGAGCGGGAGAAACAGAGGTTACCCTTTTCACTTCCATACTTGCAAATGGGACTTTATTTGGAAATAGGGTCTTTGCAGATATAATCAAGTCCTAACTTGATAAGGTCATCCTAGATTAGGGTGGCTCTTAAATCCAATGACCGGCAGCCTTATAAGGAGAGAAGGATTTGGAGACACACTAGCGGGAAAGGCCATGTGAAGACAGACAAATCAGAACGATGCAGTTATAAGCCAAGGAGTGCCAGCAACCACCAGAACCAAGGAAGAAGCCAGGAAGGAAACTTCCCTAGAGCCTCCAGAGGGAACACGGCCCTGCCAACAACTTGATTTCAGACTTGAAGCCTCCAGAACTGTGAGAGAATGCATTTCTGTGTTTGTGGTCATTTGTTATGGCTCCCAAGGAAACGAATACACACGAGGTATTGAAGTGGATGTATAGATGCTTCTTCCTCACCCACCCTGGACAGGTGGTCCTGAGATATGTTTCACAGGGTCAGATGTCCCATGGGGTCTATCACTAAGTCACCCATAGCTGTGGCCAACTTAATAGTGCAGTCTGTTTGAGCTTCCCCTCCTTCCTTGCTTTGCTGTTCCTGTCCCTCACTCCTGCCCTACCTCCGATCATTCCCCAATAAAGGATTCCCACACAAGCCATCCATCTCAGGTTCTGCTTTCTGGGAAACCCAGGTTAAGGCTGTTGGTACCTGGCACATAGTTGACATTCAACAAAAACTGACTGATGAATCAATGAAAATGTGAATAAAGACTCAATCCTACCCTCAAGAGTCTTTCAAAAAAAGTATCAAGATAAAAACACTCACACGGTATAAGGAAATAAATTACAGGGGCATTCAGAGGACAAAGAGAAGAACTTGAAACTCCCAGCTGCCTGACCTAGCACAGATGGTAAAATGGAACAGCCACTTCTAATATTTTCTACGGCTTTCATCCCTGGCCCCTCCATCCACTTATCAATCAGGGTTCTTAGAATCCACTCTAATTTAAGAAAAGGAATTTATTAAAGGCTACTAGGTATTTCACAGAATTTCTAAGTAGGCCTATCTCTGAAGACAAGGGACTAGGAAACCAGGAGAAGAAGGGCTCAGCAAACTGGACCCTGGCTGCAACCTGAGAAATCCACAGAGTGACCTTGGCCATGGTGAGATCACTCCAATCCACAGATGAGCCAAGAAGAGTAGACTGAACCAACGAAACCTCACCTACTCCTGGGCCCTATATTAAAACTCCAAGCCCAGGGTAAGCTTATTGCAAACTCTTTTCTAGGACTTTCAGATGTTACTATAATGTACCATGCTTTCCTATCTGGTAAGTAGCTAAGCCAGGATTCCAGCCCAGGGTCCAGACCCTTTATGCTCAAAATATGGTTTATGGATAAGCAGTAACAGCATGGCAAGAGCTTGTCAGAAACACAGAATTGGGGCTCTGACCAAAATTGATTGAGTCAAAACCTAAGGTTTACCCAAATGACCCCCAGGAATCACTCTGCATATCAAAGTTTGAGAAGCCCTGGTCTGGTATCTTTTCTCAATTCTGTGGTTCCCAAATCTAGTTGATCATTTGAATCTTCTAAATAAGTTTTTTTAAATGAAGATTCCCAGGCCCCACTCCAAATGAGCTTATTGAATAGGCCTGGAGTGGGGTCCAGGCAGCTGTGTTATTTTTAAGTTCCTTGGAGGTTATTGTGATCTCTGCTTTTGGGAACTGACACCCTACAACATACAGCTCTAGTCCCTCAATGACTTTCTCTCAACACTGTGACAATCTCAGGAAGGCCATGAGGCTAGCATTCCTGGTAATCACCTGGCAAATCCGACGAATATGCAGATTTCTCATCCTACCCTCAGAGATTCAGATTTCTTAAGGTCTGGACAGAGCCATCTGAAGACTGCAGGAGGCCCCAGGTACTCTGTGGGGGCGCCACCTGACCTCACTATCAACAGATTAAAGTTTATTTGTGTATGGGGGTGGGGAGGGGGGGAGGCAGAGAGAAAGGAAGAAAGAGAGAGAATCCCAAGAAGGCTCCACACTGTCAGCATAGGGCCCGACACAAGGCTCCATCTCATGAACCCTGAGATCCTGACTGGAGCCGAAATCAAGAGTTGGAGGCTCAGCCAACTGAGCCACTCAGGCACCCTACACAATGAACAGATTAAAAGCCATCTGCATCCCGCATTAAATATAAATGACACATAACCATGTGAGAGTGAACAGACTTGCGGTTGATAAGTTGACAGTTACATTTCTAAATATTTAATTAAACACTTATTAATTTTGATTTTACAATTTTCTTTTAACATATTGTGGCCAATACTTCTTTCCTTTCAGGGCTCAATTCAGGGCCCGAATTGCTTATAAGCTTTTCCACCCTAAAGCACTGAATGGATACAATGGTGGTAAGCCAGGGAAGAGCTCAGGACTCCATATTTTAATAGGACCCGAGGGTGACCCTGGTGAGCTGGGTGAGATGATCCACAGATCAGACCTTGACCACAGCTGGGCCACTGGCATTCAGAAAAGTGAGGGTGGGTCTCCAGATCAGGCCTGCATTAGGATTGGATGGCTGGGGGAAGATGGAAGGCAAGCTCTACTGCTCTGCCTGGAACACCACGGCATGCTTCCCATGAGGCTCACCTAATAGAAAGAACATGGCATACAGGGTATGCTGCATCTGCCCATGCTATTCAGCACTGCTCAGACTGACCCCAGGGTGTTGGCCTTACACCAAAGAAAACCAGCTGAACTTGAAAGGGTCAGAAGAGCAATACAAAGTGCGTAAGCAGGTTAGCAAGTGGATGGTTGTAGGAAACGTGATTATTGAGTGTGGGAAAAAGGCATCCAGATAACCCACAATAGCATTGCAGGCAAATGATGAGCAATTGTGTGGACAACAGGGCTCCCTGCCTGAGCCTGGGCATCTGGCTTGATGGGGAACCTAGGGGGGGGGCAGGCCTGCCAGAGCTTTGTTGTGGGGTCCCAGGATCTTTCTGGGGGAACTCACAATCCATGGAAGCCCAGGGTTGGGAAGGAGAGATTAATCTATGCAGGCTCGCAGACCTACTCCCAGTCAGTCCTCATGAGAACTAGGTCTGAAGTCTGGAGGGCTGGGGGATGCTGGAAATAAAACTGACGAGAGCCATCTCAAGAGAAAATCTATGAGATCAGGACAGATGCTGCGTTCCATCAAAGCATGACCCCAAAAGTACACTCAAAGGAATTCTCTGTCTTCACTCTACTGTCATCAATCCATGCTTTGAACAGGTGCAGGGGCAGTCTTGATGGCTCATGGGCTTCAGAGGAAGGATGGACAGGCATGGAGAGATATCAGGTGGGAGCGTCCACTGGCAAACAGTTAGGGAGAATGGCAAGGGGAAGAACCCAGTGGGCTCAGGCAAACCCTGAGACTCCAGACCAGCTCTGATGCAACTGCTCAAGACCCTTGCCTCTGGACACTCCTAGACATATCAGGGATAGAGGGCTGAGGTCCCAGGTAAGCAGGTAAAGTCAGGAGCCAGGGAACCAGTCGTGGCCATCCATGTGACCCATTAGCACTCTCATATCTATAAGTCCTGAGAAATAGGTTGGCAGGGTGAACAGTGAGTTGTGGGGACCAGATGGCCATCACAGGATCAAACAGGGAGCTTAAAGGCACTGACCTTGATCCTTTCCTGAAAGGCAGATGTCATGGGTACATCAGAGCACAGCCACAGTGTACAGATGTGAATCAAACTAAGAGAGGAGGCAATCAACATTTACCCCACTGGCAGCTACAGACCAGCTGGGTGATAAATGCACATTAACGCAACTAACTAATCTTTCCCACACCTCCAAAGACAGACATGGTTATCCTCATTTTCAGGGCAGGAAACAGGCACAGAGAGGTTTCATCTCTTTCTCAAGGTCACTCAGCCAGTACACAAAGGAACTTGTATCAGAACCCACTTTGGTCTAAGTCCAGAGCACAGGTCCTCAACCCCTGTACACAGCTCTTGTGACTGAACTAATGAAAAAAATGGAAGCAGGTCCTGCTAGGAACACCCGGGCTCTGAGATATAAGGATCTGTGTCCATGAAGCCCTGCTAATACAGTAGCAGGTGAAACTCATCCTCTATTACTCTACTGATGCTGAGTGGCATGGGAATCAGAAGACCAGCACATTCTATGTTTCACTCTCTACCCACAGCCTGCTGAGCTCCCAAAGAGCCATTGTCTGCCTCCCTCTGCCAGGCCTGCCCCAAGAGACCCAAAGCCCCAATGTCCAATGAGTAGAGTGTGCCAACTTCCCAGAGAATAACAAGCAGTGCCCCCTAAATGACACCAGACCCCTGCCCTTTGCACCATTCCCTCCCCTTTCTATCCCGCAACATACACACTACCAGTGACCCCATGTTTGGCTTCTACAGTCACTCTGACTCCAGGACTGCAGGGCCCTGCAGCCGTGGGAACAGATGTTCCCCTCGCACATGGCTGGACTTGGATCTCAGCGGTGATGGACAAGCATCATTGACCAGGGTGGATGGGCAGCTGCAGATAACAAGGAGGAGGCACCAGCTCCCACCCCTCTCCCATCTCATTTGCAGAACAGTTACCACCTCCCTTCCAAGGCAGGGGATGGCAAGGACAACTCAGACAGTGGGGCATGCCCACACCACCCCCTCCTCATCACTGCTCCCAGGCTGAGCACCCAGGCCAGGACACCCAGGAAGCCACAGAGCCACACCACCCACCCAGTACCTCACAGGCCCTTACAGTCTCTCTCCCCTCCCCTCCACCTCATCTAACATCTCTCAGTGCTTATTCTGCTGTGACGGAATGACCCTTCCATTACTGCACGGTCATTGCTGTTGTATGGATGCATAATTAAGTTTCAAGAAAGACCTCGAGCCGGTTACAGAAAAGGGCATAGAGAATATGTAGTGGTCATCCCTGAATGGAAGGACTACACCTGATTTTTATTTTCTTTCTTTGTAAATGTACCTTATTTTCTTTTTACTTAAAACTAATTGGCATGTCATGACCACAGGCCCTATTTGTTGAGAATGAGGTCTTTCATCGAGGTCATTCATAATGACAAACCCAACATGGCACAAATTATCTAGGGACAGGGGTTATTCTTGGGCCCAAAGCAAGACTTAATTAGAAAGTACCAGAAGAGTGTATGGAACAGGAGAGTCTCTGAGACCTGTGGAGACAAGCTGGCTGGGGTAGGGTCAGAATTCTCTATGTAAACTGGATATGTTTATGTGTCTTATATTGGTATCTATTTGTCCCTTTTGTTTCCTCTGAATCTCTGAACCTCTTAGCTGCACTAAAAATGACTGAGAAAAAGTTGTGCCTTCACTGGACCCTAGCCTTTAAAGGGAGGAGTAGCACATCTCTGGAATCACGGTTTCAGTGATCATAGGGAATCTCTCCCCACAAAAGCAATGGAAACTCAGGGAGCCCTTGAGCTACACAATCCTTCCCTAACTGCAAGGTTATCCTCATGCTGAAATTTTTGGGTTTTTTAATAAGTATTATTAAACTAGGATGGTTTTAATAAGGACGTGATTTGGGGCACCTGAGTGGTTCAGTCGGTTGAGCGTCCAACTTTGGCTCAGGTCATGATCTCACAGTTCGTGAGTTTGAGCCCTGCATCAGGTTCTGTGCTGACAGCTCAGAGCCTGGAGCCTGCTTCACATTCTGTGTCTCCCTCTCTCTCTGCTCCTCCCCTGCTCACACACTGTCTCTCTCTCAAAAATAAATAATTTTTTTTTAAAAAATTAAGAAAAAATAAGGAACATGATTCTTTTGAGTATACACATACACACACCCCCATGCCCCCACACACACGAAAAAACTTCATTTAACCCAGCTGACCACTCTCACTCTCAAAAATACTCCTCAGTCTCCAAAAAGCAAGGCTCCCTCCAGGAGGCACCCTCCACGAGGTTGTCCCAGTGAAGGTCACCCCTTTGCCACAGACCTGAGGTCAGCAATCTATAGCCTGCTACCCAGTTTTGTAAATGCAGCATTACTGGAACACAGTCAGGTCCATTCACTTATGAACTATCCATGGCTGCTTTCATGCTACAACAGCAGAGTTGAGTATTTGCAACAAAGACTATATGGTTCACAAAGCCAAAACTCTCATCTGGCCCTTTGCAAGTCTGCCAAACTCTGCAGTACCAAGACATGAATGAAGCTTCATGGAGTTGTGCTATGAGCAGCCCAAAGAGAGATTGCAGGCAGCGGCCATTCAGGACAGAAGCAGGGCTCAGATGGGGCACACACAACTCAGGACCCCTAAGACCCCTCTAAGCAATGCTTATTCTCATGCTCAGCGCCCTTCTCCAGGGTTGCTAGAAGACAGTGATTGTGGCAGAGAACTCAGAACTCAGTAGTATGGTGTCAGGCAGACTTGGGAATTACAAAGCAAGTCTTCTGGGATTTTATCCTCTCATCTGCAAAATGGTACTGATAATGGAACTTAAGAGGAATGTTGTGGGGATCAAACTAGGTATTCCAAGTTACATGGCTAACATAGTACCTGCTACATAGTTCGCATTTAACAAGTGCCAAGCTCCCAGCAAGCGGTGGTGGTGGAATCAATAACAGCATTGCCATTAACCCACATTGCCTCTCTCTAGGGAAAGCAGCCATCGGCTTCCTACCCTGACAGGAACATGGCAATGAAAGGCAGGACTGCAGAAGGACTCTGCTCACAGCCCAGGACCCGGAAACCAAAATGGGCTTAGAACCTTCTTTTGATTGCTGGGTGCCTATAGCAAGGTGTTAATTCTCTGGGATGATTTTAGCAAGAAATTTTCTCAAAAATATCAGGTCCTGTAATTGCACAGCACAATGCATGCACACGCACGCGCACATATACACGAAACTAGAGACTGAGGACGGCTTCAAATTCCTTATGCAGTAGTTATGAATGGAGAGGCCAGAATTTTTGCTATTTTGCTATTTCCTCACGGTTTTTTTTTATTTTTTTAATGTTTCTATTTTATTTTTGACCTAGAGACAGAGCATGAGCAGGAGAGGGGCAGAGAGAGACAGAGACACAGAATCTGAAGCAGCTCCAGGCTCTGAGCTGTCAGCACAGAGCCTGACAGGAGGCTCAAACTCATAAGCTGTGAGATCATGACACTTAACAAGCTGAGCCACCCAGGTGCCCCTAAATTGTTTTTTTTTTAATTGAATGCATTGTGTAGACTGATCTGTGTGCAGGGATCCAAGACACCCTGTCACAAATGGGCAAACACCCTCAAACATGCAGATTCTAGCGGTGCCTCTAAGGCAGATAGCCACAAAGAAGGAAAGGGAATATTCTAAATCAGAGGTGGGCATATGAGCAGAATAGGACAAGAGACATGGCTTCTAGAGATTTCCAGATCAGAGACATCCCTAAATACTTTTCCTGCCTGCCCATGTGAGGCCTTGCCTAGCTACTTACTTTTCTGCAAACCTTCCCCTTTCTTCAAAAGCTGTCTTAATTTTCTCAATTAGCTGCTAATACACTTTTAACACTTGCTAATCTCCCTTTTAAAAAAGAGGTTATTGGCCAAACAAATCTGTGAATCACTGCAGTCCCAGCTGAGGGATGGGAGGCAAATGTCTGTGGTAGCACATTTTCTCAGGTCTGAGAAACTCTTAGTTATAAAAGTCATCACTGACTTAACAGCTCTAAGGGGAGGAAGATAACAAAACACTACACCTAAAATAAACACATCGGCTATAAGACAGGACAGGATTACAAATACATTAAAGTGGGGTGGAGGGTCTTAGAATAGAGGTGAAAATAAGAAAAATTACAATGGCAACAATTTATTGAGCCACTACTATGTTCCAAAAACAGTGCAAGGTGCCTCTCCTGGGTTTTCTCACTGAATCCCTTCCCCCTTGTAAAGCAGATATCATTAACCTATTTTATACATAAACACACTCAAACTCTGGGAACCTTGATTCCCAGAACAGCTGAGCCCAGAGTAACCAAATCCAGAGTAGCCAAGCTCTTCACTATTGTCCATCTCCCCACTCTGGCCCCAGAGCTCCACCAGAAACCAAGATCCTGGTAAGACAAGCCCAAACTCTTCTTCCAAAAGGAGAGGCCACAGGGGCGCCTGGGTGGCTCAGTCGGTTAAGCGGCCGACTTCGGCTCAGGTCATGATCTCGCGGTCCGTGAGTTCGAGCCCCGCGTCAGGCTCTGTGCTGACAGCTCAGAGCCTGAAGCCTGTTTCGGATTCTGTGTCTCCCTCTCTCTGACCCTCCCCTGTTCATGCTCTGTCTCTCCCTGTCTCAAAAATAAATAAAACATTAAAAAAAAAAAAAAAAAGGAGAGGCCACAGAGCAAAGATGCTTGCTGAGGCCTGAGCCCTCCCTCCCCCTGGGTACTCCAGTCTCCCTGTTCAATAAAATATTTAAGAAGATGCATTCACTTGATTATTAAAACTAGGATGGAAATGGATTGGAAGAAGCAAGTGTCAGCAAGACACAATGCGACTGTGTGGAAGGCGGTCATAGCTCCCTCCCCTGAACAGGAAGCTGGCAGGCCACACACACCCCCCCCCCCACAATTCTACTCTCAGAGCAGTACCCTCTGCTCCCCTGCCACCCCCAGCCTGGGCCCTAGGCCTCCCCTGCAAGCTCCTTGCCACCACCACCCCCGGTCCTCAGGACCTGGGGCAGATCGAGCTGGAAATTAGCTTTAGTTGGTCTCCTAACGGCAGACATCAAGCAGGAATCCAATCAATCCAGCCACAGGCAGGCAGCCAGGGGATCGATTCCAGCACGGCTTTTCATCCTTGTGGCCCAAAGGCAGTGTCATAAGACCAGTGCTTCAGGGCGCTTACAAGCGCCCCCTGAGTAATTAATAGAGAACCCCTCTGGGACTTGCCTAAACCCTGCAATTAACTGCCTTCCTTCCCCTGACAGCCCCAGGAAGGGGAGGCCTACAAGGGATGGGACGACCCCACTGGCCCGTAACCTTCTCATTGTGCACATTACCTTCCCAATTTCCCAGATAAGGAGGAATTCACCTGCCCGGGGTACCCAGAAATTGGCAGAGCTTCGACTCCAATCCAGGTCTGCCCAACTCCTTGCCTCTTTCAGTTTAAACATCACTTGTTAAGCACCTACTGTGTGCCAACTATGCACCAAGCCTGGGCAGAGAGCTGGAGAATACAGAAATGAATCAAATACAATACTGAGAAATGGTGCACACCTGTCTGCACATTTATAATCACCAGAAGATATTTTTTTAATAAGGATTCCTAAACTCCATTCCAGAAAATTCTATTTCTGTACATTTAGGGAAGGACCTTAGAAAGCTATACTTTTTAAAGACTTCCCAGGATAGAAGTGGATAAGTTGAGGGGAATTTTTTTTATTTCTTATTAATATATATAAACATATATTTAAGTAATGAGATTACGTGAGTGACATTTACTTTGAATGGGGTAAGGGTCAGTAGCTTTCAAATTAAAATTTTTCTAATTAAGTGAAAGGCTCTCCTGGTGATTCTGAAAGTACAGCAAGGTTTAGGAATTTGACACACACAGTGCTATCTCCAGCATTTCTTTGGAATTAATACCCACTTTGATAAGAGATAGCAGTGGAGCAGGGAGCAATGTGTAGCTAATGTACAAGTTCATTCACACTAAGATTTTAAATGTTTAATAATATGCCAGTCTCCCAAGGTACCACCATTTCAAAACAGAACTTTATGGAGAAAGCACTGTTTACTCCAAAAGAAAAAATCCCTAATGATAAAATATAGGCACAAGCGGAGCTATTTCAAGACAGGAGAGTCTCCTGGCTTCTTCAAAAAGCACAGCAGCTGTCCATAAGAAAGAATCAGGGCCTAAGCGAGTTCCGTGAGGCCTTGTCCAGAGCTGGGGAGGAGCCAGATGCTTCATCACTGACACAAGACGCTGTTTATGCTTCAGCTTTATCTAGTTTCAGGGAGGGTAAGACCTAATGATTTATAGGCCAACCACCTGGTGGCAGCTGGGCCATCTGCAGTGGTCAGCCAGCTCAGGGCTGCCTCAACTGAAATCCTTTCTCATCTTCACATCAAGCAGCCAAGCCTAGGAGCTCCCCACTAGGAGAAGGACACTACACTGGGAACATGGCTCCTGGGGAATCCTGAGGGTTTCCACTGGTCAGTGAGACTGAGCCTCCATCCTGCAGCCAGCTAAAGGTTGGGACCTAGAGCTCCCAAAGAAAAAGCCAACCACTCCTACTCAGGGACCCTTGATCTGGCTAGGAAAAGACAACAAACTATATGTCAAATATGAAAGCAAAATAAGGGAGAATGACTGGGCTGAGTGACTCCTGGAAACCAAACCCCAGCAGGGAGAATGGAATAATCTTGCAACAGTAAGCCTAGATGACAGCTAACACCTATAAAGGGCCATGTGCCAGGCTCTGTTCTAAGCACTGCATATGCATTAATTCATTCAATTCTCAAAGCGACCCTCAGTGTGCACTGTACAAATAAACTGAGGCACAGATGTTAAGTCATTTGCCCGTCACACACAGCCAGCAAGTGCTGAAGCTGAGATTAAACCCAAGCAGTACGACCCCAGAGCAATGGTGTACTGGTACATGCTTAATGACCGGCTTTCTAAGAGGAAGGGCCCTGTTTTATCTGCCAGTTTCCTTGGTATACATCCTCTTGCCATGGCCAAGATCAAGCTACCAATGTGACATGACTGAACCCAGAGCTGGGAAGAGATGGGCAATAGCACAACTTCCTATAATATTTCCTCCATATAGGGGCACTTGGGTGGCTCAGTTGGTGAAGCATCCGACTCTCAATTTCAGTTCAAGTCATAATTTCATGGTTCGTGAGTTTGAGCCCCACCTCAGACTCTGTGCTGACAGTGTGGAGCCTGATTGAGATTCTCTCTCTCCCTCTGTCTCTTCCCTTCCCCCACTTACACTCCCTCTATCTCTCCCTCAAAAAGAAAAAAACTGTTAAAAACTGTATCTCCACCATACAGATACAACAGACGTAACCTGAAGAGTGTAAATAATAGTCAAAGCAGTAAAACAAGAAGTGAGGAGTTCTGAGTACTTAGTACCTTTGTTTTTAATAGATTTGTAAGTCATAGAATTTAATTTTAATAATGACTTTAAGAATCAGCTCCCACAGGGGCGCCTGAGTGGCTCAGTCAGTTAAGTGTCTGACTTCGGCTCAGGTCATGATCTCACGGTTCGTGGGTTTGAGCCCCGCGTCGGGCTCTTTGCGGACAGCTTGGAGCCTGGAGCCTGCTTCGGATTCTGTGTCTCCCTCTCTCTCTGCCCCTCCCCCGCTCACACTCTGTCTGTCTCTCTCTCACACACACAAGTAAATAAACATTAAAAAAAAAAAAAGCAATCAGCTCCCATAATTCCTAAAAATTTGGAAATTGGCTCTCACAAGCTGGTGCATACCAGCTCAAGCACACCACTGATCCAGAGCTACTATGTTATGGAAGAGAAAGGGATGAAAGAGGACACAACCACTATTCTGAAGGGCTTTTACTTGGAAGGACAAGGAGTCAGTCGTAGGTAGAAGACCAGATTTCATATCATAAGGAAATTTTTTTAACAGACACAGCTGTCCAAAGACAGAATAGACTTCCTAGGTAGGTACCAAGTTATCTACCAGAGAAATCCAAACAAAGACCACACAACTATCTGACAAGTAGAAAGGACATGAGTTGTTAAATTACAACAGTGTTTTCTGGGGCGCCTGGGTGGGTTAAGCATCTGACTTTGGGCTCAGGTCATGATCTCACACATTGTTGAGTTCAAACCCCCATTGGGGTCTGTGCTAACCACTCAGAGCCTGGAGCCTGATTCGAATTCTGTGTCTGCCTCTCTCTCTGACCCTTCCCCATTTTCTCTCTCTTTCTCTCTCTCTCTCTCTCTCTCTCTCTCTCTCTCTCTCTTAAAAATAAAAAAAATAAAATTCAAAAAAATAAAAAATAAATAAAATAGTGTTTCCCACGCAGTGGTTTGAAACTTAATATTGAGATACTGAGTGATAAAACCAATTTAGTTGGGTGTAGGTAGGGTCAACATATTTAAATGTAATAGAAAATATAAGCATACTAAGGGTGAGCATTGCTTTGTAAAACTTTGTTATACTTTATGTACTTAATATGTATGAGCATATGTAATAAACGTATATAATGCATATTGGTTCATGTAAGAAGCTTACATAAAATATATTTTTTACTACTAGTCATAATCAAAGAAATTTGAAATGTATTGGAATAAATGATAAGGTTCCATCTGACCTTGAGATTCTAGGATCCCTTAGGTCATTAGCTATCATTTGACAGGCATTTCCTGTTCCACCAGGACAAGAATGGGGATGGGGACTAATTGCAACACACAACTCCAGCCTGGCCCCATAGCTGGACAGCCAAATGTGCTTCTTCAAAGACAGGTTCAGTGAAGAGGACAGGGATGGAAATGATAAGAACAGTTTTCCCTCCAAGGGTGGGAACTCAGTCACATGCAATTCACCCAGGCACAAGTAAGCCTGAGATGACACCATCCCATGGCATCTCTCCCTGGAACTGTCCTTTCAATGGCAGAAAGCGCTCTGCAGAGCCCATCCTGACCAGAAGGAGCTCCACCAGAGACTGACAAGAGCCTTGTGCAGACAGTTTGCCTGGAGGTCCTCAGAAAGGAGGAGTAGGAAGCTTCTGTCGCAGAAAGAAAGGTAAACCCACACCTAGCATGGAGGCAAGAGAGGCAGGAGAGAGTGGCAGGAGGTGGGGAAGTATCATGGAAAGCTTAGGAAAGGGAAAAAAAGAAAGGAACAGGCAAGATGACAGGTGTCATTTAGGCAAGAAAAGCCACATGGCAACAGAAAAAAGCACTGCCCAGGATTTGGATACTTATAACAATGTCTGTTGGCTCCTCTAAATTCTAAATCCCATGAGTACTGAGACTCATTGGCTGTTCTGTCCCTGGTACCTCCTCAGCAAGCAATAAGTATCTGTTTGCTCAGCAGACAGATGAGCTTATGAAAGTGGGTCTATTACAACAGGGAGCCCCACCTATGCCAGACCTGACCTGCCTCCCATTTTGAAAATCACTAACAGATTCCAGTTCCCCAACAATGCTGGTGCTGGGGTGAGGACTAGAATCCATCCACTTAACATTCACCAAACATCTGAGACCCAACTAAGTCCCAGTTGCTTTTCCAGGTGGCCAATAGTATTAGCCAAGCCAAGGTCTTGGTGGAATGGCCAGGGGCTTCTAGATTCACAAACCTGAATCCAACAGGCCAGTCTTCCCAAATACAAAGGAGAAGGCTCATCTCCAAACTGACTTAAAGAACTGGTTGTAGAACTCTGAGGGCCAACGAGAGGGTGTGTTTCACATTTCCCAAACCCAGCACTCTCCCACCTGTACCTAGGAAAGTCCTGAAAGAGGTAGAAAACTCTGGCTGTTAGTACTAAAGTTTGAGTTGAGAATACTCTGCAAAATGGTGATACAAGCAGATTAGGAGCATGCACACACACCTGCACACTCACCTGCCCTAAAAGTTTCAGGGCAGAGCAGGCCTCCCCAAACCAGGGCTCAGGAAATCATGCAGCACAGCAGGAAGAAAGCAGGCTTAGAAGTCAAAGAAGCCACCTCTCAGCTTCTGACTTTGTCCTTCACTAACAGAAAATTCCTGAACTTGCCTGAAACTCAATTCCCTTGATCAATACCATGATCTACCTTGCAGAATCATTTTAAGAAGCCATGAATGTTCCAGACATGTAACAGATGTGCAATAGTCGTTGACGTAGATATGGAGAACTGGTCCACTCCCAGCCACACCAACAGCAGAGTCCTTCCTGGACAGTAGCTGGCATGCCCTACCCTGGGCAGGCAAGCTTGGTGACAGATACACTGATGTGCCTTTTTCTAAACCTGGCCCTCACTTTACCCACTCTCACTCTTGTCTCACCAATTGGGCTTTTGCTTGCTTCCCTACACTCCCTCAG
This sequence comes from Prionailurus bengalensis, assembly GCF_016509475.1. Lineage (NCBI taxonomy): Eukaryota > Metazoa > Chordata > Mammalia > Carnivora > Felidae > Prionailurus > Prionailurus bengalensis. Next base: position 123,391,898 of record NC_057355.1, on the reverse strand, counting down.
GAAATGAGTTTCACGGTGCTGGGTATTTCCCCTTTCTGGCTCCCTCTCCTCTACTTTTTCTGCTCAAACCCTCTCTTCTAATTCCCTCAGTAAATGGATCTCCTTTTCCTTCCTTCCCCAAGTACCTAAAGGGATTCCCCATCTCATTCTAGTTCCCAGACTGAAAGCAAAAGTGAAACCAATAAAGAACAGAGGAATGTCTACTTTCATCATGTTTATTTGCCTTTTAAATTTTTTATTTATTTACATGAAAAATGAAAAAAAAACACTTAGGAAACCAAAGTTATCTCAGAAGGCTTGGAGTTCAGAAACAGGTAGAATTAAGAAGAAAAAGAAATACTTATCCCATTAAGAATTACTCAGAAGAGGGGTGCCTGGGTGGCGCAGTCGGTTAAGCGTCCGACTTCAGCCAGGTCACGATCTCGCGGTCCGTGAGTTCGAGCCCCGCGTCGGGCTCTGGGCTGATGGCTCAGAGCCTGGAGCCTGTTTCCGATTCTGTGACTCCCTCTCTCTCTGCCCCTCCCCCGTTCATACTCTGTCTCTCTCTGTCCCAAAAATAAATAAACGTTGAAGAATTACTCAGAAGAAATGAATTCGGCAAGATTGTAGGATACAAAACCAATATACAAAAATCAATTGTATTAAAATACACTTGCAATGAATGAACAATCTAAAGATGAAATTAAGAAAACAATTCTATTACAATCACATCAAAAAGAATGAAATACTTAGGAATAAACTTAAGAAGTATACAACTTATATTCTGAAAACCACACATTGTTGATATTAACAAAGACTTTTAAAAACATGGAAGGCTATCCCATTCATGGTCATGGATCACTAGACCTAATATTGTTAAGATGGCAATATACACCAAATGGATATACAGATCCAATGTAATTCCTACCAAAATCCCAGCTACCTTTTTTGCAGAAATTGACAAGCTGATCCTAAAGTTTATATAGAAATTCTAAGGATCCAGAATAGCCAAAAATCTTGAAAAAGAACAAATCTGGAAGACTTATACTTCCCAATTTCAAAGATTAGATACATAGGTTGGTGGAATAAAATTGAGAATCTAACAAAAAATTTTGCCAGAAAAGCTTTTTTATGTCTGGTATAGGTAGGTATGTAATCAATGTTAGTTAGCTATTTAGAGGCCCTCTTCCCATTCCCTTCCCACCATAGGCCATGGGGATTTGGCTCCATATTTGTGGTTCTTCCAATGCACTTGGTCAGGGCATTCTTTTTTTATTCTTATTTTTATTATTTTTTAAAAATATTTCTGAGAGAGAGAGAGAGAGACAATACAAGCAGGGGAGGGACAGAGAGAGAGAGAGAGAGAGAGAGAGAGAGAGAGAGAGACAGAATCTGAAGCAGGCTCCAGGCTCTGAGCTGTCTACACAGAGCCCTACACGGGGCTCAAACTCACAAACCACAAGATAGTGACCTGAGCCAAAGTGGGACGCTTAACCGACTGAGCCACCCAGGCATCCCAGGCATTTCTTGATTGATGGACAAGAGGAGTTTCATTTTCAAGGCAATTTTTTATTTGTCTTATAAAAAGGGGAATGCAGTAAGGAAATCAAATAGAGTAAAACACACCAAGGAATAGACATCCAGAGCCAAGACCACAAGGCCTCCACACTAACCCTCACACAAAAGTAAGGTGCAAGCCAACCCATGGGTCTGAATCATCCAACACTGGTTCTGATGGGGTTTTGGAACAGTGGGGGTTCAGAGCTGATAGCCAGGAAAGAATTCTTGAAACATCTTTGGTGTAAAAAAGGTGATTTTATTTTTTTAATGTTTTTTATTTAATTTTTGAGAGAGAAAGGGTAAGCTGGGGAGGGGCAGAAAGAGAGGGGGACAGAGGATTCAAAGCAGGCTCTGTGCTGACAGGCTGACAGCAGTGAGTCCAATGTGGGGCTCGAACTGACAAACCATAAGATCATGACCTGAGCCCAAGTCACATGCTCAGCCAAATGAGCCACCCAGGCTCCCCCCAAAAAAGGTGATTTTATTACAGCACAGGGGCAGGACCAAAAGAGCTGCCCTGGGGTTGTGAAGACTGGTTACTTACTATGGAGTTGGAGAAGGTAAAGACAAAAGGTAGGCCTCCAGAAGGACTTTCATATGCTAAAGAGGACTCATAAGATACCAGAGGCCTAGCTATTGTCAAATTAAGGTTGTTTTTCCTCTAGTAAGGCATTAACATTATGACAGTAGGGGGTTCCCATAACTAGAGAAAAGTTATACTCTGTATTTGCCTCAAGTGTCTGTCAATGGGCTTCAGGTTATAAAGAAATTTAATTTTACCTGCCATTTCCTTCTTGCCTTTGTTCCCTACATCACTATGGAAGGGAGGATGATGCTGGAGCTCCAGGAAACTGAGTCTATAGTTTTATGGAAATTAGGCTATTGATAAGATTGCCTTTTGCTTATAATTTACTAAGATATTTGTAAACTGATGGAGACTTGAATGTGTCTTGAATGACTGTAATCTCTATCAGTTAACCATTTATTTTCCCCTTTCCTTGGGCAGCCAGGAGTACCTGAGGAATATCACACATATCCCACCTGGGGGGGTGGGGTGTTGGGTATGCTTTGCTCTCAGTTTGCCTTATGGTCCCTCATCAATTCTAGAAGACAGTTCAAGGAGTCTGGACCTCCTAAAACCCAGGAATACAGCCTCCAGGTTTTTTTTTTTTTTTTTTTTTTTAAATTTTTTTTTTCAACGTTTATTTATTTTTGGGACAGAGAGAGACAGAGCATGAACGGAGGAGGGGCAGAGAGAGAGGGAGACACAGAATTGGAAACATACAGCCTCCAGGTTTATGCATCTAAATCAGGAGTACTTCAGCGGCATGGAGTAAAAATATGACCAACAATGGCTTAAACAATAAAGAAGGTTATTACTTACGGAACAACAAGTAAAGGTAGATAGTCCCAAAGTAAGTACCCAACTCAGCCATGTCTTTGGGACCTAGTTCTATAAAGCCTCTGCCATCCTCATTACACTATATGTCATTCAGATCACAACGTGGCTGCTGATAAGGGAGCGTGGGGCAAGCTGAGGGCAAAATACAGTCTAACACCACCCCCTCCCAGGTGGAGTATGTATGATATTCCTTGGACACTCCAAGAACAAAGGAAAGGGGTTTAAATGCTTGCCATAGTGATGTGGGAAACTAAGGCAAATGAAAATTAAATTTCCTTACTGCCGACAGCCCATTGGCGAGTCCTTGAAACAGGCACAGGGACCTCCCTCTAGGAGCCTGGCTGCCTGGATGATGACACCTTGCCAGGACAAAAGAGAATTGTGGCTTAACACTATCCTCGACCCCCAGGAACCTGTAAGTCTACATTAACATATAAAAATTCCCTGGGAAACTTCCTTTATCTCAACTTCCCCAAGATATATGCTGGCAATCATACTCCAAGCTTATGGCTCCCTGATATACATCTGAAGGGTCTCATGACTAAGGTTTTACTGAATGGTAATAAATGGTGTTTTACTAACCTAGCCCCTCAAGATCCTGGAAACCTTGCTTCCAAAATACCTTGAAGAATTACTCTATCCCTAAACCCCTCCCAACCTGAGGGTATATAATCCGTTACCCACCACAACCCCAGTGCGGCACTTTCTGCCCACGGGTCCTGTCCCCGTGCTTTAATAAAAATCACCTTTTTGCACCAAAGACGTCTTCAAGAATTCTTTCTTGGCCATCAGCTCTGGACCCACCCCCCCATCACCCCAAAACTTCATCAGCTGCCACACACCCAAGCATCGTATCATACAACAGTATCCAGAACAGTATTCAGAACAGAGAGAGCAGGAGAAGAAAAAAGACTTTACCCTTTTATACGTCTCACTTATCAGGAAGGAAACATCTTTTCAGAAGTCCCCCCCAGTCTTACTCCCACAGTTCACTGACCAAAGCTTGGTCACTACAGACTATCAAGCAGGGAAGGAGAATTGAAAGTAGTCTACCCTGATCTTACTTTAAGCATCTTCCCAGATTCACTTGGCCTGGCTTGCTCAAGGAGAGGGCTCCAACCACCACTTCCTCCTCCTTATCTCCTGACATGACTAGATCAGCTCAGCCACCCTGAAGGTGAGGGCTGGGCTTTGACGTGGCCCCCATCACACCCAGCAGCAGATTTGCCTCCCAGGCCTGAAGGGATCGTGAAGACGGCTCCTACCACCATTTTGTATTTGTATACTGTAAGATGATATCAAAGGTTTTTCTTACTATGGGAAATGGGCAAAAAAAAAAAGGGAAGAAAAGAAAAAATTCAAAATACATGCTCGTCCTCACCTTTACTTAGCTGTGGGTACACGTACTGAAAAGGTTCCAGACCACCCAAGGGTAATAAGTGGTAAGAGAGACAGAGAAACAGACAGGTACAGGTCTCTCCCCATACACAGAAGTTCATATAATTACACATTTCCTTCACAGAGCATTAAGTTCACTGAGAAAAATTGATCTGTTCTCTTGTTTCTTGCCTGTTTTTAAACCCTTTTGACCTGTCTCAGCAAGGGGCCCTAGTCCTGCCAGCCTCCGTGGAGAAGCATGGAGGGTACAGGGCCTGGCTGGCAGCTGAGGTCAAGCCCTGCTTACAAATCATGCTCTGGCCATGCTTCAGGCAAATTTCCACCTGGTACTCAGAGAGCTGCAACCTTTAAATTAATCCTGAATCTGTCAGCTTGCATCATGTTCAATTCACATGGGAAACACAGGGGCTGGGGAGTGGGTGCCTTGAACTGTGTTTCCAATCCTCTGCTCACAATGCCCTTCTTCTGCTTGAGGCCCCCATGTGCTGCCCTTCCTCAGCCTGGTTCCCATGTGAACCCTTCCTTTCCAGACTCTTGGATGTTCTTCCTCACTTCTAGCTCTCTAGCAATCTCCCTCCTCTGCTATTCCCTAGTAGGTCAGAGAACAAGCTTTGGGATCACACAGTTAGGGGTTTGAGCCCTGGGCCCTCCACTTACTGGCTAGGTTCTGTGAGTAAGTTGCTTGACCTCTTGGTGACCTGATTTCCTTATGTGCATAGTAATAAGGCCCCCTCTTAGGGTTGTTGTGCAGATTAAATGAAGTATTAATAGGCAACATTGTTCTAAGCACTTACAAAGTACGAGTCACTGTTCTAGGTTTACAGATTACCTCGACAAGGGAAAGGCTTAAGACAGTGTCTGGAATATATAAGTGCACAACAAGTGCTAGTTATTGTTATGACATCGTCATCATCATCATGATTACTGTTGAGAGGTCCTCCTCCCTGTTCCCCTTGATGGCCTGGCTCTCAGAAATTCATTAATTCATTCACTCGGCAGTCATCTGTTTCCTGTCTACTCTTGGTGTGGCCCTGGGCCAGAATAGGGCAGGCACTGCACCATGCAAGAGCTTGAAGACTAGCCAAGCATTCCCCTTCTCTCTCTGGGCTGACTGAGGCTGGTTCGAGCCCACTCAGAATTAAAGTGCAATATGAAGCTTTATCATTACCCAGCAGGACGATATTTTGATAACTGCATCTCTAAACAAGAGCCAGCTCAGGTCACTCTATATGGAGCTGGCAATTATTCCTGTTGAGGGGCCCCCAAACCTGTGGGTGGCCCAGTGTGGGGTTTCTTCATCCCCATCTACCCCACAGCCTCTCTCTCCCCCCTACTGGGATAGAGAGAGAAATGAGAAAGGTGGTCTTAGGCAGGGCAGACAACACTGAGCTAGAAGGCAAAGGGCCCAGAGTGAGGAATCTTAGCCACTGTCCTGTGGCTGCACAGCAATCCCTCCAGGTCTCTGTTTGCTAATCTCTAAAATGGGTACAGCAATCCCCCCTACTTCCCTGTTGGAACATCAGGACTATTTAGAGAAGTATTAGGTAAGGAAGGGCTTTGAAATGCCCAAAGTCCAGTGTCCTTGTTATCAATGCTGCTTTTCAGTACAGGGCAGGTGATGGGGGGGAGGGGGCGGGCAGAGGCTGCAAATTGCATGTCCCATCCAGCCTACAGCCATGTTGTGTTTGGCCCCATGTTTCCTGGTGTGTGTGTGGGGGGGGTGTTAATGTGGATTTGTTGTCAGCATTTAAAAACCAGGAAATTTCACATAAAAATCCAGATTTCTGGCTTGTACTGAAAAACTGAAAGATCCAAGCAACAATTAGCCACAGCTGAACAGCACTTGCCGCCTTCATCCAGGACAGTAAGGGAGTTCTGTACACAACACACACACACACACACACGTGCACTCCCCACCTCCACCTCCCCCAACACCCTGGCCCTTATGTTTGAGACTCCTGGTGCCCTAGTAAGACGCTAAACTCTAAAGACGGTCAAACCAGACATTAATCTCAGCTCTGCCATTTGCTCACACTGTGACCCCCAAGAATTACTTCACCCCTCTGAGCCTCAGATTCCTCTTCTGTTAAATAAGCATTTATTTTCAACAAATATTTACTGAAGACCGATTCTAGGCCAGGCATTCAGCAAACAAGGGAGACAAAGCAGACACTAAATAAACAAGTAAAAAATAAACAGCATAATTTTCTGATTATCATTGGTACTATGAAAGAAGTATGGCGAGGTTCTAGGGCCCCTCTTAGCTAAGGTGGTCAGGAAAGGCCTGACCCAAGAGCTGGGGCAAGTGATTGTATGCACTGCCCGGGGCTGCTTGGGAGATTACGTGTGAGGCACTCCATACCCGGGGAACAAGCAGCTAGTCAGGCCCCATCCGGAGCTGGGTCTGGTTAGGAGCCCTGAGGAGGAAGGGATAGTGGGGGAGGGGCAGCCCCCAGGAGCAGGTGGGACCCAGGCCTCCCCACCCCCACGCACCAGCCCCGTGCTGCCAGCGCGCTGCTTTCAAAGCCTCGGCAATTATCCCATCTATAAATACAGCCTTCGAGAGCCCAGCCGAGAGGGGCAGAGACAGACAGGAGGAATTAACCCTTGAGCGGGCCTCCCCCTACTCGGCTCCCCCAAGTTTTCCCCTCCCCCTTCCTGACGTTGGCCCCGCCCCCTCCTCCCTGAACCCCTTCCCACCGGCAGCTGAATCAACCGTTTGACTTGCACAAACAGCTGCCCCACTGCAAGCGGAAAGGGATTCGGAGGAGGCAGTGGATAACAGTCTAGTCCTTGGTGGTACTTATTCTAGAGGCGGCTAGCTGCTGCGCATCCGCTCTGAACCAGCCCTCAGCTACTGGCGGACCTACACCCAGCAGGGGCCAGGCTGCAGGCCGCCTTCAAAGGGCAGTTCTGTCTCCAGTCTCACTCTACCTGGGATGGGGAACCATTTGCTGCAAGCCTAGGATTGAGTTACACTGGAAAAAAGTCTTTGTTCTGTTTGTCCAGTGTTTTGCCAGCCCCCACTAATAATGTCTCTTCTCCAGAGCTCCAGGCTCACTAGCCTACCCTGGGTTCTCAAGAGAAATGTCTTCCTCCCACCCTGGGCGCTTCTGTTCCTGCTGTTGGGAAAAGCAAGCCCCATGAAGTACCCCAGACTATATCCAACCCCTTCATCAGCTTGATAGGACTTATAATTTTTGATTATCTGTCCCCTCCCCTCATACACTGTCCTGTAAGTTAGGTGCCTACTGATACCGTTGTATCCATACACCAAGCACAGTGCTCAGAACCCAACTGGTACTCAAATATTGGTGAATGAGCAAACAGGTGAATGAATAAATGTCCACTCATGTGTTAACACCATGAGATGTGCAGAAGGACATAAAACTCCTCTAGAATATAAGCATGGGGCGTCTGGAGTGGTGCCTGCCTTGTTCAGCACTGTCCCCAGCACTTTGACCAGCACTGCCACATGCTTCGTACTCAATGAATAATTAGTGATTGAAAGTTCTTGCCACCAAAGAGCTCATATTTAGATATTACCAGCCCAGTGAGAGGCTTTTCAGCAACAATGCCGCCCAGTTCAGAAGTATTTTCTCCCAGCAAAGCTACCACAATAAACATTACAAAGCAAGCTGTAAAGTTTGTATTTAAAAATATTAACTATTGGTAAGAAAGGAAACAACTTGTTATGATCTGCACATGCATTGTGGGTCCCAAGCAGTAAGTAGTTGTGATAGAGAGCTAGTGCTGGCAGAACTTTCCTAGTCAGGGTAGGACTAGACGTGGGCTAGATTTGTAAGGGGGGACAGGAGAGTCTCCCCTCATTAATTAATGTTCAGTAAATTTACTGAACAAACCTTGAAAACGTGGTAACACAGGGAAAGCTCCAAGAGCAATGCCTGTCTCCCAGAAGCACTCAGTAAGGCTTGATGGCTATTACCTATTATCATGTATGAAGCCATCCGATGCAGGTCTACACCATGGGCGCGCTGTGGTGAAGAGAAGATCCCAGCTCTTCTGGAAATTGCATTCTCACAGAAGGACGAGTAAATAAACAGACAATTTCAGAAGAGGAGAAGCACTATAAAGGAAGTAAAATCTCTGGCAGAGGCCAGCTTTAGACAGGGTGTTCAGGAGAGCCTCTGCGAGCAGGTGAGGTGACAGTTGAGGCAACAACGAGCCAACCATTGAAGAGCTGGAGGGAGGGGGACATCGGACAGGTTGTTCTGGCACAAAGGTCAAGCTAAATTGCTCCTACAAAGGCACTGTCTAGCCAGAACAGCCAGATAGAGTCCAGAAACACAAGAACCAGTATAGCCAGACTGGCAGTGCGTGTGACAGAAAGACCCATCCACAATCTCTTACAATTCCGGTTATGGACCGTCTGTACCCCCAGCCCCAGCCTGTTACCGCGGAGGGGCTTACTGCTTCCTGTGGCAGGGCAAAGGGGGAAACAGCTAGGTAAAATTAAATAGCTTTCTTCATTGCAGTGTTTCTAAGAACGCTTAACTTGCTAAGTTCTCATCTTCAAGATGAGGACACAGAATGCATTGTCTGCCAAGCTTATGTGACAACGGAAGAAAAGTGCCTCCCAGGACTGTGCTCTAAGGAAGTCACTTCTGGAAGAGCTGCTCCAGACGCTGAAATTACACCCTTCCCGGCCCTCCTGGAAACGACCAGGCTGATTCATAGGTTTCTGAACCAAAAATCTGATGCTCTCTGGGAGAGGTCAGACTCCAGGTAGAAGAGTCAGACCCAGCTCCTCAAGCCCGTCCTTCCAGCATCCCCCTGACTCTGCATCTTTAACTGGACCCACTCACTCTCCCATAAAAAAAAAAAAAAATGTGTCTGTTGCTCAGGGCATGGGCAAGGCATTAGTCATGGGGCCTGGGCTCCTTCTTCCTTCCTTTGTGTACCTGGTTCCTGGCTAGCCTTTGAATTTCATTTTATACACCCCGCACTCACCTCTGTGGCTTTTCCAATCTTACACACTCTCTTGTTCCTGCTGCCTCTAGACATTGTTGGTAGCCACTACCCAGACTGAACAGCCCTGATCCTTGAAACAAAACTCTGACATCAGCACATGCAGCCACCCCCTGTTGGAAGTGGATGGTGGGTACTCAAACCTACCAATGAGACCCATATTTCAATTACAGAGACACCAATCAGTCTCCAGTGAGGTTCATTATGGAAAGAGACCTACTTCCACAGGGTAGAAAAGTCATCAATTTTGGCTGAAAATCCTGGCAAGCCTTGGCCAATATAATGGCTAAGCTGTAAAACTTTGACTACTTTACTGTCCCTCACCTCAGCCACCAAGCATTTTATTTTTTCATTTACAATCCTTTGTGTTGATAAAGTGGTAAGTTAAAAAAGAAGAAGAAAGGACTTACACTCTTCGACAAGATGGAATAACAGGGCCTAGATTTACCCTCCTACCTTAAACTTGGAAAACCAGACAAAACATAGGAACATCAGTTTTCAGAAATCAGATAACAGGCAACACAGGACTGCGGTAACTGAGAAAAGAAAAGCCAGATGAGCCCTCCTATGATACCAGCTTACTACACAGAGGGAGTTTCTGACCAGAACAGAAAGAGTAGATGCACCAACAGAGCCTGGCAGTCTCTCTGGGTGGAGGGGCCACAAATCAACACTTAACAACAGCTACCTAATTCCACTGCCTTCATGGCTACTGTTTACCTCATTATTTCTCGAATGCTCATACATTGCACCAGCTAATCCATTCTTGTCCACTGGTGTACAACCCAAGTCCCCCCCAGATTAAACCTTGCACCACTCCACCTACCTTTATTAACACGGTCTCCTCGCTGCCCTCCAGGCAATGGTGATCCAGCTCCCAAATGCTAGCCTTCCATCTGCTCCCCCAGACCCTGCATGGCAACTGCACTCGCAGGTTGGGTTTGTTATTGGGCTCTGGGAATCAACAACACCTGAGGACAGGGAGGGATGGAAGCAGGAATATTGAAGCTGAGATGACATTTCCAGGTTAACCTGTGTTGGGGTGAGGGGGCTAGAACTTTATATCCTGGCTTCCATCAGTCATTGGATATAACCCACTCCAGAAGCAGCTGTGGCCTTGAACTGGTGGCTCTTTGCAACTGAGGTAGTTCCAAAAGAGCTGACAGCTGAGGGCTCTCAGCCATAGCACTCCCAGCAGATGGGGATCAGCCTTGTATTCCTTTTTTTTTAATATAATTTATTGTCAAATTGGCTAACATACAGTGTGTAAAGTGTGCTCTTGGTTTTGGGGGTAGATTCCCATAGGGTAGATTCTCATCCCAACAAGAGCCCTACTCAATGCCCATCACCCATTTTCCCCTCTCCCCCACCCCCCATTCACCCTCAGTTTGTTCTCTGTATTTAAGAGCCTCTTATGGTTTGGCTCCCTCCCTCTCTGTAACTATTTTTTCCCCTTCCCTTCCCCCATGGTCTTCTGTTAAGTTTCTCAAGATCCACATATGAGTGAAAACATGATATCTGTCTTTCTCTGACTAACTTATTTCACTCAGCATAATACCTTCCAGTTCCATCCACGTTGCTGCAAATGACGATTTCATTCTATCTCATTGCCAAGTAGTATTCCATCGTGTATATAAACCACATCTGCTTTATCCTCTCATCAGTTGATGGACATTTAGGCTCTTTCCATACTTTGGCTATTGTTGAAAGTGCTGCTATAAACATTGGGGTACATGTGTCCCTATGCATCAGCACTCCTGTATCCCTTGGATAAATTCCTAGTAGTGCTATTGCTGGGTCGTAGGGTAGTTCTATTTTTAATTTTTTGGGAAACCTCCACCCTATTTTCCAGAGCGGCTGCACCAGTTTGCATTCCCACCAACAGTGCAAGAGGGTTCCCGTTTCTCCACATCCTCGCCAGCATCCGTAGCTTCCTGAGTTGTTAATGTTAGCCACTCTGACCGGTGTGACGTGGTCTCTCAGTGTGGTTTTTATTTGTATTTCCCTGATGATGAGTGACATTGAGCATCTATTCATGTGTCTGTTGGCCACCTGGATGTCTTCTTTGGGAAAGTGTCTATTCATGTCTTCTGCCCATTTCTTCACTGGACTATTTCTTTTGTGGGTGTTGAGTTTGGTAAGTTCTATATAGATTTTGGATACTAGCCCTTTATCTGATATATCATTTGCAAATATCTTTGCCCATTCTGTTGGTTGCCTTTTAGTTTTTTTGATTGTTTCCTTTGCAGTGCAGAAGCTTTTTATCTTGATGAGGTACCAATAGTTCATTTTTTGCTTTTAATTCCCTTGCCTTTGGAGATGTGTTAAGCAAGAAATTTCTGTGGCTGAGGTCAAAGAGGTTGTTGCCTGCTTTCTCCTCTAGGGTTTTGATGGTTTCCTGTTTCACATTTAGATCTTCCATCCATTCTGAGTTTATTTTTGTGTATGGTGTAAGAAAGTGATCTAGTTTCATTCTTCCACATGATGCTGTCCAGTTCTCCCAGCACCATTTGCTAAAGACACTGTCTTTTATCCATTGAATATGCTTTCCTGCTTTGTCAAAGAGTAGTTTGCCATACATTTTTGGGTCCAATTCTGTTCCACTGGTCTATGTGTCTGTTTTGTGCCAATACCATGCTGTCTTGATGATTACAGCTTTGTAGTAGAAGCTAAAGTCTGGGATTGTGATGCCTCCCACTTTGGTTTTCTTCTTCAATATTACTGTGGCTATTCGGGATCTTTTGTGGTTTCATACAAATTTTAGGATTGTTTGTTCTTTGAGAAGAACGCCAGTGCAATTTTGATTGGGATTGCATTGAATGTGTAGATTGCTTTGGGTAGTTTTGACATTTTAACAATATTTATTCTTCCATTCCATGAGTATGGAATGTTTTTCCATTTCTTTATGTCTTCTTCAATTTCCTTTATAAGTTTTCTATAGTTTTCAGCATATAGATGTTTTACATCTTTAGGCTTATTCCTAGGTATTTTATAGTTCTTGGTGCAACTGTAAATAGGATCAGTTTCTCTTTCTGTTGCTTTATTATTGGTGCATAAAAATGCAACCAATTTCTGTACATTGATTTTGTACCCTGTGACTTTGCTGAATTCATGTATCAGTTCTAGCCGTCTTTTGGTGGAGTCTTTCAGGTTTTCCATGTAGAGTATCACATCGTCTGCGAAAAGTGAAAGTTTGACTTTTTCTTTGCCAGTTTTGATGCCTTTTATTTCATTTTGTTGTCTGATTGCTGAGGCTAGGACTTCCAACACTATGTTAAACAAACAGTGGTGAGAGTGGACATCCCTGTCGTGTTCCTGATCTCAGGGAGAAAGCTCTCAGTTTTCCCCATTGGGGATGATACTAGCTGTGGGTTTTTCATATATGGCTTTTATGATATTTAAATATGTTCTTTCTATCCCAACTATATTGAAGTTTTTATTAAAAAAGGATGCTGTGTTTTGTCAAATGCTTTTTCTACATCTATTGACAGGATCATATGTTTCTTATCCTTTATTTTATTAATGTGATGTATCACACTGATTGATTTGTGAATATTGAACCAGACCTGCAGCCCAGGAATGAATCCTACTTGATCATGGTGAATAATTCTTTTTACATGCTGTTGAATTCAATTTGCTAGTATCTTTTTGAGAATTTTTGCATCCATGTTCATCAGGGATATTGGCCTGTAATTCTCCTTTTTTGTGGGGTCTCTGTCTGGTTTTGTAATTAAGGTAATGCTGGCTTTATAGAATGAGTCTGGAAGTTTTCTTCCATTTCTATTTTTTGGAACAGCTTGAGAAGGATAGGTATTAACTCTGCTGTAAATGTCTGGTAGAATTCCCCTGGGAAGCCATCTGGCCCAGGACTCTTACTTCTTGGGAGAATTTTGATAACTGATTCAATTTCTTCACTAGTTATGGGTCTGTTCAAATTTTCTATTTTTTCCTGTTTGAATTTTGGTAGTGTGTGGGTGTCTAGGAATTTGTCCATTTCTTCCAGTTGTCCAGCTTGTTGGCATATAATTTTTCATAGTCTTCTCTGATAATTGCTTGTATTTCTGAGGGGTTGATTGTGATAAATCCATTTTCATTTATGATTTTATCTATTTGGGTCCTCTCTCTTTTCCTTTTGGGAAGTCTAGCTAGGGGTTTACCAATTTTGTTTATTTTTTCAAAAAAACCAACTCTTAGTTTCATTGATCTGTTCTACTGTGTTTGGTTTTGTTTCTTGTTTTTGTTTTTGGTTTTTTTTTTTGGATTCTATATTATTTATTTCTGCTCTGATCTTTATTATTTCTCTTCTTCTTCTGGCTTTGGGGTTTCTTTGTTTTTCTGTTTCTAATTCCTTTAGGTGTGCTGTTAGATTTTATATTTGGGATTTTTCTTGTTTCTTGAGATAGGCCTGGAATACAATGTATTTTCCTCTTAGGACTGCCTTTGCTGCATCCCAAAGGGTTTGGATTGTTGTGTTTTCCTTTGTTTCAATATATTTTTTTATTTCTTCTCTAATTGCCTGGTTGATCCATTCATTCTTCAGTAGGATGTTCTTTAACCTCCATGCATTTGGAGGTTTTTCAAACTTTTTCCTGTGGTTAATTTCAAGTTTCATAGCATTGTTATCTGAAAGCGTACATGGTATGATTTCAATTCTTTTATATTTATTCAGGGCTGTTTTGTGATCCAGTGTGTGATCCATCTTGGAGAATGTTCCATGTGCACTCAAAAAGGATGTGTATTCTGCTGCTTTAGGATGAAAAGTTCTAAATATATCTGTCAAGTCCATCTGGTCTAGTGTATCATTCAGGGCCATTGTTTCTTTACTGATTTTCTGTCTAGATGATCCGCCCATTGTTGTAAGTGGAGTATTAAAGTCCCCTGCAATTACCACTTTCTTACCAATAAAATTACTTATGTTTGTGATTGTTTTCTATATTTTGGTGTTTCGAATTTGGTGCATAAACATTTATAATTGCTAGCTCTTCTTGATGGATAGACCCTGTAATTATGATATAATGCCCTTCTTCATCACTTGTTACAGCCTTTAGTTTAAAATCTAGTTTGTCTGATTAAGTATGGCTACTCCAGCTTTCTTTTGAATTCCAGTAGCATGATATATGGTTCTCCATTCCCTCATTTTCAACCTGAAGGTGTCCTCAGGTCTAAAATTGGACTCCTGTAGACAGCAAGTAGATGGGTCTTGTTTTTTACCCATTCAGATACCCTCCCTATGTCTTTTTATTGGAGCATTTAGTCCATTTACATTCAGTGTTATTATTGACAGATATGGATTTTGAGTCATTGTGTTATCTGTAGGTTTCATGCTTATAGTGATGTCTCTGGTCCTTTGTGGTCTTAGCAACATTCTACTCACAGAGTCCCCCTTAGGATCTATTGTAGGGCTGGTTTAGGGGTGATGAATTCCTTCAGTTTTTGTTTGTCTGGGAAAACCCATATCTCTCCTTCTATTCTGAATGACAGACTTGCTGGATAAAGGATTCTTGGCTGCATATTTTTCCTATTCAGCACATTGAAAATTTCCTGCTACTCCTTTCTGGCCTGCCAAGTTTTAGTAGATAGATCTGTAACTACCGTTATGTGTCTACCCTTTAGACACATAAAGTAGATTAAGGCCCGTTTATCCCTTGCTGCTCTCAGAATTGTCTCTTTATCTCTGTATTTTGCCAGTTTCACTATGATATGTCATGCAGAAGATCAATTCAAGTCATATCTGGAGGGAGTTCTCTGTGCCTCCTGGATTTCAATGTCTGTTTCCCTCCCCAGATTGGGGAAGTTCTCAGCTATGATTTGTTCAAGCACACCTTCAGCCCCTTTCTCTCTCTTCTTCTGGAACTCCTATGATATGGATATTGTCCTGTTTCATTGAATCACTTAGTTCTCTAATTCTCCCCTTGTGGTCCAGAATTTTTTTTATCTTTTTCTCAGCTTCATCTTTTTCCATAATTTTATCTTCTATTTCATTTAATCTCCCCTCTGCCTCTTTAATCCTCACTGTTGCTGCCTCTAGTTTATTTTGCACCTCATTTACAGTATTTTTTAATTCATCATGATGATTTTTTAGTTCCTTGATCTCTGCAGCAATAGATTCTGTGCTGTCTAATATGCTTTTTTCAAGCCCAGAGATTAATCTTATGACTATTATTCTAAATTCTTGTTCAGTTATATTGTCTATATCTGTTTGGTCAATTCTTTAGCTGTCATTTCTTCCCGGAATTCCTTTTGAGGGGAATTCTTCTGTTTCATCATTTTGGCCAGTTTTCTGTCCCTTATGTGTTTTAAAAGCTTATTATGCACCTGAACCAGTAAACACTACTGTATTAGAGAAGGGTCATACACTGTCCAGTGCCTGGCCCTTCAGGAGGTGTTTTTGGAGAGTGTTACTTGCTCTCTGTTTTTGTGACTTTGGTTACTTTATCTCCCTACTCGTAGTGATGTTTTGGACCCTCCACCAGGTGTGCTTTCATTTGTTTGTTGAAGTAGCCCTGAAAAGGAAAACAAAAAAACAAACAGAAAACAAAAACAAACACACAAAAACAAAAAACAAAAAACCAGAAACACCAGCTACAAGTAAACAATAGGGTGGAGGCAGTGCTGATGGAAGAGGACTTATTCCATACAAAGAGAGAAATGAGAGGGGAGGGGAAAAAGAAAAAAACTGACCAGAGAAACTATATGGCTTAATCCAGAGAGAAGGGAAAATAAAGAAGGACGTGTAGAACATGTATCAAGAGAAGAGTAAATACCTCTGCTTAAACAAACCAACAACCAGAGTAACCAGACTAGACGAGGGAAGAGATAAGAAGGAGAAGAGGAAGGGGGGATATATCTATATAATAAGAACTGTCCGAGAATTAAATCAGGCAATGCAACAGTGCTGGTCTGGAGGAGGGGCTGTCTGCTTTGTCAGCCTCAAGACACTCCCGCTCCAGTAGATACACGGTTACCAGGGACGGAGGGGCGTGGTTTGGTGTAGCCATGGCCGCCTCCACTGTGGGCTCCGCTGCCGGTTCCCGGAGAAAAATGGCGACACCCCAGTCTCTTCTCCACGGACTCGGTGTCCCAAACCAGTCTGTTCAAGCTGTCCTCACTGTGCCACGGGGGCAAATGAGGCGGTTTGCCCTGCTCCGCTGACTCCCGTGCCGCCCTGGCGCTTGGCTGGGACTTAAACCGTGATGTCTTAAAGGGTCCTGCTCCATGTGCCCCAGTTGCGGCAAAAAGTCGCCCAGCCGCCTTGCCGGGTTTGTCCAGCTCCTCCGACTCCCTGCCTTCCTGGCGCTCGGCTGGGACTTAAACTGCCATGTCTTTAAGGTTCCCACTCTGTTCGCCCTGGTTTCAGGGAGCGGATATATACCTTCTTCCCACAACACTGCAGGGAGGGGATTACTTTCTCCCACGGCAGACTGTGCCTCTGAACTAGTTACCGAGTTGGAGCTGCCCCCACCCCGCCTCCCCAGGTGCGGGAACAGGGCAGCCAGTCCCGCTGGGAGAAAGCCCTGCAGTTAGAGATGGGATCCCTCTCCGTCCCGGTCTGTGGCTTTTCTCCTGTCCAGATACAGTCCTGCTTTCCCAGCCTCTCTTTCTCTTCCCTTTGTCTCTGCGCAGAAGGGAATCCCTCCCCTCCATTCGTTTTATCTCTCCCAGTTCGCAATCACGCACCTATCGCCCGTCAGGTTGTCCGGTGGGTGCCTGGAAGCGTCTCTATCACTTTGCTGCCTGGACTCTTGGAGTTCAAAGTCCTTTGGCCTCAACACTGGTGTGTTTGAGAGACGAGGGAACTTCCCATCCACCTACTTCTCCGCCATGTTGGCCCCGCCTCCCAGCCCTGTATTCCTGCAGAAGTTCTAAGCGGCACACCCACCATCCACTATCCCTTCCATATCCCTACCTGCACTTAAGTCTTTGCTTCAAGCTTTATTCTCAGGAAAACCAAACTAAAAACAACTGGGACCAGTTGGGATGATTAGTTCACTTAAAAGGGAGGAGAGATTTCCATAGTTCACTAAATTATTTAGGAAAAGAAGAAAAGGAGAGCTTCTCTATGGGAAAAGGGAGACTTTGTAGTCTCTGGAAACATCTGAACGAAGCCTTAGGAATTTTCTTCCCTATTTCTTTTTCAGGAAAGTCCTTTATTACACCCAGCTTGAACCTGCCACTGATGGAGGACTTTCTGGATCTCCAAATACTGAACATCATTAGTCTCTGTGAATGAAGCTCTGGCATTCAGCAGCTTAATTGCAAAGTTCTTGTGGAAAGCTTTGTGCAAGGCATGAGAACTGTACAAGGCTGGGCTGGGTGCTCAGGTCCTAATTAAAGTCTAGGCTTGGAGCAGAGCTACATCCAGGAGAGCAAGCTCAACCTGGCTGCGCCTGTATTTGCCACTTTCCTCTTCTCCCCTAAACACATCTCCCCAGGGCACCACCCATCTCAAGGCAGCACAAGAGCATAGGGAGAAATCGTAGAGCTTTAAGCAGCTTAGAAACCAAAAGGATTGGCTACACTGAAAGTTCAAGGTACGCCTAGGAAGAAATAGGGGCTGATATATGATAAATGATCCAGGGGGGGCAAGAGAAGGTACATTCTCTGGGATGGGCTCATTTACAGCATCATTCTAGCCAGAGCTTTGTGCCATTGAGCTGACAGCATCAGCCCCACACAGCAGTCTCAGCCAGAGCCTCCAGCAAGTACAGGTCAGCACTAAACAGGTCCAGCCTTTACTTTCTCCCTTGCATGGACTCTAACCTCCCTCCTTCCTCACTGAAGACACCCTCCTTATTGAAGAACAGAAAGGTTGGGTACCATGAGTGAGGCATGGTATAAAAACCATTGCTGTCGGCATCACACTGAGCAAAGATCCAGTATATGCTTTACTACTTACCAATCTTGGCACTTGGGCAACTTTCTCTGCTACCCCACTTAGAGGGTGGCTGTGCGGATTACATGAGAAAATACATTTGAACCTTACCCAACGTACTTAATAAAATCTGCTTCCTACCTCTCCTACCATCAGATGATTTTGACTTCCCTCAACTGTACAGAGAGCTACAGGAATACACACGTGACTTTTATTAAAGGCCTTACTAACTATAAGCTCCACAAAGGCAGGGACCATATCTCTTTTATCCGCCGTGTACACCCAGTGTCTAGCACAGTGCCTGGCACACATACGTACACAGGCCCCAAATCATTGACTGGCTTGCCCACCTCAACTGATATATAACTAATATGTAGAACACTGTGATGAGAAGCATTCTGAGGCCATATCTGTGCTCGACAGGAGAGAGCGGTGTGATCAGTTAGCAATATCTGCCAAAAGTGTGAAAAGGAGTAAAGCATCACCAGTGCCTATACTTCTCCTTTCTGGTTCAAACTAACTAAAGTAAAGTAAAGTAAACTCACATTACTTTACCAATGAGGAGTGGGAGATCAAAGATCACACAGCCAGTTAATGGCAGTCTTGATCACAAACATCAACTCTAGGTATGAGCATAAGAGAAAACAAGGCTGGCAAAAGCCTGATTTGGAGGATAATGGCAGTCAGTTGAGAACAGAGGCCAAGAAACTCCATCCAAGCAGACTTTCCTTCCAGCCACTGCCCCAAGATAAACATTTCTCCTCAACCCCCATTAGCAGAGGTACAAGCAGTCTTCCAGAAGAAATGCTGATGGATAGCACAGACTGAGAAATTTCAATTAGACCCATAGATCAAACTTCCTGTTAATTCCCTCTTACCCACATTGTTTCCCTTCAGGCCACTTCAGGTGTGTGTGTGCCCCACTCCCTCCGTTTTTGGTAAGTGTCTGCCCTCACTCTTCCTCAGACTCCCAGATTCCTCAGTAGATGCAGCCCTCATTTCAGATAGATTCGTCACACCTCTCAAGATCGCTGCTTGGGAGAAGCAGAGAGAGAGTGATTAGCAAATTCAGCATTCTGATAACCCTTCTATGGGGAAGGATAATCATTTGTTAGCTTAAGTAAATCCCCATGCCTTGATTAGCTGTCTTACTCTGACAAAGAAATGAGATGGGGCTCACTCGAGCCTAGGGCTTGTCATGAGACCTGGCAGGCAAGCAAAAGTCAAAATAGGTTTTTTTTTTCATTAAAAACTGAGGACTCTCCCCAAGGAGGTAGAGCATAACTTTCTACTTCATCAGTGTTTGTGTGCCTAATGACTTCCTTCCAAAGAGCACAGTATAAAAAGGGACAAAAATAATAATAACTTTACATTGGAGAAACCTGATGAACACTATCTCAGCCTCATGGTCAAGTTCAGCATTATTAGTGATAAATCATATTGACATGATCTGATGAGAAGGGCACTTCACCTCTGTGGTCTTCCTCCCCAAAACCCACAACCCCAGTCTACTGTTGAAAAACCCCAATGGAGGGACAGTCCACAAAATGCCTGACCAGAACACCTCAAAACTGTCAAGGTTGTCAAAAACAAGGAAAGCCTGAGAATTGTCACAGCCAAGAGGAATATAAATGTAATGGGATATTCTAGATGGGATCCTGGAACAGAAAAAGGATATTAGGTAAAAAACTAAGGAAATCTGAATAAAGAGTGGACTCTAGTCAACAACGGTATTTCCTTATCAGTTCATCAATTATAATAAATATACCATATTACTATAAAATGTTAATATTAGAGGAAACTAGATGGAGGGTATATGGGAATTATCTGTATCATCTTCACAAATTTTCTGTAAATCTAGAAGTATTCTAAAATAAAATGTTTACTTAAAACAATTGAAGGCAAAGTTCTTAAAGTTCATCTCTAGGTGGCTCTGGAGGCACTTCTGGTAATAGGACTTGTCCACACTCTCCCTCCCTATGAAATGACTTTTTTTCATTGAGCAGCAAATTGGCCTCTTCTTTTCTCACCTAGAGAACTCAGAACTCTGATCTCAGTTCTGTCCTCTGAAACCCCAGAAAAAAATTTGAAATCTAGACTCCCTTCTCCAATATGCCCTCAAATGTTTCAGAGTTATGCTTTATCAAATCCAAAGAGATGTGCAAACATATTGCGGTCCCAAAACTTCATTTTTAAAAAAAATTTTAACGTTTATTCATTTTTGAGAGAGAGACAGAGAAAGAGAGAGAGCAGGGGAGGGGCAGAGAGAGAGGGAGACATGGAATCCAAAGCAGTCTCCAGTCTCCAAGCTGCCAGCACAGAGCTCGATGCAGGGCTCGAACTCACAAACCGGGAGATCATGACCTGAACCAAAGTTGGACAGCTAACAGACTAAGTCACCCAGGTGCCCCCCAAACCTTCAATTTATCTTATTTTTAAAGATGTTTTAAAGTAATATCCACACCCAAGGTGGGGCTCAAACCTACAACCCCAAGATCAAGAATCACATGCTCCACTGACTGAGCCAGCCAGGTGACCCCCAAGCCTTCATTTTAGAGACAAGGAAACTCAGACCCAGGGGGCAGGAAACTCACTCACAGTCATACAGACGCTGAAACCCAGGTTTGGTACGCCAGTCCAAAGTATTTTTCTTTATGACATGCTGCTTTTTAGAAGAAGGTTAAAATGTGTCCCTGTCATATTACCATTTCCTTCACTGTTATCATAATTGGGGACACCCAGATGTTCCAGTACCCTTCCAGGAAGACCCTCATCAGCTGTGAATGTCTCTTTGAACCTCCTCCATAGTCCTTTCAAGAAGCTGTCAGCATTAGGGATATTGAAGAAATCAATATCCCCTCCTTCCTAATAGTTGATGTCCCAAATTGAATAGAATGCTCCAGATGAGACCTAACCAATGCCATTCTGTGGTATGAAGTTACAAATAAATAAGCATCCCTTCCTTAAGCAAGCCTCTGATGTACTTTGGCTAACTGTCACAGGCACAAAGCATGGGTCCTCATTCAGCCTTTTTAGCCAATCAAAATGTCAAAGTCAAAGTCACCATCACTTCATCACCCCATTCCACCTCCATCCTGTCTCTTCCAAAAAACTTTTACCCATTGAGAAAGAATAAAGGAAGGAGCTAGGCAAGAACTAACATTCATTGAGGCTGTATAAGGCACAATATATATATTACCCATTGATTCATTCAATTAACATTTATTGAGCACCATGATGTACCAGAACTTGGGGAAGAACTGAGAATACAAACATAAGATACCATCCAGGCCTTCAATGATTTTAGTCCAATAGGAAAAAAATATTCATGTTAACAATAAATTGCAGAACCACATGACAAATAATGGCAGCATGAGGTTAGGAGGTAACACCCAATAATTTGTGAGGGACGTATTCTTTGCCTATGACTATATTTTCCAGATGAGGCAGCTGAGGCTTCAAAGAGTTAAGTACCTTATCCAATGAAATGAGTTACTCAATGATTGAGGCAGAGATTTGAATTCAGGACACATAGCTCTGAAGTCCATACTTTTCCACTATAATAATGCTTCCCAAACTAAGTTATCGATTTGTGCTATACAAAAGGTGTCCTGTGGTCAGTTAAGTTTGAGAATATAGAATACCATGTCTTCCCCTTGGAAATTCAAAATGCCCATATGCATAATAAAGGCTTGGAGAAGTCTTGCAATAAAATAGCTATTTAACCCAATAGTGTCCTAGACATAAGTGGCCACTGAAATATTTTTTCTGAACTTTTTAATTTAACTTATATATAATTGACATAATACTATATTAGTTTCAGGTGTACAACATAATCATTCAATGTTTGTATATATTGTGAAATGATCACCACAATAAACCTAGTTACCATCCATCACCCGTAATTATAATTTTTTTCCTTGTGATGAAAACTTTTAAGATCTACTCTCATAGCAACTTTCACACATACAATACAGTATTGTTAACTATAGTCCCCATGCTATGTATTACATCCCCTTGACTTACTTATTTTAGACCTGGGAATTTGTAATTTTTCACCCCTTACTCTATTTCACTCACCCTGATCCCCTCCCTACCCCATCTCTGGCAACCACATATCTGTTCTCTGTATCCATGCGTTTGGTTTTTGTTTGTTAGGTTGGTTTGGTTTTTTTCTGTTTCTAGATTCCACTCTGAACTCTTTTTTTCAAAGAGTACTTACTAATTATAGAGAATCAACATTACAAGAATACATACCTCTCTATACCCTGCTGTCATTCCTAAGGTCAGTAAATATCCCTATGGCACAGCTGAGAGAAAAAAAGAGAAGCCTAAAGTGGATTCATCAGGTTAGAAATGTGAGCAAGCCAAAACGTCCTCTGAATAAATACATAACCATGAGACTTAACAGAAGGACTTTTAGCCTAGATGACATGAAGGTAAAGATATATCTTGGGCCAAGACAGCTTGGGTTCAGCTCCAAATTCTATTCCTGGGCAATCTTCCAGAGTGTCCTGGGTATCTCTGAGGTCTGGACTTGCAGGAGGCCAAGAGAAGTTCTAGAGATACTCAGCCAAAGAGAGGGAGGGCACAATAAGAGAAGAGAAGGACATTTGGCAACGCAAGACAAGAAGAAAAGTAGGATAGGAACTGGTTGGAAAAGGTAAGCCCCTTGGAGAGGAGAGAGGTTAAGTGTTACCTTGTTATAGCAGCAGTGGCATCCAGGCACTGCTGTGGTCATATAGCACTATATTTGTTTCCTTTTTCCTTATCAAATCACTCTACATCAGGGTTTCTAAACAATAGCACTGTTGACACTGGGCCAGCCAATTGTTTAGTGGGGGAAGGTGTACATTGTACATTGTAAGGTGTTGAATAGCATCCCTAGCCTCTACCATATTCCAGAATTATATGCCAGGAGCACCAAAAATGTCTCCAGATTTTGCCAAATGTCCCTTGGGGCAGAGGGTGGGGGTGAGGAGTGGGGAACGGAGGAGAATCACCTCCAACTTTGAACCACTGCCCTAAACAGTTCTTTGGCATCATCACCAGCCATGCTACCAAATAAACTCCAAGTAAGCAATTAGCCTGCAAGACAAAGACATGACCTTTCCTGAATAGTATCACCTGGGCCTCAAGCTGCTTTCCAACCTCTTACTGCTTTCCCAGTTTTTACTATCAGGTCATGTGACTTCTGCTCACTCATGAGGGCCCTTCTCAAATCTCATCAACTCCTTCCATGAAGTCTTCCTGTCAACTTGAGTCAGCTGTGAACCTTAACCTTCCTGCTCTATCCTACAATTCATGGTACAACACTGTTAGCAGGGGTGCATGATTGACTACAGCTGAACATCTATATATATTTGATCTTGTGCTGTCCTGTAACTCATTTTCAGTGAGCAAACATTGATAGAGCATGTATGATATATAAGACACCAGTGCAGTGGGACACAGAGACACAGGATATGATCTTTCCCTGTAAGAAGTTCACAGTCTCAGGGGAAGATAGACCCAGAAGTTACAGCTCTACACAGCTGCTTGTTTTGTCTCCTCTGTGGGTCCCTGGATATAAATGCAAAAGTCTAATCCTTCTTTGGTGTCCACCAGAGTGCTGAGCACACGGCAGGTGCCCAAGAGATTGCAGTGAACTGGAATCAGTGAGGAAACAGAGCTTCTGTAAGACCATATCTCCATGAAGGCAACTGATATCTACTGGGTTTCCACTGGGCATCTTCTTTCATGAAAATGTTGTTGAGTCAGGGCAAAGATATGCAAACAGTGGTTGTCTTTATTTTAAAAAATATAAAGATAGCAATCCTATGTAAGTTACCCTGACTTCCTTTAAAAAAAAAAAACAAAAAACAAAAAACAAAAACAAAAAAAATTTACTGCATGAAATCCAAAAATCTAGGACCCACTGCTTGAATAAGCAAAGTACAAAAAGGAAAGGTGGGAGGGCAAGATACACATTTAAACAATTTGGAAATTATGAAGACTTTGCAAAAATAACTATTGACAACAAATAGACTAGGGAATACTTGGAAAATGTGAAAATATACAGAACAAGCAAATTGTAAGAGTCTGCATTACTGAGTCTTTGGGGGAATATACTAACGCTCTAACATTTTTGAAATTGATGGGGAACACAAGGACAAAAGGAATGTGGGAAGACAGATGGAGGTATTCGCTGTCTAAAGCCAGAAAAAACAAGAGCCCTAAATGGCCATGGTTTAGGAAAACTAGCTCTAGCATTTCCAAGAAACAATGGAATGGAGTTTAAAATGTTTGAACAACAAAGATGAATAGTGGACACAAGCTATAATCGCAAAGACACAGCTACCATTTTGAGTCAGAGGATGGAATCCACAGGTGTCAAAGCTCAGAGACACCCCACTCCCCCAATAAATAGTAGCAGGAGTTTTTAGTATATCATTGACATATTAAGTTCCCCTGGCCCTGTAACCTTTTTCCTTCCTCTTCTTGGACTTGAAGTAGTATCACAGGTGGCATTTATACACAAGCCTTGAAAAGAACCAAGCTGGTGACTTGACAAGAAAATTACCCAAGAATTCTATCCTTACCACTCACTCAACAAAATTGAGAGTGGTACCAGATCCAGAGCAGCATATGGAGCTCAGGCACATCTGTTTCAAAAGGCACCTCTGTCTAGAGTTTACAGTTCTAAAACCCACTTCAGGACACGCTCCACTACCCTTTCCTTCAACCACAGCACAGCCCAGCCCATCACAGTTCTCCAGCTTCAAGACACATTTTCCTGCTCACCCTTGCAGACACCAAAAACTCAGGAATATGGGTATGCCAGCAGAAGTTCTCCGCTTGTAGAATTGGGGCCCAAGAGCCAAAGCCCCATGTCAGGAGGAGGAGTGGTGATGACTTATATCTGATGGGCCAAGGGGCAGGGTAAGACCAAGGCCCTCCCACAGCAGGCGCCCATCAACCTTAGGTGGAATGATTCAAACCAAGAGGCCATAAAGACAGCATTATGTTAGCCAAGTCCAAACTTTGCCCAAATGGCACACGGCCTTTGACACAGTTACTTTCAGGTGGCAGCTCCAGTCCACCCAGCCCTGAGAAAGTTGGAGCTTCATGGAAGAGTTGCACCAGAAAGAAGCACAAATCTCAAGGCCAGCCCCAGCCCAGAGATGTATCCAGCCCTGGAACAGGAGAAACTGTCTCTCTTGACCAGAATTTAACCACTCAAGAACTTGAAAATGAGAAAATGAGCCTGTCTTTTACAGTCAGGGCAAAGATATGCAAAGCCTACCTGGCGATATTAATACATCTATGGATGGAATGTGTGTGTACATTAAAGAAGAAATTCTCTTAAGACAGTTGTTTTATCAAATTGCCAGTACTTTCTCCTTAGTAGGTGGTAAAATGTATGAGGGGGTTAACAGTATTTTTATTTTATCTTATTTTTTAATTTGCATCCAAATTATTTAGCATATAGTGCAACAATGACTTTAGGAGTAAATGCCCCTTACCCATTTAGCTCATCCCCCCCCACCACCACAACCCCTCCAGTAACCCTCTGTTTGTTCTCCATATTTAAGAGTCTCTTATGTTTTGTCCCCCTCCCTGCTTTTATATTATTTTTGTTTCCCTTATGTTCATCTGTTTTGTCTCTTAAAGTCCTCATATGAGTGAAATCATATGATACTTGTCTTTCTCTGACTAATTTCGCTTAGCGAAATACCCTCCGGTTTCATCCACATAGTTGCAAATGGCAAGGTTTCATCCTTTTTGATTGCTGAGTAACATTCAGGTATATATATACACCACATCTTCTTTATCCATTCATCCATTGATGGACATTTGGACTCTTTCCATACTTTGGCTATTGTTGATAGTGCTGCTATAAACATTGGGGTGCATGGTTAATGGTATTTTTTAAGTGAAATAGAAGATATAAGAATGCACCACACATGATAATAAGTATTGCTTCCACTAAGTGTCTGTGTGTGTGTGTGTGTGTGTGTGTATGTGTGTGTGTGTGTGTGTACACATGTATAGTAGTCTCAATTTAAAATGTATATCTTGGGGGGCACCTGGGTGGCTCAGCGGGTTGAGCATCCGACTCTTGATTTTGGCTCAGGTCATGATCTCATGGTTTGTGAGTCAAGCCCTAACAGTGCAGAGCCTGCTTGGGATTCTCTCTCTTTCTTTCTCTCTCAAAAAGAAATAAATAAACTTTTTTTTTTAATCTCTGGCAAAAATTCCTGCAGCACAAGTTTTTCCAAAGTCGCTCTGGTGTTGAAATATACATGCAATGTGCATAGCTACATATACTCGCCTCAAGGCAGCCAAAAACCTCAGCCCTAAAAGAAATTTAAAGGAAAAACATCAGTCCCCAAATGCATTAGAAATGGAATCTCTCCCATGAGGCTGGACATGCTTTTGAGATGTGATTCTCCAAGTGTGCTTCCCAGACCTTATAAGAAATGCATACTCTCAGCCTCACCCACACCTACTGAATCAGAAATGGTGGAAGTGTGGCCCAGCCATGTGTGTTTGAGAACCACTGCTTTGGAGAAACTTGCCAAGGGAGGAGACAAAAATAAAAGCAACAGCAGTCCAGGCAACAGCTCACATGAAGAGCTGTGCTCATGATACCCACTGGGCTACACCATTTAACACAGAGGCTGAAGAGCTCAGATTCTGTAAACCCACAGCCTGGGGCTTGAACCCCAGATCTGATACTTGATGGCTGCTACTTCCTTTAACCCTTGCATCCTCATCTGCAAGTTGTTCTCAGAACTCAGTGACACATTCCCTATAAAGCACTTAGCACAGAGCAGCTGAGAACCAATATCCTGGAAGAAACTCAAGCAAGTCTATCCCTTCTGAGAGTGTCAATATCTCTACGGTTTTAGCAGCCTTTGGAATAGCGGTCTTCAAATTGGGGTACACAGACCCTTGGGAGTATAAGCAGACTTGGTTTGGGAGCACCGATAGATTTATGAGGATCAATTTCCAAACCCTCAGTTTTCTGGCAGACCCTCCTCAAATTGATCTGCCTGAACTGGGGGCATCAGGCAAGTTCTCTTTCCTGACCTTCTCTTTCACAGAAGTCTTCCTCCCACTGATCAAAAGAAAGACATAGTTCTCACTCATCCCAAACCTTAATAGGATCCGGCCTGGAGTATAACCTTCCAGGGCTCCAAACAGAGGGTGTAAATAGACATACTCATGTGAATGTCTCTAATGAGCGGGTAACAAGGCCATTTGCAAGTGAACAACTCAAATGACTGGTTACCTGTCCTTTTCCAATTCACATATTTTCAACATAATCCAAGAAAGATCTAACTGAACTATCAACTGATAGATCACTAAAAATAATTTTTGATGATAGATCACAATGTGATTTTAATATATGACTTCAACATACTCAAAATAATTCAGATAAAGAAATATTCCTTATATTTCCATCTACTGCTATGAACATTTTCCATCTACTTATGTGAACATTTTCAGCACTTGTGTCTTAATAAACAAAAAATAGGATTGTAAGTAAACTTGTCTCATTCTAGCAGTAATATTCATCTACAGGTAAATGAAATAATTTTTAAAATTCCTATCCATCCCCTACAGATGCATTTCTAATGAATTTCACTTTTTATATTTAATAATTATATATTAAAATGTATATTTATGTGTTTCTCAACTGCATAGTAATAATAACTATAACGATAATTCAATCCAGAAGAAATGTTTCAATACTTAAAGCCTTTTAGTCACGTGAAATATTTTCAAATGCTATTTCAATTTATATGCATGTTATTGTTGCAGAGAAGTATGATACAGAAATCAATAAAAAACTTTCAAGCATAAAAATATATTACATTAGGATAAAATTCTGTGGGGAAAGCAGAATGAAAATGTAAGTTAAGGAGAAAAGAAATGATGTAAAAATGTCTGACTACAGAAGAAAATCTTGTTTGGGAATTTATAAACTGAAGGTAGTAGTATGATGATATTTAGACTTCATTGGGAATTGAAAAAGAGCAAACAAAGGTTTATTCTTAAATGTCAGTATTTACAATATGCCAAAAATTACACTCTTTGCAACTATGTAAAGTTATAATGGGAAACTGTAGATATCAAGTTAAAAACATGCAAGGGGGTACATTGTCTCTCAAAATCCTTTCAGGGGACATGCAAGGAAAAAATTCTGAAGACCTCTGTTCTGGAAAACCTCCTCCTTCTCCTCTTTCTTCAATAAGTAAACATTTTTTAATATAATTTATTGTCAAATTGGTTTCCATACAATATCCAGTCCTCATCCCAACAATAGTAAACATATTAAACAGAACTGATGTTCTCAGTGCTAAATTGGACACTGAGAAGCTTCCCAGAGAAGTAATCAGCATCGTCTGTTTTCAAAACTCATCATCTAGTTGAACCAATTTGGATATTCCAGTTACTCTTACTATGTAACAAGCTAACCCAAAACATGGTGACAGAAAAACATCATTAGATTATGGTTTCCACATAATCCAAGGAGGACCTAACTGAGCTGTCAGCTGGTAGATTAAAAATAATTTTTAATGCTTAACTCTAGAGAACAAACAGATGGTTACCAGAGGGGAGGTGGCTGGGGGGATGGGTGAAATAGGTGATGGGGATTAAGAGTACACTTATTGTGATGAGCACTGAGTAATGTATACAATTGTTGAATCACTGTATTGTACACCTGAAACATAACACTTTATGTTAACTACACTGGAATTTAAAATAAATAAATAGTTTAAAAACAATCATTGTGAATGATAGACCACTATATGATTTTAATATATGACTTAAGAGACGCTCATAATTAAAACGTAACAATATTCCTTACATTCCTCAGATTCTGTGGGTCAGGATTTCAGATGTGGGTCAGGGGTCCCGCAGGAATGGTTTGCCTCCACTCCACCATGACTGGAGCCTCTACAGAGGAAACAAACAGCTGAATGCCTCAAACACCTAGGAACTAGAACAGCTAAACCTGGAGGATCTACTTTGAAGTGGCTTCTTCACTCATGTGTCTGGTATTTGGGCTGAGGTAACCAAAGACTAGACTCAGATGGGACTGATGACCAGAGTACCTTCACATGTGACCTTTCCATATGGCTTTGGCTTTTCACAGCACAGAGAGCAAGGATCCCAAGAGAATTAAGTGAAAGTTGCATGGCTTTTTATGACCTAGCCTCATGCAGGAATCATGCAATGTCACTTCTGCAGTACTCAGTTGGTCAAAGTAGTCACCAGATTCAAGGAAAGGAGACACAGACCCCATCTCTCAATGGGAGGAGTATCAAAGAATTTGCAGTCATATTTTTAAACCACCACATTGGTTCAGGTGAGGTGTGGTTTTGTTTTTTTGTTTTTTTTTTGCAACTTACATTCCTAACTGATAGAAGAGATGATATAAGATAATATAAAGTAGACATGATGTTAAACAGTGCAAGTATGCTGTTGACCTCAAAGTAGGAAGAAGTAAAACAGATAAAGCCTTCATCATAAACAAACACCAACTGAGGGCCTATAAGTACACAGCCCAGAATAAAATGCCAAGAGGACTGAATAAACACTGTAAGACTCAGTATATATCTCCAATGCTAGAAATGAGTTCAAATCTCAACCTTCTATCCACAAACAGCATGGCTTTGGAAAATCCTAGCTAAGCCTTGGTTTGTAGATCATAAAAATGGAGAGCATACACCAGGGTTGTGGTGAGGCCTAAATGAAATAGAATGAGAAGAGCCTAGTATGGTGCATGGCACTCAGTAAGTGCTCAACAAATGCTGTGCATTTGTTTATTCACTCAAAGAACCTACACATGTGGGAAAATTGAATGAGCATCCACCATTAAATTGACAGAGAATTAATATTCTACAAACATAAGTCAGAGCTCCAAAACTCCCTTATGGGTTCACCAGGCTTGACTGAAATTTATGTAGTGCAAAGCTTAGAGGGCTTAGACCAATGTTCCCAGAAGAAAATTAAAACAGACTTTAGAAGATCTTCTGATATCCAGGTGAAGAGTCAAGTCTTTTGCCTGCAAAGCTCATCCCCACCATTTCTGCCAATTTGGGAAAATCTGTATCATTTCTCATGAGAAGCCAACTATCCCAGTCTGGGCTACTTTTTCTAAACATTAGATCTGAATTGATTTATTTTATCCCTAAATGCATTGGGCCACAATCTTCCTGAATGGATTAAGTCAGATCTTCTATTTTTAGCAGCTGGCTTATTCAGTCCATTTCCCTACTATAAATACCTACCTACACTTGTTTTTAAGTAGAATTCTTTTGTCTTTTGATTGTCCCAGTCTAGATTAGAGGGGGAAAGGTGAGGGAGAATGCAAAATGGGATAATGGAGAGAAAAAGAGGGACTTTCACAGACTCCAAGATCCACAGCTGACTGGATGTGGGAGAGAGCCAAGAGGTTCTCACCCTTCTCCACATATTTCCTTGAGAATTTGGCAGTTGTTCAGGACTTAGAGGAGACATTCAGGCTCTCTCCTACCCTCTTATCTACTGGAAATTTCTTTTTCCCAGTCTCATGTCTCAGTGCCGCTGCTCAGAGCATATGGTCAGTGACCCCAGCTTCCAAGACAGACCAAGAGACATTTTTTAATCCTTGGTCTTAATGCTCTCAAGTCAAAATAAATTTTATGGTATCTCATACCCATATCCTTGGAGTCCCAAAGAAGGGGGACACTGAGCTTTCACCAAATACTGATCAAACTCCTAATGAGCTCAAAGCACTAAAAGGAAATAGGCCAGAGTCAGATTAAGGAATGCGTCCACCAGGCAGCTGCCTTCTGTGCTGGTACACATAAGGAAAAGTGTGCTCATCTGTCACCAGGGCACTTGTACACCACAAAACTTAAGGCAATGGAGGAAAAAATGAAATTTCAAAGCACTTCTCAGAAAAACTAGAAGGAATACCATAAAACAATCCTGGAGATATGACTAAGACACCTAGGAGCCATGCTTTTGATCATGAATATTTGTCATTTTAGGGGAGTCAGCATCTAAGTGTTCTCCCTATTTTGGGGTTTCTACTAATAGTCCTCCTTCTCCCTTTATTATCCTCCCTTTATTATCTCAGTTTTCAGCTCCTCCTCCAGACTAAAGCTGAACAAATATTTGATTTGAACAAATAAATTGATACAAGGGGGCAAGAAATTATCAATAGTCCACCAAGATTCCCATGTGTCTCAGTCTGGACACTCCCCTCAAGGATCTCAGAGGGTTACAAAACACACTTGTCCACCCACGTTCAGGCACCAAGGCACCACTGTAATCCAACAGCAGCCAATGGGGAGTAGAGTCTCCTGACCTCTTGATGATGCATGAAATGCAGATGTGCCTCAAATAGTAGAAAAGTGAAAAGTATTCATCAAATATTTTCAAAAACAATTCATACATGATGATGAAGTGGGGTTTATCTTGGGGTAAACTTGGAAGTTTAAGAAAGAATGACATAGACAAGGTAGCTGCCATTCCTGCCTCCACCATGCCTCTAACTCCCCAATCCCACCATCACAGTATCCACCGTTACTTATTGGGTAAGTATGGAATATTATACTAAAATAGAGATAATTGAAGAATGTACCTATGGAGTTATATATAAGGGTAGACAAAAAATTACAAGTCAACTGGTAGCCAGGAAGAAAATCAGACTAGGAAGTAAAGAGGAAGATGTTCCTAGTACTATAATTCAGGAAATTTCTTTGTTAAAAGAAGTTTGTCATTCAAATATAGTCAGTCTTCAAGATATGCTTATATAGGGGGTTGCGGCAAGATGGCGGCTTAGGAGGACGCTGGGCTCACTGCACGTCCTGCTGATCACTTAGATTCCATCTACACCTGCCTAAATAACCCAGAAAACCGCCAGAGGATTCGCAGAACAGAGTCGCCGGAGCCAAACGCAGACGAGAGGCCCACGGAAGAGGGTAGGAAGGGCGGCGAGGCGGTGCGCGCTCCACGGACTGGCGGGAGGGAGCCGGGGCGGAGGGGCGGCTCGCCGGCCAAGCAGAGCCCCCGAGTCGGGCTTGCAAAAGCGGAGGGGCCGGGCGGACTGTGTTCCGACAGCAAGCGCGACTTAGCGTCTGGGAGGTCAGAAATTAACAGCTCTGCTCGGAAAGCGGGAAGGCTGGAGGACAAAGGGAGGGAGAGCTGCTGAGCCCCCTGACAACAGAGCTCAGTTTGGTGGGGAACAAAGGCGCTCGCCAGCGCCATTTCCCCCGCCCATCCCCCAGCCGAAATCCCAAAGGGAACCGGTTCCTGCCAGGGAACTTGCTCGCTCCGCGCAAACACCCAACTCTGCGCTTCTGCGGAGCCAAACCTCCGGCAGCGGATCTGACTCCCTCCCGCTGCCACAGGGCCCCTCCTGAAGTGGATCACCTAAGGAGAAGCGATCTAAGCCTGCCCCTCCTGCCCCCGAGCACCTTGCCTACCCACCCCAGCTAATACGCCAGATCCCCAGCATCACAAGCCTGGCAGGGTGCAAGTAGCCCAGACGAGCCACACCACCCCACAGTGAATCCCGCCCCTAGGAGAGGGGAAGAGAAGGCACACACCAGTCTGACTGTGGCCCCAGCGGTGGGCTGGGGGCAGACATCAGGTCTGACTGCGGCCCCGCCCACCAACTCCAGGTATACACCACAGCACAGGGGAAGTGCCCTGCAGGTCCTCACCACGCCAGGGACTATCCAAAATGACCAAGCGGAAGAACTCCCCTCAGAAGAATCTCCAGGAAATAACAACAGCTAATGAGCTGATCAAAAAGGATTTAAATAATATAACAGAAAGTGAATTTAGAATAATAGTCATAAAATTAATCGCTGGGCTTGAAAACAGTATACAGGACAGCAGAGAATCTCTTGCTACAGAGATCAAGGGACTAAGGAACAGTCACGAGGAGCTGAAAAACGCTTTAAACGAAATGCATAACAAAATGGAAACCACCACAGCTCGGCTTGAAGAGGCAGAGGAGAGAATAGGTGAACTAGAAGATAAAGTTATGGAAAAAGAGGAAGCTGAGAAAAAGAGAGATAAAAAAATCCAGGAGTATGAGGGGAAAATTAGAGAATTAAGTGATACACTAAAAAGAAATAATATACGCATAATTGGTATCCCAGAGGAGGAAGAGAGAGGGAAAGGTGCTGAAGGGGTACTTGAAGAAATCATAGCTGAGAACTTCCCTGAACTGGGGAAGGAAAAAGGCATTGAAATCCAAGAGGCACAGAGAACTCCCTTCAGACGTAACTTGAATCGATCTTCTGCACGACATATCATAGTGAAACTGGCAAAATACAAGGATAAAGAGAAAATTCTGAAAGCAGCAAGGGGTAAACGTGCCCTCACATATAAAGGGAGACCTATAAGACTCGTGACTGATCTCTCTTTTGAAACTTGGCAGGCCAGAAAGAATTGGCAAGAGATTTTCAGGGTGCTAGACAGAAAAAATATGCAGCCAAGAATCCTTTATCCAGCAAGTCTGTCATTTAGAATAGAAGGAGAGATAAAGGTCTTCCCAAACAAACAAAAACTGAAGGAATTTGTCACCACTAAACCAGCCCTACAAGAGATCCTAAGGGGGACCCTGTGAGACAAAGTCCCAGAGACATCACTATAAGCATAAAACATACAGACATCACAATGACTCTAAACCCGTATCTTTCTATAATAACACTGAATGTAAATGGATTAAATGCGCCAACCAAAAGACATAGGGTATCAGAATGGATAAAAAAACAAGACCCATCTATTTGCTGTCTACAAGAGACTCATTTTAGACCTGAGGACACCTTTAGATTGAGAGTGAGGGGATGGAGAACTATTTATCATGCGACTGGAAGCCAAAAGAAAGCTGGAGTAGCCATACTTATATCAGACAAACTAGACTTTAAATTAAAGGCTGTAACAAGAGATGAAGAAGGACATTATATAATAGTTACAGGGTCTATCCATCAGGAAGAGCTAACAATTATCAATGTCTATGCACCGAATACCGGAGCCCCCAAATATATAAAACAATTACTCATAAACATAAGCAACCTTATTGATAAGAATGTGGTAATTGCAGGGGACTTTAATACACCACTTACAGAAATGGATAGATCATCTAGACACACGGTCAATAAAGAAACAAGGGCCCTGAATGAGACATTGGATCAGATGGACTTGACAGATATATTTAGAACTCTGCATCCCAAAGCAACAGAATATACTTTCTTCTCGAGTGCACATGGAACATTCTCCAAGATAGATCATATACTGGGTCACAAAACAGCCCTTCATAAGTTTACAAGAATTGAAATTATACCATGCTTACTTTCAGACCACAATGCCATGAAGCTTGAAATCAACCACAGGAAAAAGTCTGGAAAACCTCCAAAAGCATGGAGGTTAAAGAACACCCTACTAACGAATGAGTGGGTCAACCAGGCAATTAGAGAAGAAATTAAAAAATATATGGAAACAAACGAAAATGAAAATACAACAATCCAAACGCTTTGGGACGCAGCAAAGGCAGTCCTGAGAGGAAAATACATTGCAATCCAGGCCTATCTCAAGAAACAAGAAAAATCCCAAATACAAAATCTAACAGCACACCTAAAGGAACTAGAAGCAGAACAGCAAAGGCAGCCTAAGCCCAGCAGAAGAAGAGAAATAATAAAGATCAGAGCAGAAATAAACAATATAGAAACTAAAAAAACTGTAGAGCAGATCAACGAAACCAAGAGTTGGTTTTTTGAAAAAATAAACAAAATTGACAAACCTCTAGCCAGGCTTCTCAAAAAGAAAAGGGAGATGACCCAAATAGATAAAATCATGAATGAAAATGGAATGATTACAACCAATCCCTCAGAGATACAAACAATTATCAGGGAATACTATGAAAACTTATATGCCAACAAATTGGACAACCTGGAAGAAATGGACAAATTCCTGAACACCCACACGCTTCCAAAACTCAATCAGGAGGAAATAGAAAGCTTGAACAGACCCATAACCAGCGAAGAAATTGAATCGGTTATCAAAAATCTCCCAACAAATAAGAGTCCAGGACCAGATGGCTTCCCAGGGGAGTTCTACCAGACGTTTAAAGCAGAGATAATACCTATCCTTCTCAAGCTATTCCAAGAAATAGAAAGGGAAGGAAAACTTCCAGACTCATTCTATGAAGCCAGTATTACTTTGATTCCTAAACCAGACAGAGACCCAGTAAAAAAAGAGAACTACAGGCCAATATCCCTGATGAATATGGATGCAAAAATTCTCAATAAGATACTAGCAAATCGAATTCAACGGCATATAAAAAGAATTATTCACCATGATCAAGTGGGATTCATTCCTGGGATGCAGGGCTGGTTCAACATTCGCAAATCAATCAACGTGATACATCACATTAACAAAAAAAGAGAGAAGAACCATATGATCCTGTCAATCGATGCAGAAAAGGCCTTCGACAAAATCCAGCACCCTTTCTTAATAAAAACCCTTGAGAAAGTCGGGATAGAAGGAACATACTTAAAGATCATAAAAGCCATTTATGAAAAGCCCACAGCTAACATCATCCTCAACGGGGAAAAACTGAGAGCTTTTTCCCTGAGATCAGGAACACGACAAGGATGCCCACTCTCACCGCTGCTGTTTAACATAGTGCTGGAAGTTCTAGCATCAGCAATCAGACAACAAAAGGAAATCAAAGGCATCAAAATTGGCAAAGATGAAGTCAAGCTTTCGCTTTTTGCAGATGACATGATATTATACATGGAAAATCCGATAGACTCCACCAAAAGTCTGCTAGAACTGATACAGGAATTCAGCAAAGTTGCAGGATACAAAATCAATGTACAGAAATCAGTTGCATTCTTATACACTAACAATGAAGCAACAGAAAGACAAATAAAGAAACTGATCCCATTCACAATTGCACCAAGAAGCATAAAATACCTAGGAATAAATCTAACCAAAGATGTAAAGGATCTGTATGCTGAAAACTATAGAAAGCTTCTGAAGGAAATTGAAGAAGATTTAAAGAAATGGAAAGACATTCCCTGCTCATGGATTGGAAAAATAAATATTGTCAAAATGTCAATACTACCCAAAGCTATCTACACATTCAATGCAATCCCAATCAAAATTGCACCAGCATTCTTCTCGAAACTAGAACAAGCAATCCTAAAATTCATATGGAACCACAAAAGGCCCCGAATAGCCAAAGGAATTTTGAAGAAGAAGACCAAAGCAGGAGGCATCACAATCCCAGACTTTAGCCTCTACTACAAAGCTGTCATCATCAAGACAGCATGGTATTGGCACCAAAACAGACACATAGACCAATGGAATAGAATAGAAACCCCAGAACTAGACCCACAAACGTATGGCCAACTCATCTTTGACAAAGCAGGAAAGAACATCCAATGGAAAAAAGACAGCCTCTTTAACAAATGGTGCTGGGAGAACTGGACAGCAACATGCAGAAGGTTGAAACTAGACCACTTTCTCACACCATTCACAAAAATAAACTCAAAATGGATAAAGGACCTAAATGTGAGACAGGAAACCATCAAAACCTTAGAGGAGAAAGCAGGAAAAGACCTCTCTGACCTCAGCCGTAGCAATCTCTTACTCGACACATCCCCAAAGGCAAGGGAATTAAAAGCAAAAGTGAATTACTGGGACCTTATGAAGATAAAAAGCTTCTGCACAGCAAAGGAAACAACCAACAAAACTAAAAGGCAACCAACGGAATGGGAAAAGATATTCGCAAATGACATATCGGACAAAGGGCTAGTATCCAAAATCTATAAAGAGCTCACCAAACTCCACACCCGAAAAACAAATAACCCAGTGAAGAAATGGGCAGAAAACATGAATAGACACTTCTCTAAAGAAGACATCCGGATGGCCAACAGGCACATGAAAAGATGTTCAGCGTCGCTCCTTATCAGGGAAATACAAATCAAAACCACACTCAGGTATCACCTCACGCCAGTCAGAGTGGCCAAAATGAACAAATCAGGAGACTATAGATGCTGGAGAGGATGTGGAGAAACGGGAACCCTCTTGCACTGTTGGTGGGAATGCAAATTGGTGCAGCCGCTCTGGAAAGCAGTGTGGAGGTTCCTCAGAAAATTAAAAATAGACCTACCCTATGACCCAGCAATAGCACTGCTAGGAATTTATCCAAGGGATACAGGAGCACTGATGCATAGGGCCACTTGTACCCCAATGTTCATAGCAGCACTCTCAACAATAGCCAAATTATGGAAAGAGCCTAAATGTCCATCAACTGATGAATGGATAAAGAAATTGTGGTTTATATACACAATGGAATATTACATGGCAATGAGAAAAAATGAAATATGGCCTTTTGTAGCAACGTGGATGGAACTGGAGAGTGTGATGCTAAGTGAAATAAGCCATACAGAGAAAGACAGATACCATATGGTTTCACTCTTATGTGGATCCTGAGAAACTTAACAGGAACCCATGGGGGAGGGGAAGGAAAAAAAAAAAAAAAGAGGTTAGAATGGGAGAGAGCCAAAGCATAAGAGACTGTTAAAAACTGAGAACAAACTGAGGGTTGATGGGGGGTGGGAGGGAGGAGAGGGTGGGTGATGGGTATTGAGGAGGGCACCTTTTGGGATGAGCACTGGGTGTTGTATGGAAACCAATTTGTCAATAAATTTCAGAAAACAAAAAAAAAAAAAGATATGCTTATATAGGATTCAAGGTTATATCACATCTTTGAATTCCTTGGATCTTAAGAAATACTTGGATCCCATCGCTCCTCGTCAGTTCATGGATTCTTCACTTGTTAAGGCTTATTTGTACCAAAAATTAAGTGTTAGGACTTCTTCAAGATGAAAAGCTTCTTCACAGCAAAGGAAGCAATCAACAAAACTAAAAGGCAGCCTACCGAATGGGAGAAGATATTTGCAAATGACATATCTGATAAAGGGTTCGTATCCAAAACCTATAAGTAACTTATCAAACTCAACACCCAAAAAATAAATAATCCAATTAAGAAATGGGGATAAGACATGAAGAGATCCTTTTCCAAAGAAGACACCTGTATGGCTAACAGACGCATGAAAAGATGCTCAACATCACTGATCGTCAGGGAAATATAAACCAAAACCACAGTGAAATACCACCTCACCCCTGTCAGAATGGCTAAAAGTAACAATACAATAAACAATAGGTGTTGGAGAGGATGAGGAGAAAGGGAAACCCTACACCCTCTTGTACTACTGGTGGGAAGGCAAACTGGTGCAGCCACTGTGGAAAACAGTATGGAGTTGCTTAAAAAGTTGAAAATAGAACTACCGTGGAGCACCTGGTGGCTCAGTAGATTAAGCATCAGGCTCTTGATCTTGGCTCAGGTCATAATCTCACGGGTTAGAGAGCTTGAGCCCCACATAGGGCTCTGCGCTGATAGAGCAGGACCTGCTCAGGATTCTGTCTCTCCCTCTCTCTGCCTCTCCCCCACTTATGCACACATGCACATGCTCTCTCTCAAAATAAATAAATAAACCTAAAAAAAATAGAACTACCCTACAATCTGGCAATTACACTAGTTGTTTGCCCAAAGGATACAAAAATATAGATTCAAAGGGGTATATGCACCCCGATGTTTATAGCAGCATTATCAACAATAGCCAAACTATGGAAAGAGTCCAAACATCCACCAACTGATGAATGGATAAAGAAGATGTGAGATATATATATATATATATATATATATATATATATATATATACACACACACACACACACGCACACACACACACACACACACATATATATATATAATGGAATATTACTCAGCCATCAAAAAGAAGGAAATCTTACCATTTGCACTGATGTGGATGGAGCTAGAATGTATTATGCTAAGCAAAAAAAGTCCATCAGAGAAAGACAAATACCATATAATTTCATTCATATGTGGAATTTAAAAAACAAAACAGGTGAACATATGGGCGGGGGGAGGAGGAGAGAAGAGAGGCAAACAAACCACAAGAGACTCTTAATGATAGAGAACAAACTGAGGATTGCTAGAGGGAAGGTGGGTGGAGGATGGGCCAGATGGGTGATGGGTATTAAAGAGCAAATTGTTATGATGAGCACTGGGTGTTGTATGTAATGATGAACCACTAAATTCTACTCCTAAAACCAATATTGCACTGTATGTTAACTAGAATTTAAACAAAAATTTGAAAAGGAAAAAAAAAAAGGACGTGTTTGTACCAAATCATTCAAGGGATGTTGTTTTGTCCCTCTAGAATAGCTCCTTAAAACCTTGAAATCTATTGGCCACAAAGGAACAACTAAATTGGCTGGTCTGGGCCTTGCCAGAGCTTTTGGAATACCTGTCAGAGCGTATATACATGAGGTAGTAACACTCTGGCATAGTTTTGCCCAAGTATTGCTGGGGTCAGCTCTCTATTCAACTCCAGTTGATCATATTTGCAGAATTAGCAACTAATAAGCCACTTTTCCATAGGGATTCAGAAATTTATCAAGTCTTCAGGATTTTTAGAGCTTTGGGCACCCCCAATAATGAAGGGTGGGCAGAAGTGGATTCTTTAGAAGACTGTAAGAGTAAATTTCCCAAGTGGAAACCAGGAAGTCCAGCATCCCATATTAAAAACTTGGTTGAAAATGGCTTAGATTTGCTTTCAAAAATGTTAATCCCAACAAACAAGTTTCTGGCAAATGACATTGAATCATCCATATTTTAATGATTTGGACAATCTGATTGAGAAGATGTAACTTTCTGACAAAAAATTTCCACATGCTGTCTCAAGAACAGATAGTTATATTTTTACTGTTACCTCTATTTTTGTCTCATGTGTTCTTTTCTATGTTGTAAAACTTAAGCTACACTTCATCATCTAATTTCAAAAGTGTAACTTAAAAATGTAAATATTGTTCTATATCAATTTAAATATAGTAATTCTGTGTATGAGTGTAGATCTCACTGTAACAAACTGTAACAAGTATTTGTTACTATAATAAAACTATAAATCTAGTATTGATGACAGGAATTAGGGGGAAACATTTTTTTAAACCTGTCAGTAAACTAAGAGCAGACGAAAACTTCCCCAACCTGATAAAGAGCAGCTCCAGAAAACCTACAGCTGACACCAATACTAATGGTGAATGACTGAGTGGCTTTCCCCTAAGATCAAAAACAAGGCAAGAATATCTGCTTTCACCATTTTATTCAACATTATACTAAAAATCCTAGCCAGTTTAATAAGGCAGTAGAATAAATAAAAGGCATGCATATTTGAAAAGAAGTAAAACTGTCTTTGTCACAGATGACATGATTGCCTATGCAGAAAATCCTAAAATATCTGCAAAAGAGCTGATTTCAGCAAGGACACAGGATACAAGGTCTATAAAAAAAATAGAATTTCTATATTCTAGAAACAAAGAATTAGAAATTATAATAGATACCGTTCATTTTTTTTAAAAAAAAACACTGCTGTATTAGTTTTCAATTGCTACAAATTAGCAGCTTGACACAACAAACATTTATTATCTCACATAGTTTTGGAGAGTCAGGAATCAGGGAGCAGTTTCAGGGGGCAGCATAGCTCGGGGTCTCTCAGGAGGTTGTCATCAAGATGTTAGCCAGGGCTGCACTCATCTGAAGGATCTACTTCCAAGATCACTCATTCACGTCTTGCTGGTAGAGGCCTCAGTTTCTCCTTTATGAAGGTCTCATTTCTTCACCACCATTCTTCCAGTAGATCTGCTCCAATGTATTTCAGAGCAAGCAATACAAGAGAGAGCAATGAAACAGCTGTAATGCCTTTGATCACTTAGTCTCAGCAGTGGCCTCCTGTCACTTCTGTCATACTCTCTTGGTCACACAGATCAACCCTTGTACAAAGTGTGTGGAGGGTGAGGGGTTCTATACAAGCGCATGAATACCAGGAGGGAAGGAGCATTTCAGGCCAATCTGGAGGCTGGCTACCACAAATACCACTTATAATAGCATCAAAAGACATAAAACACTTCTGGATAAATTTAACAAAATATGCGCTAAACCTCTACACTGAAATGACAAAATAATTACTGAAATATCTAAAGAAGGCCTAAATAAGTAAAGATATATACAATGTTTATGGATTGAAAGACTCAATATTATTAAGATGTCAATACTTTTCAATGTATTGGGATTCAATGTAATCTGAATCACAATGCCACCAGGTTTTTTCTTAATAGAGATTGACAAACTGATAGTGAAATTTGTATGTAAATGTTAAGAACTTAAAATAGCCAAAACAACTTTGAAAAGAAGAACAAAGTTGGAGGACTTAGACTACCTCCTACACTGCAGCCTAAAATAGTGTAAGAACTACACTATTTTAAGATTTACCATAAAGCTACAATAATAAAGACAGTGTGCTATTAACATAGGATAGACATATAGATCAATGGAACAGAACAAAGAGTCCAGAAATAGGCCCACTCATATATGGTCAATTAATTTTTGACAAAAATGCCAAAGAAATCCAATGGGGCAAATTTTTCAACAAATGTTGCCAGGACAATTGAATATCCCAGGAAGAAAATAACCTTGAACATTGCCTTACACTATACACAAAAATACCTTAATATTGATCACTGGCCTAAATATAAATGCTAAACTAAAAAATTCTAGAAGAAAGCAGAGAAGGAAAATGTTATGATCTTAGTATAGGCAAATAATTCTTAGACAATACACAAAAAAGCACTTATTCCAAAAGGGAAAAAATTTGATAAATTGGACTATATCAAATTTAAAGTTTCCTATTCTTTGAAAAACAGCATTAAAAACAAACAAAAAGAAAATGCAGAAAAAAATATTTGTAATACATGTATCTGTCAAAAGGCTTATATTTGGAATATATAAAAAACTCTTATAGCTTAATAATAAAATATTAACTCAAAAATAGGCAAAAAAAAAAACCTTGAACAGACACTTCACAGAAGAAAAAATATAAGTAGCAGACATACAAATGAAAAGTATGCTCAACATCATTGTCATCGGGGAAAGGCAAATTAAAACTCCCAGATACTACTACCACCCACTAGCATAGCTAAAATTAAAAAGAGAAACCATACCAAGTGTTGGCAAGGGTGTAGATCAACTAGAAATCTCATACTTTGTTGGTAGAAATGCAAAATAATACAGCACTTGGAAAAATTCAGTGATTTCTCATAAAGTTAAATATTCACATAGTATCTGACCCAGCAATCCTTTAGGTAAATTTACATAAGAAAAATGTGAATGTAGGTCTGCACAAAGACTGCTTGCAAGTGTTCATAACTTTTTCATGATGGCTTTTATTCATAAGAACTCAAAAGTAGACAACAATCTGCAAGTCCATCAAAAGGTGAATGGTGAATAAATTGTGTAATATCCCTACAACAGAATATAGCTCAGTGTTAAAAAGGAACAAAATATCGACGTAAAAAAAGATCAAG
The DNA here is from genome assembly GCF_016509475.1 of Prionailurus bengalensis. Classification (NCBI taxonomy): domain Eukaryota; kingdom Metazoa; phylum Chordata; class Mammalia; order Carnivora; family Felidae; genus Prionailurus; species Prionailurus bengalensis. Next base: position 123,349,185 of record NC_057355.1, on the reverse strand, counting down.
AGGAGGGGATATACTGTAAAAAGCCAGTGGGGACTTGATGGACACGTTCTATGTCTTGACTTTGGGGGGGGTTGTGTGGGTGCATACACTCAAGGAAATTTATTAAAGTGTACACTTAAAATAGGTACACTTTATTATATGTAAGTTATACCTCAATAAAATTAAAACATTGTTAAAAAAATATATTCATATGGTTAAAAAAACAGCAAGTAAACACTGAAAAATTAGTACACTTCCATCAAATGTCCAGACCTCCAAATACCCCATCTCTCTACCCAAAGGTAATCTCCAGTGATTTCATGCCTTATTCAAAAACTGTGTGTATATGTGTATACACCTCTACACTGGTATTTGTATGTGGATATTTATATAGATATATGCACACAAATGCACACATATACTTTGTTTATATACAAGTAGACATATTTCTATTATAGCAGATGCTTTTTGGTGCCTAATATTCCCTTAGACCACCTCTGATTTCTGCTGCAATTCCCATGGTCAGTCTCTTCCTTGTACACTGACAAGAGTCCCACCTTGAACACTACCACTTTCTCCAAAGTCACAGGAGCCTAGTCAGCCGACAGGGAGAGGCAGCCTTAAGCAACAGGAGTTAAATCCCTGGAACACCCCAACTAATACAGGATGGGTTTGGTTAATAAACGCCCCAGTCTTCCTTCTTGCCAACAGATAGGCAATTCTGGGAGACAGGCATTCTGTGTGTTTTCCAAAGGTCTGGACTTAGGCTGCCTTTACCTATAGCAGCAACTCAATAATACAACTTGGGTGGGTTTTTTTGTTTTGGGGGGCTGGGGGGGGCTGTTTGTCATTTTTGCATTTTCTATCTCGCTGTCTTCACCCTCTCACTGATTTTTTCTGGGGTTATTTCCCAAATAAACCACCTGCACCCCAGTCTCTGTTTGAGGCTCTGCTTTCAAGGGACCCCAAACCAAGACATGCAAATACCTTATTTTTTCACTTGATATATCTTATAGGTTGCACGATGTCAGCCCATACAGTCTGTCCTGTTGTGTCTCATGACTGTGCAGTTCTCAACTGTATGTGTGTACATAGGTTTTAAATTTTTTTTTCAATGTTTTTATTTATTTTTGGGACAGAGAGAGACAGAGCATGAACGGGGGAGGGGCAGAGAGAGAGGGAGAGACAGAATCGGAAACAGGCTCCAGGCTCTGAGCCATCAGCCCAGAGCCTGACGCAGGGCTTGAACTCACGGACCGCGAGATTGTGACCTGGCTGAAGTCGGACGCTTAACCGACTGCGCCACCCAGGCGCCCCAATAGGTTTTATAACCATCCCCCATCAGTGGATATTTAAGTTGTTTATTGTCTTTTGTTATTGTATACAATGTTTGTTTTAAAAGATCCCTAGGCACGTCTTTATAAGATAAATTTCTTGAAATAGAACGGATAAGGCAAAGGGTGTTCTTGATAGTCTTTAAATAGGATAGTTCTTTAAATAGGACTATCTGATATAACTCATATAACTCAGGATACTGATACAACTGATATAACTCAGGACTCTCTGATATAACCCTGATATAACTCAACAGTAAAGTCTCACCTGTACACATAGTTTTTCAGTCACAAATCCAATGTGTAATCATGTGCAGTTATCCCTATCAGAGTTGATGCTAGGCCACAACCCAATACCCTAAGCCTCCTTCTGCTCAATTCTCTAGTCCCCTCTTCTATGGGGTCCACCTGCCATCTCACTATGACCTCAAACACAATCAGGAAGAGGCCCTGAGACAGAGTAAGAACACAAACTAAAACAGAGAGAAGTGGCAACGGGCAGAATATATATAAAACCACTAATTGACTGCCAGAAATTTTACAAAATAGTTCTACTATTCACAGAAGGAAGAAAGAGCGCTAAGAGTCAGGAGGCCTAGGCCCCAGGTTCTAGCCCTCCCTCTGCCAAACCAAGTGGTTTGATAAGGTAGTTCTCCCCATGCCTCAGTTTCCTCATTTGTAAAATGAAGGGGTAGGCCTAAATTATTCTCCCTAAAGTCTTTCTCACTCTGATATTCCAAATTTCTATGACCCACGCAGTTTGTAGAAAGGGCCACCTAATACTCCTATCAAGTACTGAATCTAGAATAATTCCAAGGTATCAATCTAGCCACCATCTATCAAAAAAAAACCTCTTCCAACCACAGGCAGATGCTAGAAACTACTGTGTAAGCCACAAATCACTTGAGATCACAACAGAAATGCAAATACCTCAAGACAAAAGCAAATATCCCCTGAGAACAGGGGATATTTCCTTGTAACATTCAGTAGGAGTGGAGTTCTGCAGACCACACTTTGGGAACAATGTTCTAACCGCACAGGCAGCTGGAGTTCAGGTTTTAGAGTCAGGAGGACCTGAACTTACATCCGATTTCCTCCATACATGCATATGGCCTGGAACTAGTTGTTCTGTAGAAATTGAGGCAAATAAGCAATGTTATGAGGTTGCTATGAGAACCAGAATAGGTGATAAATAGTGAACTTGGGTCTCATGCTTCCAAAAACCACGGTAAGGGAAAGAGTCAGTTGAGGGAGCCAGGTTAACCTATACACACACATACATATTTTTAAGAGCTAAATACTTGCTACAGATTGAATGTTTGTCCTCCCCTATTCATATGTTAAATTCTACCCCCAATGTGATGGTATTGAGAGGTAGGATCTTTGGGAGGAATTAGGTCATGAGAGCGGAGTCCTATGGATGGGATTAGTGCCCTTATAAAAGAGACCTCAGAGAGCTCCCTTGCCCCCCACTACCGCCACCATGTGAGGATGTGTCAAGCAGATATCCATCTATGAACCAAGAAGTGGGTCTCACCAGATATGGAATCTGCCAGCACCTTAGTCTTAGACTTCCTAGCCTCCAGAACTGTGCAAAATAAACTTTTGTTTATAAGCTGCTGAGTCCCTGGTATTTTTGTTATAGCAGCCCACACAGACTAAGACAATACTAATGCTATATGCTAATTTTTCACCACTTAACTGTTCTGTTGCCATGAACGTTTAGTGATTTCCAAAGCTTTACTTTTATAAATAATGAGCCAGTGAATATCTCTATATACTCATCTTTGACAGGTCCTAACTAGATGTTAGACAATGAGGACTTTTCTGTGGGGTGATGGGGGCAGCTAGATTTCAACAGCACAAGATACAAGTTAATCCCAAGTTCATCCAAAGAGCATTTACTGAGCTTCTGGATGGCAGGCACTAGCAACCCAGGCACACTGCATATCATCATACAGTGTCTCCCAGAATGGGTACAGGTGTATTTCTTTTATAGAACCAGTGTGGTTTTGTGGTATAAACTGAATTCTTATGAAATGGGAGAGAAGAGACAAGACCTGAGGTTTAAATATGTCTCGGCCTACCGTAGACCAGATGAGGGGAAACTCTTCCGAGAAGTGGGAGAAGAGAACAGAAGAGTCTGGAATACTCAGGACCCCAAACTGAATATGGAGCATCCTGTTTCCTCCCATCATCAGAACATGAGTCCAGCCACCTGTGTGCAGTTTTGCCATAATTTATTCAACTCGTCAACTATTTACCGAGCATCAATTATAGCCACTAATAGCTCAGCTGTCATTCACTGAGGCAGAATAGTGTAGGGGTTAGGAGTGCAGACTCTGCCTTTTAAGAAAATGAGGTCAGTCTATATAAAATGACCTGTAGGATGATAAGTGACAGAAGTAAGGTGCACAACAGTGTGTAGCAAAGGTACACAAAGGTATGTATAAAGAAGAGGGGATATAAATGCTTGTTTATGCATAGCCTATCACTGGAAGGATTCACACACACAAAAAAAGAAAAAACGGTAAAAGTAGCACTACTTCTGGCCATGAGAGAGTACTAGAGACTCCATCCAACCAAATTTACCCTACTTCCTTAAATAGCTCTTACAAAAAAACAGACAAAATTAAGCAATGGTTTTAAATATTGAGCAGCAGACAGTGTGGGTAGGGTCACTGATGTCTGAGAGGAGGAAGAAGAAGAAGAAGGCGAGTCCTAAACTGCCCCAGCTTACTGCTGGCGGGTCATTTCTGGCCACCAACCAGGGAGGAGGATCCGAAGCATACAGCCTGATGTTCTTCCTGAATTCAAGAGACCGAGATGGCACTCAGGGTGGCAAAGCAGCCAGATTGCCAGGGAAGAGTGTCAGAGAAGAGAGACTCCAGCAATTTGCAGAGGGGTCCCCTCTAATTGTGGCCTGACTATGGTCATCACACACGTGAGAAGCCACCAGAAGCTGGGAAGACCCACTGCAAAGCAGTAAGCCCAACAATGTCCCCACTTCACATGGGGGTGGAGATGGTTTCTGTTCCCAACCACGCAAAGTGGAAAGACCGCACAATCCATGGAGCATGAGGCAAAACCCTCAGAAGTGGGGACACGTTAGCCCTAGACCAGAGGCTATTGTGACCAGCATAATAAAGTAGGGCCTCTGGGTAGATGATTGGGGTCAGGAAGGGGGAGATTGGGCCTCAGGGTCAAGGCTTGAAGTGAACCTGCCTGTTCACTGTATAACTTTTTACATTCTTTCAAATTTTTACTGTATGTAAGCACTCCTTTTTAAAAACTTTTTTTAAACGTTTATTTATTTTGAGACAGGGAGAGACAGCATGAATGGGGGAGGGTCAGAGAGAGAGGGAGACACAGAATCCGAAACAGGCTCTAGGCTCTGAGCTGTCAGCACAGAGCCCAAGGCGGGGCTCGAACTCATGGACCTCGAGATCATGACCTGAGCCGAAGTCAGACGCTTAACCGACTGAGCCACCCAGGCGCCCCTAAAAACTTTTTAAAGGGGTAAGTCTCTGGAGTCAGACTGTCAGGGTGAGAACTTGACTCCATTTCCTATGAGCTATATAAATCCCAGCAAGTTGCTCAACCACTATGTGTCCTCGTAGTGGGATGGATTTCTTTGAATCATTATGAATATTAACTGACATGTTTATAAAAACACAAGCAGCACCTGGCACTTCTGTACAGATGTTGGTTTTGCTTCCCCATGACCCATATTTCTGGCCAAAGCATCCCATTTTTCTTTTGGGAAACACACATGCCCCACTCACCCATGTGACCATGATGCCATTCCCCAGCTCCAAGAACAGACGTATTACTATGGCATTAGAAGGTAAAGCCTTTGGGAGGTGACTAGATCATGAGGAGAAGCCCTCAAAAATGGGAGTAGTAACCTTATAAAAGGGACCCTAGAGAGCTCCCTTCCCTAATCTGCCATACATGGTAATGGTGGAAAGGTGCCTTCTATGAACCTGGAAGCAGGTCCCATCAGACACTGACTCTGTTGATACCTTGATCTTGGACTTCTAACCCTCCAGAACTAGAACTGTAAGAGATGCATTTCAGTTATTTCCAACCTATGACCACATCTCATGCCCCTGGAACAGCAAGTAATTGGTCTAATGAGAGTGGTATGGAGGCTTTTGCTGAAATATTGAGACAGAGATGCTGGTTTTTCACTGGGTTGCTAAGTGAGTTGGCTGAAGCTGCCACTGGTCATTTTCAGGGAACCAGCTTGAGAGGCAAAAGAAGCAAAGCCTAGAGATGGAGACAGATGTGGTCCTGATGATGTCACTTGAGTACTGGGATCCAGCCATACCTAAAGCCAGTTTCTGTTACCAGAACCAGAAGAGGACTGGCAAATTCAGTAGGGGTTATCATTATTCAATTCATTCAACAAGCACTGAGCCCACATGAAGTGCCAGAAACTGTGCCTGGAGCTAGGCATTCAAATATGAGGCCCTGATCCCCGGAAGTGTATACTCTAGTGGAGGAGACACTTATGCAAAGCAACAGCTTCTGGGACAGAAATATTCCCAGGGTGCTCTAGGTGAGACATCCAGAGAGCATCCTGGGGAGGAACAGGCTGGACATCCAGAAAGCCTTTGTGAGGAGGTGATGCCTAAATTGGGGCTCAGTGAATGCTGAAGAAGTGGCCATGAGAAAAGAGAAAGTAAAAGCATTCCAGACAAAGAGGTGAGAGAAAACAGATATGCTTGGGGGAGCGGGACAAACAGGAGGGACAGCAGAGAGAGATGTGGTTGAAAAAGTAAGCAAGGGGTCGGGGGGCACGCCTGGGTGGCTCTGTCCATTGAGCGCCAACTTAGGCTCAGGTCACGATCTCGCAATTTGCGAGTTCCAGCCTCATGTCGGGCTCTGTGCTGACAGCTCAGAGCCTGGAGCCTGCTTCCGATTCTGTGTCTCCCTCTCTCTCTGCTCCTTCCCCACTCGTGCTCTCTCAAAAATAAACTTATATATATATAAACTTTGTATGCTAATTGTTACAGGGTGCCATTTGAAGACTTACATCAAGAGAGGAATATGATCAGATTTTTGTACAGAGAATAGATGAAAACACAAGACAGGTAGGCGAGACTAACCAGGCAGATGTGGGAGAAATCCATGCTTGGAATTATGAGGGACTTAATGAAGAAATTAGTAGGGATGGGAAGGAGTGAAAGAATGAATTTGAGAAGTTTTGAGAGAAAGAACTGACTGGACCTAATGCCAATAACGTATTTCAGTTTCAAACATTAAAATGGGAATAATAGTGAACATTCTTATAGTCCTTACTCCCCACCAAGTCCTGTCCTGAGTGCTTTACACAAATTAACCTATTCAATCCAGCCCCATGAAGTAGATATTATTGTGATTTTTCATTTCAGTATTAAGGAACTGAGTCACTGGAAGGTTAAGTCACTTGCCTGAGGTTATACTCTAGCAGGTGGTATAATTACAACTGGAATGGTGGCAACCTAAGCCTCGCCCTATGCTATTGACCCCACACTCTGCTGCCTTGTACAAGCATACATTTAAAAGGTAGATGATAAAGTAAGGGGAGTTGGCCAAGGAGAACAAAAATGTCTAGGGAAGCAGAGGCCAGCATCACAGAAATAAGGAAGGTGAACTCTTGTTTCTTACCTCAGTGGTAATTAAATACCCAATTATGTAATTGGAGGAAGACAGCCTGGGCTTAGCTGGGAAGAGAGTGCGAGGTACTTCTGCGCGTAGTATCTCCTTTATTTGTCATGGTTCCGTAAAACAGGTGTGTTCATAGCCCCAGCTTCCAGATAAGGAAGTTGAGAGATCAGGGGACGCCCCAAGGTCACACACTGGTAAGTGACCCAGCCAGTTCGCAGGCGTGGAGAAGACTTGCATTCTATGCTTGGCTCACTGGAGTGTTGTCTGGGTCACTAGAGTGTTGTCTGGGTCACTGGACTGTTGTCCAGGGCTGTAGCAGGGTGGGAGGAGGTACACAAGAATGGCCACATCCCTGCTCTCAATGGGTCTATAATCTTGTTGCTCCAATGAGGCTATAACAAATGAAAACACAGATCATGAAAAGGCAGGATGAAGGTGTGTGCCTGGGAAGTGGTACAGACTCTGGGCCCCTAGAGCAGGTGAGGAGGCATCATGGGGCTGGTGGACATGGGTTGGGTATTGAAGGATGGGTTGAGTATAAAAATGAAAGGATATTTCTAGGAGCTGGGCCCCCACCTGGGTGCTCTGTCAGTTGAGACACCTGCTGTTTCCACCTGTGCAGCATCACTATTATGTCCTTCTATCTTCTTTTAAGGAACCACTCCCATTGGGAACCATGTAGTTTGGACAGGGCTGGCCTGACTTGTCCCTCAGATTCCATCTGGGATCACTTGAGGCCAGCCTGGCCAACCACTCAGTTTCATTTCCCCCAACCCAATGACTGGCTCTGGACCCAATCCAACCCAATGAGACTCAATCTCAGGTGTGTGCTGGAACATTAGGAAGGAAAAATTCCCCAGGATGGCTGGCTCTAGGAATGTTATTAGCCTGGAGATCCTAGGGGTCATGCTGTAGAGGGGCCTGAGAGTGAAACCCACACTGAGGAAAAGGGACAGGAGGGAGAGAGATCTGATGTTTCAGTTCGTGGATGCAGCCATACCTTCAAACATCCCCAGAATTTTTAGTTATTCCAACTAACAAATTTCCTTTTTTGTTTATGCCGATTTGATTTGGGGTTTCTGTTACTGACAAGAGAAAGGGGTCTGACTGACACAGAGCCCCAAAGATCGTTGCTGTTAAGCCCCAGGAATCCTAAGCCAGGGTCTATCTGCCTTCCTCAAAGTAAAGGAGATCAGGAGTACAGTGAGGTGAGGTCCATAAAAGAGACAAGGGCTATGGGCTTCTGTGAAGGATGAGATAAGTATTGACTTTGGAGAAGCAGCTTTAGTTTCAATCATACCTCAAAAGGTGGATAACTTTTTTACCAACTGGCATTTGAGGAAAGTACAGCACCAAAAGAAAGGGACTGCCTCACATGTGAAGGCACGGAAATAGAAGAACGTGGGCATGTTCAGGGTGCAGCCCACGGTCAAACCTGGCTAGAGGATGGAGTGATGAGGGGCAGTGGTGAAAAGTAAGGCTGCAAAGGTGCCCTGAAAGGCCTCAAAAGGTGTATACTTGGGATGCTTGGGGACACAGAAATGACAGTTTCATGGGATTGGAGATGTGTTCCCTTCCAAAGCCTCTAGAAATGGTTGGATCCCAGCTAAGCAGAGTAGGCTCTCAGGATGTCCTAAAGCAGATAAAGAGCTAAGGGTCCAGTTAAGAGATGAGAGAGGGGCTTTGTTCTCTGGCTCCACTGTGCTGGGCAAGAGACCATATCATGTCCTCTGAGCCTGGATCCTCTCCTCCCTGCTTCTGTGAGGCCAGGACAGGGGGTGAGATGGAACCTGGCACAGCACCCCGCCCCCCTGCTCCAGGTGGAGCTTGGGGGGGGGGGCAAGACGATGTCTAAGCCCCAGGGAGCAGGGAGCCGTCTGAGTTTCCTGGGGCCCCCAGTTCCCCTCAGCCTCCCCTGCAGTGCCTCACAGCAACCACTGACTAGGGGATGTGTCCCTGCTGCTTGAGTTAATTACAGTAATTATACCTGCTCCCTCTTCGGCTCTGGTTCCCTTTGTTCCCAGTTTCCTGCCCGCTCATTTGCAAATCTAATCGCTCTGTGTATTTTTTTTTTCTTTAAAGAGAGAACAGGATGGAGAGACAAAGATAGGGAGCAGAGAATGTGGGAGAGAAAAAGTGGGGGTGGGAGTGGGCTGGGAAGGGGGAGGGGAGGGGACAGATGGAGGGACAGCGGTGGAAAAGCGGACAGGAGCAGCAGAGAAGACAAAGGACCATGAGAGCCAACCCAGGGCACCTCTTAACTGCAGGGTCACCCTGAGTCACCAGCTGAGGCCCCAAAGGTGGAAATGTGGGACCACCATTGGCATAGAGTCCCAATCTCTCCCCATACTAGGCTGGTCCAGCACAAATTACAGGCTGTAAGGGCTTCAAATTCAAACAATACCAGTAGATACCCCAGTTCTTTAAATAGTGCTTTTCCCAGGTACTTGTGGGACTTTGGCTCATCCAGATCACCTGCTAGACACTTACTTAATTCAGTGTCAGATGGCTGACAGGTGGCCATGGGGACTCAAACAGGGAGCAGGAAGGAAACAAACTACTCTGAGGAAAATCTGAGAGATGGTTGAGGGGTCTTTCCTCTCTCACCCAACCCCATCCTAGAGATCCTCAGGAAACATCCTAGTCCAAAGATTTTCCAAATGTTCTCTGAGGAGCACTGAGTTTCCATGGAGAATCCTCAAGGAGTGGGAAGGAATAAGTGGGCATAGGTATCCCCCAAAACCCCTTTCAATGACCTTTATCCAGCTCATATATTGGGTTCCCCTAAACTTTTATTTGGAAATAATACAAATTTATTTGTTTTATCTTTTTTTACAGTAGTCTCCATGCCCAACATGGGGCTCAAACTCACAACCCTGAGATCGAGTCACATGCTGTACCAACTGAGCCAGTCAGTCGCCCTGGAAGTAATACAAATTTTAAAAGGAGAAAAATCCTTCCCTCCTGTAAGGAATTAGAAAACAATGAATCTAATCCAAACTTCTCATCTGTCAGATAGGGGAAACTGAGGCTCAGATGGATTAAGTAGCCTATCCTATATCACACAATAATCAGATCACCTCTTGACTCCCACTTGGAGGTTTCCACTACCCCATGCTGCTTGTCAGGATGCCAGGGGGATGCAGAGATTTTGCCAACGCTCCTGGCTCTTCTTGGGCCCATCTGGAAGAAGGCTGATGGCATCATCCTGCCAGAAGTCCTCCGTGAATCTGAGAATCCTCACTCTTCAGTCCTCTGGATGAACCCATCAGATAAAGTATTTCCCAAAAAATAGCTGCACCTATATTTACAATCCCTCATGCCCTTTGCAGAACCTTCCCACCATCACCACCCCATCAAGAGGTAGAATCTATTTCTTCTCCTCTTGATCTCGGGAGTCCCTTTCTGACTGCCACAAAGAACAAAATATGGCAGAAATGATGCTGCATGACTTCCCAAGTTAAGTTTGAACTATGGCAATACAATTTCTACCTGGCTTTATCTTTTGTGAAGCTCACCATTGGAGCCCAGTCACTGGGCTGTGAGAAAGCCCAAGTTACAAGGAGAGACCACGTATAGATGTTCTGGCAACCGCCCCAGTGAAGGTCACAGCCAATATCCATTGTCAGACATAAGAGCAAGGAAACCTTCAGATAATTCCAGCCCCCAGGTGCTGAGTCAGCCTGAGTCTCCCAGCTGAAGCCCTGACTTTGGGGAACAGAAGCGAACCATCCCCACAGTCCCTTTTCCAAATTCCTGACCAACAGAGTCCTTGAGCATAACAGTTATTTCATGCCACTAAGTTTTGGGGTAGTTTGAGACATGGTAATGGATAGCCAGAATGGGTGGTACCCAGAAGCTAGAGCAGATATTCCCCATATGAAGTTAAATTCAGTAAGCGAGCAGCCAACAGCCAGGGATCCCAAGAATAGACTTTATGCCATGAATCCAAATCTCCAGCTAATATTTGGATTCTCCCCCCGCCCAGTTCTTCTAATTAATTCACAAGAGAAGTTCAGAGTTCAGGTCATTTTGGAGGCAGGAGGGGGAATGGGAGTGGGTGTTAACTCCCCACACTGGATTCAGCCAATGTTTACTAAGTACCTACCATGAGTCAGACACAGAACAGAGTCCCCGCCCTCAAGGAACACAGTATAATTGGGGAGGCAGACACATCCACACTCAAAAGTAATTATAATGCAATAAGTTAAGTTGCTATTAAAAATAAAAGTACTTTGATAGTACTTTGAAAACAGTCAAGAGTATTAGCCTCAAATTTTTGGTATCCTAGGATGGTTCCAATCCACCCAGAAGTATAAATGTTACTCACCTGTGGTTCTCAGCTCTTGGACTCCAAATCCTCTTTTTATCCAGTCTTTGGAATGAAAGGCCTGTGGTGCACCCTTGCTTGGAAAAAGTCAAGGGCTTGATAAATGTCTTTTCACATTTTACATAACCCTGTAGAATAGAATGTTACTTGTTCCCCAGAATCCATTCTCCCATTCTCCAGAATAACAAGACCCTTGATTTTTTGCTGGTTTTCCTGGCCACCTGGAATAAGGGTTATGTTTCTCAGCCTCCCGCTCACTGAAGCTGCATGTGGCCATGTGACTTATGGGATATATAGTAGGTGATGTATGAAACTTCTGAGTTGGATCTCAAGAAGAGAGAATGTGCCCTGCTTGACAGCATTTCCACCTCCTTCCTAGCTAGAATGAGGATGTGGTTCTAAGCCACTTTATATGATAAGATGAGACAAACACCTTAGACAAAGCAGAGCTTGGATCCCTTTCACCTTGGAACCCCCTTCTCGCTGTTACAGACTAGGTCACATGCACAAAAAATAAACCCTAGGCTTGTCTAAGGTACTACTATTTAAGGAGTCCTTCATGCTAAATCAAATCCTACCCAAAAAGTCCATTAACTCAAACTATTAGCTCTTTATTTATTCCCATGTGCACACAAACACACACACACACACACACACACACACACACATACACACACGCACTGTGTCGAGCCTTCAGCAGATGCTCAAGAACTAGTTGAGGAATTTGTTTTTGGAGGAGATCAACTGCACACTGCTGGCATCACTGCTCCCTGCTGCCTAGGGTACCAGCTCACAAGTGTGTAAGATCAAGCTTTCCCACGGGGGTACTGAAGCTCCTGAGGATACCTTGTGGTATGTTGAGTGATATGCAAAACAACACTTTCCTAGAGACCATTTTGCTCAGAGTTGGTGAAAATGATTTTGAATTGTTTGTCTCTTAAGACACTTTGTCATATATACAAGACAGAAGCAGCAAAATTCCACTTTCCTGTGTCAGCCAATCTTGTACTTTTCATGAACACGGAGAAAGCAGGAAATGTTTATGTGCACCAAGCAATTGAAAAAGTTGTTTTTTTGTGTGTGTTATCAGGGAAACCTCAGTGGTACCCAAGCAAACTGAACTATTACTTTAGGGAGAGGAGATTAAGCCAGACTTTCCCTAAGCATATTCTGCTGATAGATATCACATGAGGAAAAGAATGGAAAGGTTTCATGGTCAAATGAGTTTGGGAAAAGCTAGATTTAACAACAACAACAAAAAAAGACAAATAACTTCCTTTGCTGTGGGATTTCTCATGGTTTTCAATATGGTGACGTGTATTATGAGTCTCCAGCAGGGAGATACAGCGTACGGAGTTGCCCACAGTACACCTTCGCATGGACAGTTTTATGGTGAGTGTTTCCAAGGAACTCACTTGCTGAGTTATATAAATGTGAGTGTTCTCATTGTTGGTCGTGTCTGCCGGAGTGGAGGAGTGGGAAAATGTTTTTAACCTATTAAATTCTGGATGGAGCAATATGCCAACCCCTCTGATATCAACCCCTCTGATATCTTGCCTTTCTGCTGTCCCACTTGCCCACCCCATATGTGATGATTAGTTTGATGTGTCAACATGGCTAGGCTGCAGTACCCAGTTATCCAAACAAACACTAATCTAGGTTTTGTGTTGAAGGTGTTGTGTAGATGTGCTTAACATCTATCATGAGATGACTTCAGGTAAAGACTATCCTCGGTAATGTGAGTGAGCTTCATCTAATCATCTGAAAGGCTTTGAGAGCATAACTGAAGTTTCCCAGAGGATGAAGAAAAAACTCTCTAAAGTTTCTGCACCAAAAGAAGAGAAATGTTAGCTAAGATCAATATTATGAAATGCAAACTCAAATCTTAAACATTGCTTGATGCCCTTTCTGAAGTCAGTCTCAGAACTGTCTGAGAAGATAAAGCTCATGTAATGAGAGAAAATGTGGTACAACTTTGCTTTCTATAGATTTGTCCCAGTCTGTTTTCAAAGAAGCAGCCAAACTAAAATGGGTGAGTTTATTCAACTTATTCTTGCAGGCAGATATTAATGTACTCAAAAGTGTACTTGAACAGTTGGTCAGGAAACTAGAGATGACTGAGATCTCTTTGTTTTATTTTAATAGTCATATAGCAATTTTTTTCTCATTATAAAAATAAGTCAGATTTCTGGGCAGAATCATCTAAGTAGAGCAAGTACACAGAATCTCTCTACTCAATGAAATAAAGCAAAAAAAAAGTGAAACAAACCAATAAAAAGTCACAAGCAGCAATCAAAAAAAAGAATGGAGTAGAACTTTGTACCATAGAAACCCAAAATGGTAGCCAAGAAAAGACAAAAGAATATTCTGGCTCCTTACATTATTCTGAACAAGGTAAAATGTAGGAAAGTAATTGAGTCCAAGGATTCCTGAGAATTCTCACAATATCCTACAGCTGGGGAGGTATGTCCTCAGAGAGTAAGGAGGCAGATCTAGGTAAAGCTACTAGAAAAGTTCCAGTGAGTAGAAGCCCATACATCACACCAGGGGCCTCAGCAGAAGCAACAAGGGCCACTGGGGCTGGTCATCTTTCCAGGGAGACAGATAAGAGGAAAGAGAAAGAGTATAAACCCAATCTAATCTAAGTTGGAGTATGGGAGGAAGTAACCCAACAAACAGAACTAGGTCCCCATGAGAGTTTTATTCTATAGAATAACTTGAAAATATAAAATCAGTAAACAGAACATGATAGAACAATAAAATGAAATTACAAGAAATGTCACAGAACTAAAGAAACAAATTGCAAACTAAAATAAATGTATTACAAATTGAATAAATTAGGAGCAGCTGAATGAAATGGCATCGATCCAGATGAAAAATAGAACTGACAGGATTGGGGAAAGCCTGATGTAATCACAGTGCATGAGGAGAAAATAAAACAGAGATTGAAGTAATTAGGGAATGATAGGTACAGAGGACAAAGACTGTCAAACTTAAGGATAATTGGTGCCCCTGAAGTTAAAAAAAAAATAGAAATCAAGAAATGTTTTGAAATATAATATAGGAAAGTTTCACTGAAATGAAGCAAGAATCAGCAAACAAGATGGTACATCATATATACCAAAAACAATTATTCCAGAGTAATACATACCAAAATAGAGCAGTTAAGTTGCTGAAGAAAAAGAATAATCAAAATAAACAAGTTATAATGGACTTCAAGAAAACACATCCTAGTTAAAGCACTAGACCTCAGAGAAAAAGAAAGAATAAATGGAATAAGCAAAAGAGAAAACAATCAGACTGGCTCCAGACTTCTCACAGAAACATTCAACTCATGTAAGGTCTATGAAAGTCTATGAAGTCTATGAAGGTCTAAGGGAAAGCAAGTCTAACATACTTACAAATTATAGAAGACTGTGTTCAAATGAAGGGCACAATCAGATGTTCTCAAACATGGTAGAATGCAGGCAATAGAGAATCTCAGCAACTTCTTTTAAAAACCAAGAAGACCAGGACAGGGAGTATGTTAGAAGCCCTCAAGAAGATCTCCTACATGGGGCTTTTAGATCTCCCAGGAGGCCATGTGGAAGTCTTCCCTTCTCTCAGGGAAAAATGAGACCAATAGACTGTGAACCTTATTTTCAGGCAATGAGTATCAAGTGCATCTGTGTGGAAGCAAAATGAGGGTAACTACAAAGTCCTTCTTTGATGCCTCTTTGGATTCTCATTCACCTGGTCACTTTCATACCACTTTCTAATATTAAACAAGGCAAACTGAAGTTTTTATTGGATTTCACTATCGGCCCACAATTTCTACACCAAAGAAAGTAACTAAAATCATGGAGTACCCTTCATTTTGTGGGAACGACTGCACTGGAAACCCCGCTGTCTGCTCCCAACTGCTCTATAACCAAGCCCAGCTCTAGAGTCCAGGACCTTTCAGACAACAGGTGTTCTCACTTCCAGAAGCAAAGCTGGAGGCAGGAAGGCTGGTAGTGTCTAGACCCTGTCTGGGTGCTGCATTTGAACAGGAACAAAGGGCACGTGAAGTCCTTTTCCCCATCTATCTCAAAGTGCTGAAATCACCACCTCGCTGCAAGATAAAGGAATGATGGCACCTCTGACCTGATCAGGATGCATCACAAGCTGGGACACCCCCAACACCCTGAGTACAGGGACAGCTCCCCAGAATGAGATGCATATGCCAGTTAAAGTCTCCACTGAGGCTGCCTTCTGCTGCTCCTGCCAGATGAGAGGGTAAGGGACCAACACCTACCTGGAGAGACAGGATAACACAAAGGTTAGATGAGGACTTTAGCATCAGATGGCCTGGGTTTTAATCTCCTCTGCCACTTCCTGTGTGACTTTGGGCAATTTCCTTTTGTCTGTCTGTTGCTTTAGTTTCAACATCTGTAAAAATGAGGTTAACAGTAGTCCCTACTTCATAAGACAGTTATAAAGATTAAATGTTAATCCATGTAGCACACTTTGAAAAGCACCTGGCACATAGTAAACTCAACAAGATGTTAGCTATGAGTGTTGAGTGTGGAAGAGAGTAACCTAGAAGTGCCTACACACACACACACACACACACACAATGCCACCCTGGGCAATGAGGCTTCTCTGCCCAGGAGCTGGAACCAGGAAAACTTCCTGCTATAAAATCCTCTGGGAAAATAGGATTAGGGTACAGGGGACTAGAGTTTTCTCCCAGAGCTTCTGATAGCGCTTATGCCCACCCTTAGGATTCAACATAAGCCAGGACCACAACCTCTCTCTTAAGGCCTGGCTTGACATCAGGTAATAGCCACTGTAACTAGAGTGTCAATGCTTTCCCTTTGGTCCTCATCACTGTGATACAGATGAAGTAAAATTATTCCCATTTTCAGGTGAGAAGACTGAGGTTCAGAGCAGTCAGGTGATTTTTCCCAACTTCACAGAGCTTGAGGTAGATGAGCTGGGATGCAGATCTATCCTTCTGCCTCCAAATCAGTGCCCCCACCCTCGCATATGTCCCACGTTGTCTCTTTCTGTATCTCTGTCTTTATCTGTGTATCTTTCTGTTTTTCTCTCTGATGTCTGTTCGGCTGTCTCTTTCCTCCTGTTCTTCTCTGATTTTCATTTCTCCCATTCCTTTCTTCCCAGTTTAGACCTTAGATCCCCCACAGTCTATCTAAAACAAAAGAGGTTTAGGGCAAATAGCAGCTCAGGTCACAAGCCTGCCTGGGGATGGAGTTCTGTTTGCAGAAATACAGGACAACTTTGTTACTTCAGAACAAGAGCAGAAGGGAGATTCAGACAGAGAGAGAGAGAGAGAGAGAAACAAGCACTGTAAGAAGCAGCTCCTCATCTGTCATCTTTCTCAGTTCCCTTCACCTTCATTACAAGGCTGCGTTCTGATCATTTTCCCAGACCCCACTGCTCATTCTCAGGGAAGAGAATCTCTAGAAGGAAGGGACAGAGAAATGGCTCTGGTGGCTGAAGAAGTAAGGCCCCATGCAGTTTCCTTCATCAAGTGCATTATGTGGCTGTTTAGAAGAGGCAAACCTGGGCCCTGTGTCTCAGAGCCTCTGAAATGGCAGTCCAAGCTACAGAAGCTCATTTTTTCCCTCCCCACAGTATGGACCCACCACTATCAACTGGGCAGCTAAAGGGCGCCACCTCCTGGCTAGACACGAGTTCAGGACAATGCAGGCAGTTCATGACCCACATCCCCCCTTCTAAAGTGCAAGCAGCACAATCTTCAGTGCCTTACACACCAGTCACCCTTCTAGGTTTTGGGAATTAGCCGACTCCATTGAGCCATGGAAAAATGACCATGCCTTCACTCACCAATTGGAGTCAGCAAGATCACTACCATTGTCAGTGCAGCTGTGCAATGGTCTAAATATTGTGTTCAACGGGGTGCCTGGGTGGCGCAGTCGGTTAAGCGTCCGACTTCAGCCAGGTCACGATCTCGCGGTCCGTGAGTTCGAGCCCCGCATCAGGCTCTGGGTTGATGGCTCAGAGCCTGGAGCCTGTTTCCGATTCTGTGTCTCCCTCTCTCTCTGCCCCTCCCCCGTTCATGCTCTGTCTCTCTCTATCCCAAAAATAAATAAACGTTGAAAAATAAAATAAAATAAAAAAATAAATATTGTGTTCAATTTGCCACTTTTTTTTTAATAATCAGGAAAGGGAAGGGGAAAGTGTTGATACTAGTAAGAAAGTGAAAAGTCTCATAAACTTAGGACAATGGAGGCAAAGGTGAACCATTAGCTTTGACTGGCCACTCAGGGCTCTCCAGCCAGCCAAGTCTGCATTCAACCGTGAAGGAAAAGTGAAATTAAAGGCAAGTGAAGCGCTAGAAATAGAGACACAAAGGTTATGTCTAAAAGGCAAGATGTAATTACAGATTATATAATTTGATCAGAATGCCATTGATAACATGTAAGTCACTGTCCAGCTTTCAGACATTCTGCTTCTATATGTTTTCAAAAGCATATTATAACAAAAGCAAAGATGGCAGCATCCTCCTGACCTACAGGACAGACCTGTGGTGAACTCTGTCTCCGCCATGGGACACTCCAACATGGTCAGAGAAGAACAAGAGGCAGCAGGGTGGGAGGAGACAACTTAGGGATGAAAGGCCTGAATTCAAATCCTGACTCTCCTATTTGAAAGTTCTATGGCTTTAGGAAAGTCAGAATAAATCTCTCTGATCCTGGTTTTTCATCTGTAAAGTGGGATGATAACAATACCCGCCAAACTTACTTCCCAGAATTGGTGTGAGTTTCAGGCGAGATAATGTAAAGGAAATAGTGAAGGAAACAAATGCTGATTGAATGTGCATGTGCTGGCAGTGGGCTAAGCACTTTACATAAGTTGTCTCTTTTAGTACCATGAGGAATAGGTTATTACTGTGGTCTATAAATGAGGACATTAGTAGAGGTTAATTTTCCAGAGATCCCACATATGGGATGCAACTTTAGGGGCACCTGACTTTTCAATGTAATATTTTATAAGCTATGAAGTGTTATATGGATGTAAGGGCAGGGTTTTTTTTTAATGTTTATTTTTGAGAGAGAGTGAGTGGGGGAGGGGAAGAGAGAGAGGAAGACAGAGAATCCCAAGCAAGCTCTGCACTGTCAGCTCAGAGCCTGATGTGAGGCTTGAACTCAGGAACCACAATCATGACCTGAGCTGAACTCAAGAGTTGGACTCTTAACCTACTGAGGCACTCAGGCACCCCCAGGGCAGTTTTTATATAGGAAATTTGTGGGCAATGACTTGTCAGAAGTTAGTGCTCTTTAGTATATGAAATTTCTAGACCCATCTTCCTATTTCCCTTGCTCTTTGCCCCAGACTTCAGATTCTCTCTCCATCCAACTCCCAAAACCTGGCATCTGGGAAATTCCAGTATAAGTCATCTATATGTCTCTCGAATGAGATGGAGGGGGAATGCTTGCCTTTCTATCTTCCCTCTGGTAACCAAGTGAGCCGCTTTCCTGCCTGAGGGAATGTCTGACATCAGGGAGATGGTGAGAAAGCCTGTGGTTCTGGGGACAGACAATTACTCATAGGTCCTATAGCCACATAACTCAAAGCTCCACTTAGGATGGACCTTACTATTGATATTATGAACCACCATGACCACTCTTCCCTCAATACCCCCTCTCTCCCCATCAGAGATAGAATCCCAGGTTGGACAGACTGGTAGTCAGTCCCTGTGTAGAGTTCTGTAAGTTCTATTACATTCCTTCCTATCTCTCTAGAGGCCCTGATTTCCATACCAGGGTTACAACTTCCCTTCTCCATCTCTACCTGCTAGTCCAAGGTATCTCAAACCAAGCCCATCTAAACAACTTAACTGTCCTCAGTACTCCCTATCTCAACATCTTGTGCCAGGCAATAGTATAATCTTCCACACAGAGGACAAAACTAAGTCCACAGTGTCTGCACATAGTAGGAACTCAATAATCATTTGTAGAGTTCATGCATTGAACACACATTTATTGAATGTCATTGGTATGTCAGGTAGTCTTATTGAAGCTGGGGATGCTGTGGTCAACAAGGTAGATGAAAGACAGAGACAGAAAAAGTATGAGTATGGAATGTAATTTTATGTAGTAATGAGTACTAACAGGAAATCTAAACAGAACAATGAGGTAGCAAGTCATGGGTTATGAAGTGGAGGGAGGGGTCTGTTTTAGATAGAATGGCCAGAATAGGCTTCTGAGGAGTTGACATTTGAACCCAGGTAAGGGTGAAGCAAAAGCATGAGACAGGCAGATGTCTGGAAGGAAAATATTCCAGGCAGAGGAAACAGCAAATACATAGGCCTTGAGGCAGTACCAAACTTGGGAATTTGAATCCAAGCAAGAAGGCCAAGGTCACCAGAACAAAATAAGCTAGGAGAAAGGTAGTAAAAGACAAGGTTGAAAAGATAGATCAATTTGGGTTCTGTGGAGCCTGAAGGCCATGGAAAGGGTTGAGATGGGAAACATGTGAAAGCTTTCCAATCAGGGGGTGAAAGACGTGACATTTATATTATAAAATACAGGGTATACAAGGGATACAGGAGTACTGATGCATAGGGGCACTTGTACCCCAATGTTTATAGCAGCACTCTCAACAATAGCCAAATTGTGGAAAGAGCCTAAATGTCCATCAACTGATGAATGGATAAAGAAATTGTGGTTTATATACACAATGGAGTACTATGTGGCAATGAGAAAGAATGAAATATGGCCCTTCGTAGCAACGTGGATGGAACTGGAGAGTGTGATGCTAAGTGAAATAAGCCATACAGAGAAAGACAGATACCATATGCTTTCACTCTTATGTGGATCCTGAGAAACTTAACAGAAACCCATGGGGGAGGGAAAGGGCAAAAAAACAAAAACAAAAAAAAACAAAGAGGTGAGAGTGTGAGAGAGCCAAAGCATAAGAGACTCTTAAAAACTGAGAACAAACTGAGGGTTGATGGGGGGTGGGAGGGAGGGTAGGGTAGGTGATGGGTATTGAAGAGGGCATCTTTTGGGATGAGCACTGGGTGTTGTATGGAAACCAATTTGACAATAAATTTCATATATTAAAATAAATAAATAAATAAATAAATAAATAAATAAATAAATAAAATACAGGGTATATTCTTGTAAAAACATATAACTTACACATGTATTTATATATTATGGATATGCATACATGTATAATACATATATTCAATTGTACATCTCAAATGCTAAACAATTTTTAAAATTTTAATCTGTTTGATTGCATTCAAAATATATAAAATGGGATAACTAGCCATGAATCACATTCTGTTGTCAATCTTCATATGACAGGGAAAATAATTTAGATGTAAGATAGGAGCTAAAGAGTTATAGTGTAACCTGAATATAAAATAGATTCTGGGGAATAATAGTCTAAAAATAGATACTACCTTATAGTAAACCAAAAAAAAAAAAAATGGCTAATAATTTCATTTCATTGTCCCTGAGTTTCTTTTTTGCTATATTATTGATTTGATCAAAAGATTGTGAAATGCATTTTGAATGCCTGAGGAAAGGTTTTTTTTCATGCCATATTTTTAAATTGGAGTATTAAATATACATAACAAAAATTATATCATTTTAACCATTTTTAAATGTGCCGTTTAGTGGCATTGAGTTTATTTATACTGATTTTTAACTAATTTTTTAAAGTTTATTTTTATTTATTTTGAGAGAAAGATAGACAGCAAGTGGGGGAGGGGCAGGAAGAGAAGGAGACAGAATCCCAAACAGGCTCCACACTGTCAGCACAGAGCCCAATGCAGGACTTGAACTCACAAACCTGTGAGATCATGACCTGAGCTGAAATCAAGAGTCAGATGCTTAACTCACTAAGCCACTGGGCAACCCTATTTATATTGTACAATCATCAATACCATTCATCTCCAGAATTTTGTTCATTCTCTACAACTGAAACTGTGTACCCATTAAACGATAACTCCCCATTGTCCTCTCCCCCAGACCCTAGAAACCAACATTCTACTTTCTACCTTTATGAATTTTACTACTCTGGGTACCACACACGTAAGTAGGATCATACAGTATTTGATCTTTTGTGATTATCTTCTTTCATTTAGCATAATGTCTTCAAGGTTCATTCATGTTGTAGTATGTGTCAGAATTTTCTTCCTTTTTAAGGATTAATAATTCTACCTTGTATGTATGTACTACATTTTGTTTATCCATTCACCTGTTGATAAATACTGGGTTGCTTATACCTGTTGTCTATTTTGAAAGTGTTGCTGTGAACATGGCTGTACAAATACCTGTTCAAGTCCCTGCTTTCAGTTATTTTGGGTATGTATCCAGAAATGGGATTGCTAGATGATGATAATTCTATTTCTAATTTTTTGAGAAACCACCTCTTTTTCATAGCCACTGCACCATTTTACGTTGCCACCCACAAAGCACAAGTGTTCTAATTTCTCTATATCCTTGCCAACACTTACTATTTTCTGGTTTTTTGATAATAGCCATCCTAATGGATGTGAGGTGGTATTGATTTGCATTGTGGTTTTGATTTGCATTTCCCTAGTGATTAGTGATGTTGAACATCTTTTCGTGTGTTCATTGGCTATCTGTATATCTTCTTTGGATAAGTATTTATGCAAATCCTTTGCCCATTTTTTAATCAGACTGTTTAGTTTTTGTTGCTGAATTTAAGGAGCTCTTTATATATTCTAGATATTAATCCCATATCTGATATATGATTTGTTAGTATTTTCTCCCATTCTTTAGTTGCCTTTTCACTTGCTTGATAGTGCCCTTTGAAGTGCCCTTTGAAGCGCATTGAAGAAATTTCAATGTTCTTCAATTTATCTGTTGTTCTTTTATTTTCTGTTCTTTTTTTTTTTAATTTTTTTTTTCAACATTTATTTATTTTTTGATCAGAGAGAGACAGAGCATGAACGGGGGAGGGGCAGAGAGAGAGGGAGACACAGAATCGGAAACAGGCTCCAGGCTCCGAGCCATCAGCCCAGAGCCCGACGCGGGGCTCGAACTCACGGACCGTGAGATCGTGACCTGGCTGAAGTCGGACGCTTAACCGACTGCGCCACCCAGGCGCCCCTATTTTCTGTTCTTTTGATATCATATCTGAGGAATTTTCTTTTTCAAATTATTCTGGCTGGCATTTTGAGACTTGACTATAAGGATGAAAACAGAGACAAGGTAGGAGGTGACTATGATACAGAAGGAAGTTTATGTGGGCATGAACTAAAGTGGTTGGTAGTAGAAACAGAGAAGAATGGATGCGTTTAGATATAGTCTGAAAATAACAGAAACAACCTGATAATTTGGATGAGAGATACAATGAAAATTAAGGAATAAAAAATGATTCCTACTTTATGACCTGAGCTACTAGATGAATGATGGAGCTGTCATAAGATGGGAACATTTAGGGAAAGAGCTGCTAACCAAAGACTTTGGTCATGTTTTGCTGGAACTGTCTATTATATATCCAAAAGAGGCACCTGAGAGATATACAAAGCTGAAGTTAAGAGAAAAGATCCATGTGGTAGATATGAATTTGGAATCCCCTGGTTATCTATTGCCACAATGCTGCATAACAAAAAGAAACAACCACAAAACTCTAATTGTTTGTGCAGCTGGAGTGACTGGCTAAGAGGCTCTTCTGATCCTGGCTCAAATCAGTCATGTGTCTGGGAGTCCACTGGCCGTTATTTTATCCAGGCCAGCCTTAGCTCTCTGCTTCACAGATATCCCATGCCCTGACAGCCTAGTTCAAGAATATTCTCATAGAAATGCTAGAGGTGCAAGAGTGGAAGACCAAGCCCAATTGTCCAAGCATTTTTCAAGCCACCGCTTGCATCAAACTTTGCTAACATTCCATTGGTCAAAGCAAGTCACATCATCAAGCCCAGGGTCAGTGGAGAGCACTGCCAAGTTATGTGGCAAAAGTTGTAGATCCAGATAGGGTTGAAGAACTTGGGCCATTGTGTGATCTACCACATTACCATTGTGAAGAGAGTGTGCTGAATGCCTTAGGACTAGAGGGAAAGTAAAGATGAGCAAAGAAGAATGAGCAGTTTGTCTTTGCCAAGAACTGAAGAGGAATTCTAACAGGCACCATCCTCAAGCCTTAAATCTTTTTGTCTACCTCTCCTACCTGGTCTCCTGCAAGAGTAAAAACAGTGAGATCTGAGGATGAGCTGAAAGATGATTAAATTATGGCCCAGAACAATGTCACTGAGAATGGTTCAAATTCACATATGTTTTGAAGGTAAAGCTGACAAAACTTGATGGGAGTATAAGGGACAGGTAAGAAACAAGGAGACTCTTAGGGATTTTGTCTGAACAACTAGTAGTGCCATTAATAGGATGGGGAAGACTGGGGGAGAAGCTGGTTGGCGGGGACAAGATAAGAGTAGTTTTGGACATGGAAGGATAAGATCCCAGTGAAGATATTCAGCAGGCATTCGGATATAAATGTGTGAAGTTCAGGATGAAATGCTAAGGCCAAAGATACAACTTTCTGAAGTTACCAGAATATAAGGGGATTGAAAACCAAGGGAATGAATGAAATCACCTAAGGTATGATGTATCTAGAGAAAAAAAGACAAATAGGCTAAATGATTAACTGCATTCTCCCTCTTTACCCCTGCCTCCAGTAGACACCCTCTTCCTGCTTAATATCTCCCAAATGTGGACCCTCCTGTCCACCTCTACAACCCTTACCTTAGCAAGAAATTTTCATTTTTCACCTAGACCACTGCAATTGTTTTCAACTGATCTCACTGTCTCCGGGATCACTTCATTAGTCTCGTTCTCCATATAGTCAGCAGGTGGGTCTTTGTAAAGCAAACCTGTTTTTGCCTAGCCTGCCCAAAACCTTAATACAAACTCTATAATGAATGGATTAGCCTGACATTACCTGAACCCAGTAACTAAAGTTAACTTCACTCTCCCCGGAACAACTAGTAATTCAATAGGAAGCATCAACTACGAAGCCTTTCTGCCAAAAGAAAGAGCCTGTATTTGAACAGCTGCTAGCTCTATCAGTTCCTAGGAAATGTGGCAGTTGGAAGAGCTTGTTCAAGAGCACCGCAAGGGTACAATCAGCCAAATCCAAACTCTGGAAGTTCTGTAGGAAAAACAACCCAGTTTCCTAACAAATTTTTTACTAAAATTAAAAACTTTTTAAAAATTTGTTGTAAGTCAGAGGGTGAATGCATAGAGAACTAATACAGATTGAGAAACAAGAGACAAATCATCCATACACTATATGTGGACTGTGTTTGGGTTGTGATTTAAACACTGCCGTAAAAAAGACATTTCTCAGACAATCAGGGAAAATTGAGCATGGACTGGATTTTACTTGATACTAAGGAATTTTTGTTTATTTTGTCAGGTGTGAAAATGATATTGTAGTTGTATTTTTTAAAAGAAATAATCCAGTATATATATATAATATATATATAATATATATTATATATATATTATATATATAATATATATTATATATATTATATATATTAGGAATATATATATTCCTATTGAATTACTATATATATATCTATCTGTGGTTATATTTTTAATTTTTTTAATGCTTATTTATTTTTGAGAGAGACAGTGTGAGAGTGGGGGTGGGACAGAGATACACATAGAATCTGAGGCAGGTTCCAGGCTCTGACCTGCCAGCACAGAGTCCGATGTGGGGCTCGAACTCACATGCCATGAGATCATGACCTGAACTGAAGTCGGACGCTTAACCGACTAAGCAATCCAGGCGCCCCTCTGTGGTTATATTTTTTAAAAAAGAAATTATCCTGAAGTATCTATGGGTACTGAATTTGCTTCAAGATGCTCCAACAATTAAAAAATAAAATTGAAGGAATCAAAGAAACAAAAGTGGAAGTTAGTTGGTGGTCACTAAAGCTGCGCTATGGGTATGTAAGACTTCATTATACTAATCCATCTTTATGTGTGTTTAAGATTTTTCCATTGTAAAAAGGGGGAAAGAGGAAAAAAGAAAAAACCTTCACACAAGTAGCAAGTCAACATTAAGTTGGCCCTATGCATCTTCATTTCATTCTCCAATCTCTCACCCTCCTGACATGTTATGTTCCAGATACACAACAACCCATGTCTATCTAATAAAATACATTCACAATTTATTAATGTATTTTATCTAGATGTTAACTAATATCAATTTCCATTTTCTCAAAGTCACTAATAGTCAAAATTCCCAAGACCAACACCAGTGTACTGTGATAATGGTCTACAACAGACAGACTTTATTTTGAGTTGCTAACACATAAGTTTTATTGGAACGCTATACACCCTATTTCCTGGACACCTATCCAATTCCCCTTCATACCTCCAAACCTTTCTTTGTATCGTTTCTTGTTTCTGGGTGCCCTGCCTCACTTCTCCACCAGGAAAACTCCTCCAGTGTTCATGATGAATGCCAGCTCCATCACAAACCCTTCCCCTCCATAGTTCCTACCTCCCATTCTAAGTAGTCAGGTGCTCCCCACTCTACCCCCCTGATTCCTTGCATAGATGTCATTGTTGCTCTACATAATTGTCTGTAATGTCCCATGCTAAATGGAGAACTTCTTGGTGTGGTTTTTCTACAGGTATATCACCCAACTCTAGCACATGGCAAGTGCTCAGATAAATTCTTTTTTTTTTTTATTTAAATTCTAGTTAGCTAACATACAGTGCAATATTGGTTTCAGGAGTAGAATTCAGTGATTTATCACTTATATGCAATGCCCAGTGCTCATGCCAACAAGTGCCCTCCTTAATACCCACTCCCCATCTAGCCCATCCCCCACCCACCTCCCTCCATCAACCCTCAGTTGTTCTCTATTGTCAAGTCTCTTTAAATTTTTTTAATGTTTTTATTTATTTTTGAGAGAGAGAGAGAGAGAGAGACAGAGAGTGAGGGAGAGGCAGAGAAAGACACAGAGACACATAATCCGCAGCAGGCTCTAGGCTCCAAGCTAACAGCACAGAGCCGGATGCGGGGCTCGAAGTCACAGACTGTGAGATCACAACCTGAGCCTAAGTCCGACGCTCAACTGACTGAGCCACCCAGGCGCCCCTCTATTGTTAAGTCTCTTGTGGTTTGTTTCCCTCTCTTCTCTTCCCCCCTTCCCGTATGCTCATCTGTCTTGTTTCTTAAATTCCACATATGAGTGAAATCTTATGGTATTTTTCTTTCTCTGATTGACCTATTTCACTTAGCATAATACCCTCTAATTCCATCCACATTGTTGCAAATGTCAAGGTTTTATTCTTTTTGATGGCTGAGTAATATTTCACTGTATATATAGACCACATCATATTACCTAATCATCAGTCAATAAATTTTTGAAGAAAAATGAGGAAGAGAGGGAGAGAGTGAAGAAAAACGGTAAAAGCAGAGCCTCCCTTCCTCCCTTTTCATTTCAGAGATTCCTGAGATAATATATGTGTCCTCAGAGGGCCCAGAAGTATTTTATCCCTCACTGCTTACATCAAGTATATCCAAGAGCCCACTGCCCACTCAGTTCACACCCACCAGGGAAAATAGTCTCTAAGCAGGTGTGAACTTTCATCACAGAGGTCCCATTTCTATGCCTCCTCCAATCCCTAATTTAACAGTAATGACATACACAGAAGTCAACCTTCAAGTTTCCAAAAACTTTGCTATAGTGTCTTGCAGGACCCAAGGCACTGATAGAAGCAGGAAACCTGATTATGGCCACTTTCTCCAGCTGATTACTGCCTCTGGTACTCTGACAGCCCTTAGCAAAAGTTACCTCTCCATCATCATGAAGACAGCAACAGTCAACACACACACACACACACACACACACACACACACACACACACACACACGATTAGGGTAGGAAAACATCCAGGGAGAAAACCAAGAGATCAGGTTTATTTCAACATGTGTCCAATTAACATATGAGATCATGACATAATTCAACTGAGAAAATGCGCATCAAACTGTGCAGTGCTCTTCCAATGCTACAAAGATATGGAAGATGAATTCTCTGTCCCCAAAAGGCTCACAGTTTGGGAAAAGAAAGGCAAGTATGATATAATGTAAAAAGTGCTACATCTGGCCTGTGAGCTAGAGTGCCATATATTGAAGAGAAAAGGGAGTGATTAACTGTGTGATTAACTGTGCAGTATCACACCTGTGGAAAAATGCATTTCTGTACAGTAATAAGGACATAAAGGAAATTTAGAGTAATAAAGTGAACACTGTTCTATTTTCCTTGTTTTCTTCCTTTTCTTGAGGGTAGAATTCAACAAGTCTTTCTTTAGAGAAACATAAAGGACTTAGATCAAGGAATGAAGGGAAGCTATGTGAGGTAGTTTGGAGGTCCTGTGTAGCCTCTGCCCACTTTGGAAAAACAGATTATGGCACGAGCTTTTATGTTTTTGATATTTTTTAAATTTATTTATTTTATTTTGAGAGAAAGCATATGAGTGACCAGAGGAGGAGAAGAAAGAGAGGAAGAAAGAGAATCCAAGCAGGCTCCACACTGTCAGCACAGAGCCCCACGTGGGGCTCCATCCCATGAGCCTCGAGTTCATGACCTGAGCCAAAATCAAGAGTCAGAGCCTTAACCAACTGAGCCACCAGATCATAGCATGAGCTTTTATGAGAAAACAGCCTTGAGTAAGTCATAGTTAGGAGTGGAGGCTCTGGAGATGGACAGGTTGGGTGCTCTCTGTGTGTACCAACTTGGCTATTTATCAGCTATGAGACCTTGGCCAAGTTATTTAACCTGTAAGCCCCAGTTTCCTCATTGTAGGATGGAGGTAATAATGTTTGTTGAAATAATTATATTGAACAATACTTCAATGTTTCTTAAATGGGAATCTACAAACATGTCTTCTGAGTCTTAATAATTTTCTTAAACTACGTTTTTAATGGAATAGTTTTCCATTTGGCTAGTAGATTTAAGATTCTAATATTAACATATTCCAGATCCTCTCTGGCTGACTGGCTCAGAACTAAGTCCTGCTGAAAGACTTCAGCATCAGAGGTTTTGATGCCATTCACACAATTGTTGGCACCAATGACTACTACTTTAATGACGTTAGGCTGGTAAAGAAGGAGAGAGAGAGACAGAAAAAGAGAGACTAACTTATATGTAAATTCTTCTTGAGTTAAAGATAGGCCAAATGATGTCATATCACACTGTGCAGATGGAAGCTTCAGGGTGGTACAGTGGTTTGATAGAGAAATTTGTGGGAGAACTGAGTCATCACTCAGGGCAAGGGAGCAGTGATGTGCCAAAAGAGTCTGTACCCCAGTCATGCACTACAATTCACAGTACGAACAGCTATTCAGTTTCAGCAAACATCATCTGTCACATTAAATAAACGATGTTGATTTGAATTGTTTTGTGTTGTACTTTTGTTTGCACTTAATTTATAAATATCCTTTTGTTTTGTAGTTGATTAAACACTGTAAGCATAAGAAGCTGAGACCTAGCTGTATGTCAATATGTATTTAAGAAACACAATGATCAAGGAGGAGCCAAGATGGTGGAACAGCATGGAAGCTTTTCTGTGTGTCTCATGTCCATGAAATACAGGCAGATCAACACTGAACCATCCTGCACATCTAGAAAACTGATTTGAGGATTAACACAACAATCTGCACAACCTGAACCACAGAACTCAGCAAGTACACAGCATGGAGAGGTGAACTGGGGGAAAGAGAAGCCACGGAGGGCAGGGAGCTGTTTTTGTGTGCAGAGAGAGGATGGAGATCAGGGTTGGGGGGGGCAGAATACGGGAAAAGCACACGTCCCAAAAGCAGCTGGAGAGAAAGTGGAAAGTGGAAACAGCAGCAGGGACTGAACTAAAAAGGGAGAAAGGAGAAAGGAGAGGGTTTAAATTCCATTAAGACTCTATAAACAGGGGGAGCGCAGAGTCTGAAACTATGCAGCTCGATACCTGGCAGTGCTCTGGCAGGAAGGGTGAATCCCCAGGAGCAGAGTGAAGTCTGTGGTCTTCAGGCCACATAGAGAGAGGCGGTTTCCCTGCTGGGAGGACATCTGGTAGAGGCTGTGTGGTCCCCCAACAGGCAAAGGCCCCAGTGGACCTGGGAGAACGACCACATTTGCTAGTGCTGGAACAAGATCTCTGGGAGTAAAGCCTGGTGCCAGATGTGTGTTGTGACTTCCCATAACCCCTGAAACACTGTTGCTACACGATCGTGTGAACTTTTTCTGGGGCGGGCTGGCGTCCAGCCACAGTCTCTGGGCATTGGCCACAGCACAGTCTCGTGAACGTTCCTGGGTGCAGCCGGCACCAGCAATTGCTTAGTGAGACCCTCCCCCAGAAGGTCTGAGCAGGTCAAAGCCACAGTCCCTCAGAAGTAAGGGGTTGGGAAAAAAAGCCGCATCTAAAATAAAACTCAGGAAGAAGGTTCTGCCTGGGTCTTCGTAATGGACAGTGTAAAAATGGGGAGAGGATGGAGGCTGAAGACAAAGGACGGGTGCACAAGTGCTGATCAGGGAGAACAGAATTCTGATACTAGACACTGGGTAGCTGGGTGACGCCATTTTCACCACTCCCGCACATGTACCTACACACCTATGAGTGCCCCGACAATCCACCCCAGTAAGCTAAGCAGCACCATCTAGTGGAGAACGGAGCTGTTACACTAAGCCCCGCCCAACTAGGCCAACCTCACTCTTCAGGAACACAAATCTCTCCGCCTGCTTAGTTTTTGGACTATAAAGCGCTTCATAGCTTGACTTCTAGGGGAAAACAAAGTAATTTGAATCATATTTCAGTCTGTTCGCTGGTCCATCTATTCCATTTTCTTTTTTTTCCTCTCTCTCATTTTTGTTTCTTTTCTTTTTCTTAAATACAGAAAGAGAAAAAAAATGTTATTTTCAATTTTTATTAAAAACATTTTTAATTGTTTTTTCTACCATATTTCATACTTCTGTGTAAATTTTTTCAAATTCTATTTTACTTCCATCATTTCATTTTATTTTATTTCAGTGTATTCATTTTTTCAAATTTTCAAATGATTTCCTTTTTTTTCTTTCCCCTTTTTTCTCTAATCTGTCAAGCCCCTTTCAACACCCAGACCAAAACACACCTAGGGTCTAGCATCATTTATTTGATTTGTGTGTGTGTGTGTGTGTTGTTTTTAATTTTCTCATTTTAATTTTTTTATTTTAATTTTTGTAATTTTAACTTTTTTTACTTCATTAATTCCTTTTCTCCCTTCAAAATGATGAAATGAAGGAATTCACCCCAAAGGAAAGAGCAGGAAGAAATGACAGCCAGGGGCCTAGCCAACACAGATTCAAGCAAGACGTCTGAACCAGAATTTAGAATCACAATAATAAGAATACTAGCTGGAATCGAAAAAAGATTAGAATCCCTTTCTGCGGAGATAAAAGAAATAAAAGCTAGTCAGGATGACATTAAAAATGCCATAACTGAGCTGCAATCTCGAATGGAT
The DNA here is from genome assembly GCF_016509475.1 of Prionailurus bengalensis. Classification (NCBI taxonomy): domain Eukaryota; kingdom Metazoa; phylum Chordata; class Mammalia; order Carnivora; family Felidae; genus Prionailurus; species Prionailurus bengalensis. The sequence goes on along the minus strand of NC_057355.1, from coordinate 123,318,393 downwards.
GCCATGGCAGCAAGTATGGATGAGGCAGAGCAGAGAATCAACAATATAGAGGACAAACTTATGGAGAAAAATGAAGCAGAAAAAAAAAAAGAGGGAGACTAAGGCAAAAGCGCATGATTTAAGAATTAGAGAAATCAGTTCTAGTATTTGTGTTATTAGAGTCCCAGAGAGAAGAGATAGTGTGCTGCTAAACATTTTTTTAACAAATGATGGCTGAAAACTTCCAAAATCTGGAAAAAGAAATCAACTTACAAATTCAAGAAGATCAACAAACCCCAAACACAATAAACCCAAAGAAACTCATCCCCAAACACATCGTAATCAATTTGGTGAAAACTAAATACCAAATAAAAGTCTTGAAAGCAACCAGAGAAAAACAACATATTATCAATAGGAGAACAAGAATTCCAATGACTGTGAATTTGTCGTAAGAAACCATGGAGACCAGGAAGAGAGTCACATCCTTCTTAAAGTTGCTGAGTAAAGAACTACCACCTAGGAGTCTATACTTATCAAAAATACCCTCCAGAAATTAAGGTGAAATGAAAACCTTGTCAGATGAAGGAAAACTAAGAGAATCTATTGCCAGCCAGTCTCCTCTAGGAGAATTGCTAAAGGAAGTTCTTCAGGCAACAGGGAAATAATACCAGAAGAAAATGTGGAACATCAGAATGACAGAAGAGCACCAGAAAGGGGTAAGTGTCTAATTAAGCATGATAAACTATTCTTCATCTCTTAAATTCTTTAAAATATGTTTGATAATCCAAACTAGAATTATAACATCATCTGGTGGACCTTTCAAGGTACACAGATATACTATGTAAGACAACCATACCATAAAACAGAGAGAAGAGAGGGTCTGACAGTTGCTAAGATTTTTACATTCTACCTAAAATGGTAAAATATTGCCTTTAAGTAGTTTGTGAAAAGTTAAGATGTATGTTGTAATCCCTAGAGTAGCCACTGAAAAAAATGTACAAAGACATAATCAAAAAATAAATTAATTAAAATGGAATACTAAAAAACTGTTTAGGGGCTCCTGGGTAGCTCAGTCAGTTAAGTTGTCTGACTTCAGCTCACGTCATGATCTCACAGCTCATGGGTTCAAGCCCTGCATTGGGCTGTCTGCTGACAGCTTGGAGCCTGGAACCTGCTTCGGATTCTGTGTCTCCCTCTCTCTCTGCCTCTCTCCCACTTGCACTCTGTCTCTCTGTCAAAAATAAATAAACATTAAAATTTTTAAAATAAAAACAGTTAAAAAATTAAAACTGTTTAAATAGTCTAAATAAAGGCAAGAAAGGGGGGATTCAAGGAACAAAAAAGAGGGTACAATCATAAAATAAATTATAAAATTGTCAACCTAGGTCAAAACTTATCAATATCTGCATTAAATGAAAGTGATCTAAACATATAAATTAGGACAGATGTTGTCAGAATAGATATTTTAAAACCCATGACCTAACTATATGCTGTCTATAAGAAACTCACTTCACAAATAATGATAAAGCCAGGTTAAAAAGTAAAAATAAGGGAAAAGGTATACTGTGCAAACACTACACAAAAGACAGTCAGCAGGGCAATATTAATATCAGCCAAAAAAAAAAAAAAAAGAAGAAGAAGAAGAAATGAGAAAATTACCAGGGGTCAATTCACCAAGAAGAAATAGCAATCCTAAGTTTATATCTAACAACAGAGATCAAAACACAGGAAGCAAAAATTGAAAAGAACTGAAAGGAGAAGTAGGCAAATATATAATTATAGCTAGAGACTTGAATGCCCTTAATGATAAATAGAACTAGTAAACAGAAAAACAGCAAGAATATAGATGAACTACACAACACCATCAAAAACTGGATCTGACATTTATAGAGCCCTCCACCCAACCACAGAAAAATATCCTTCTCAACAAAACATATCCTTCTCAATAGAACAGCTCACCCAAGAACAGCAGAATATACATTTTCTTGGAACATTCACAAAAACAGACCATGTTGTAGGTCATAAGATAAACTCTAACAAGTTTAACGGAATTGAAACCATACAAAGAATGTTTTCCAACCACACTAGAGTTAAACTAGATCAGGAACAGAAAGATAAGAGAAAAACCTCCAAACACTTGGAAATTAAACAACACAACACACTTTCAAATAACCCAGGGGTCAAAGATGAGTCTCAAGGGAAATTAGGAAATATTTTTAGCTAAATAAAAGTGAAAATACAACACATCAAAATGTGTGAGATGTAGTTAAGGCGTACTTCCAGAGAAATGCATAGCATTAAATGATTATACTGGAATATAATCAAGGTCTAAAGACAATAATCTAGGGTTTCATAGTAAGAAACTAGGGCAGGGAAAAGAGCAAAATAAACAGAGAACAAGTTAAGGAAGGGGTAACAAAGAGAGCTGAAATCAATGAAATTGAAAATAAAAAGAAATCAACAAAAACCAAAAGCTGGTTATATGAAAAGATCAATAAAACTGAAAACTTCTAAACAAAACCCAACCAAAAACAAACAAACAAAAAACAACAGAGAAGAGACACAAATTGCCAATATCAGGATTCAAAAAGGTGCTATCACTATAAACCCCACAGACATTAAGAGGATATAAAGAAATATTATGAACAATTGTACACACATAAACTAAAAAATTTAGATGAAATGGATCAAGTCTTTAAAAATCACAAATTACCCAAACTCACCCAGAATGAAATATATAACCCAAATAGTACTATCACTATTAGAGAAATTTAATTTATAGTTTAAAACCTTCCCAAAAAACATAAGCCACAGGACTAGATGATTTCACTAACAAATTCTACCAAACGTTTAGGAATAAATAATACCAATTCTAGACAATGTCTTCCAGAAAATAGAAAAGAAAGGAGCATTTTGTCTCAATTTATGATGTTACGATTACCTTGACTCCAAAAACCAAAGACTATATCACCTCTCCCCCCCAAAAAAGGTAAAAAGAAAAAGAAAGAAAACTAGAGTCCAATATCCCTCATAAATATAGATTTAAAATTTTCAAAAAAATATTATCATATTAAGTCCAGGAAAATATAGAAGGACAAGTGGAGTTTATTCTGGAAATGCAAGGATGATTCAATATTGGAAAATCAATCCATGCAATCCACCATATCAACAGCCCAAAGAAGAAAACCCTTAGGATTGTATCAATTGATGCAGAAAAGCATTTAACAAAATTCACTATCTAATCACTCTAAAATCCCAGTAAACTAGGAGTGCAAGAGGACATTCTCAACCTAATAAAGGGCATCTAGGGAAACCCTACAGCTACATCATGTTAAATGTGAGACATCAAATTCTTTTCCCCTAGACTGGGAAGAAAACATATTCTCACCAGCCCCATTCAGGTGAAAATCTTAACAGATTGGAAAGGAATAAATAAAACTGACTTTATTCACAACTTTCAAGGTAGAAAATCCTAAGAAAACAACAAAATTCCTGGAAACAAGAATGAGTTTAGCAAGGTCCCAGGCTACCAGATAAACACAGAAAACTCAATCATATTTTCAGATACTAGCAAAAATACATACCATTTATAACTTCAAAAAATTAAATCCTTGGATATAAATCTAACAAAATACATGTAGAATCTGTATCCTGAAAGTTATAAAATGCTGGTGAAATAATGCACATTTGACCTAAATAAATGGTGAGGCATACCATGCTCATGAAGTAGAAAAATCAATACAGTAAACATGTCTATTTTTCCCAGACTGATCAATAGATTCAATACAGCTTTAATCCAACTCCCAACTGGATTTTTGTATAGATTTGGGCAAGCTAATTCTAAAATGTATACAAAAAAGCAAAGGAACAAAATGGTGCTAATGGACTGAATGTATGTGTCCCCTCCAAAACTTATATGTTGAAACCTTAGTTCTCAATGTAGTGGTATTTGGAGATGGGGCCTTTGTGAGCTAATTAGGTCATGAGGGTGGGGTCTTCATGACAGGATTAGTGCCCTTATAAGAAGAGACAAAGGAGAGCTTGCTTCTTCTCTGTCTCCACCATGTGAGGATACAGTGAGACTGCAGTCATCTATGAACCAGGAGGAGGGCCCTCACTAGAACCCAACCATGTCAACACCCTATTCTTGGACTTCCAGCCTCTAGAGCTGAGAAATAAATGTTTATTACTTAAGCTACTCAGTACTGTTACAGCAGCCCAAACTGATAAATAGCTTAAATAATTTTGGAAAATAAAGAATAAGATTGGAGAAATCAAACTACCCGATCTTAACACTCTCTACAAAGGTACAGTAAGTCAAGACATGGTACTAGCAAAGAAATACACACACACACTGGCTTGCCTGGGTGACTCAGTCAGTTGAGCATCCGACTTCAGCTCAGGTCAAGATTTCGCGGCTTGAAGTTCGAGCCGCATGTCAGGCTCTGTGCTGACAACTCAGAGCCTGGAGCCTGCTTCAGATTCTGTGTCCCCCTCTCTCTCTGCCCCACCCCTGCTTGTGCTCTGTCTTTCAAAAATGAATAAACATTTTTTAAAAAGAAAAAAAAATACACACACACACCAATGAAATAGAATACAGTCCAGAAATAGAGCCACACAAATATGGCCAACTGATTTTTGAGAAAGGTACAGAAACTATTCAGTGGAGAAAAGACAGTCTTTTCAGCAAATGGTGTTAGAACAACTGGACAGCCATATTCTAAAAAAAAAAATGAATTTCAAATTAAATTTCACGTCTTACACAAAAATTCACCCAAATAAATCATAGATCTAAGTATAAAATATAAAACTTGTAGAAAAAACAGGTGACAATCTTTGAGATGTGAAATTAGAAAAACATTCTTAGATTTAACACCAAAAATATAATCCATAAAGGAAAAAATTGAGTATCAGACTTCTTCCAAATGGAAGACTTTTAGTCTGCAAAGGACACTGGTAAGAGAATGAAAAACTACAGATTGGAAGAAAATATTTTCAAATCACATATACAACAAAGGACTACATAAAGAATTCTTAAAACTCAACAATACAAAAACAAATAATACAATTTTTAAATGGACAAAGGAATAAAATAAACACTTCATCAAAGAGGATATATGGATGTTGAAAAAAATGTTCAACATTATTAACCATTAGAACAATACAAATTAAAAATCAGTGACTTGTCCACCACACATCTATTAAATGGCTAAAGATAAATTTTAAAGTACCCAAAAGACCAAGTGTTGATGAAAATGTAGAATAACTAGAACTCTCTGAACTTGCTGGTAAGAATGCAAAATTGTATGGCCACTCCAGAAAACAATCTGGCAATTTCTTAAAAAGTTAAATATACACATACTAGCAATCCCATTACTAGTTACTTATCCTAAAGAAATGAAAACTTACATTCTGGGGCACCTGGGTGGCTCAGTTGGTTAAGTGTCCCACCCTTGGCTTCAGCTCAGGCCATGATCTCACAGTTTTGTGAGTTTGAGCCCCATGTCGGGCCCTACACTGCCACTGCAGAGCCTGCTTGGGAGTCTCTCTTCTCTCTCTCTCTCTCTCTCTCTCTCTCTCTCTCTCTGCCCCTCCCCTACTCACGGTGTCTCTCTCTCAAAAAAATAAATAAATAAAACTTTTTTTCAAATTTCCACCATAGGAAGCAGAAGGCAGCAAAATCAAGGAGATTCTTCCCTTACCTACTCCACATCAGGAAGGAAGCACATGTCAAAACTTCTTTTATCAGGGAGTGAACATCTTTCTCAGAATCACCCAGAAATATTCCCTTGTATCTCATTCACACATTCGTTCCTGGATCAGGAAGTGGGCCCACCTCCCCAGAGATCACACCTGAACTGATACCTGAACAAAACTGATCTTCTGTTGGCAGAGGGGGAAAGGAGGCAATATATGGTGTCTGCCATGGCAGTGTTATTATTTCCTCCTCTTTGCAGATGAGGCAACTGTGGCTTAGAAAGGATAAGAGACTTGCCCAAGGTCACCCAGCTGGTAAATGCTGAGGCCAGGTTTCAAACCCAGTACTGTCCGACTGCCAAGCCTGTGCTCAGAATCTCTGTGTCAGTACCTTTTTGGGATGCATTTGATGCAGTGACCAATTCCTTCCCTCCCTGGAGTGTCAAGCTGGAGGGCTAGTCATGATCGTACTGCTAATGACATCAAAGGTCTTGCATGGAGCATGGAGCAAGGGTCCCACTGTGGATCAACATCTGGGCATCCTGCATGTGCCTCCCTGACCGCATATCTGTGAAAGCCCCATCTTCCTGTGGCTCTGCCTTCCTTGGCCTCTCCCTGCTGACCTCTGTTTTCCCCCCTTGAATGGGCCTTTAGAGACTATCAGGCAGAACAGAGCTGAGTAAGGAAGCTGGGCTGGAAATTCTGCCCCTCTGGCTCACTCCTTTATCTGCCTCTCCGGGCTACTTCCTTGGCCCTGTTCTGTCTGCTCATCTTCTCTTTGCTGGTTTCCCCAGGGACCCTGACACCTAAAATAACTCAAAACTCACTGTATATGATTCTACTGCAAACATATCCTCCCCTAAAGTGAGGGCTGCAGATTGTATTTCAATGAGAAAATAAATTAGCAGGTAATAAATTTTCCCTTCTTTCTCTGTGTTCCTAGTGGGCCTTGAAATTAGCAAGAACCAAATGTCACATTAATTTCACTGTCAGGGACCAGGGCTAAGGATGACATCAGAGCATCCCCTGGGATCGGGATCCATTAGCCTGAGGACCAGTGGAGAAAGGGAAGCTGACATTATTCGTGAGCAGGTCCTGTGTGAAGTCCTATTGTGTTTTTTTTTTCTGGGCAGTTTCCCAGGAGGATAGAACTGAGTCTCTAAAAAGTGAAAGGTTTTGGGGTGTGGGCATGAATAGATTTTCCAGCACTTTGGTCGTGTTCTCAACACACTGCTTGTATTCCATCCCTCTTTAATGAGTGCTTGTGGGGAAAGAGCATCTTGTTGTGTCTAAGTGATAGTCTCTCCATTCCAAAAGAATTTCTGCAAAACATTGAGTGGGACAAGGAAGGATTAGCAAGTCCTCGGATTACTTGAGCAATGAAGATATACTGCCATGGGCCTTTTCATTTGGAACTCAGTCTTGGTCAATATCAACATCTTACGGCAAGTCGATAAATCCTAGTATCAACCTCAGTGGAAGAAGTGTCAATGCCTGCTGCCGGCAACTTAGTTTATGGTGAATCAAGACCTCGAACGAGGCTTTAAATTTGCTGATGCTTTTTTCTGTGGGGTTTGTCGTGGCTCACCCGGCCAGATCGATCTGATGCGTCGCGCTGGGGAAGAGGAAAAGGACTGTGGCTCTCGGAGTATTAGCAAGTTCATTTCACGCTGATGTTGCGACAGAGGCCAGGGGAAGGTTTACAGAAGCCGCATTCATCAAGCCAGCAGGTCGCCCACGACAGCCCTCAGGCTTGAAGCAGAGAGACATAGAAGGGAGGGGCTGGCAGGTGGCAATTCATAGGGAGAATTATGGCTTCTACTGGCAAGGGCAGGTAGTGAAGAGGAGAGAGGGTCTGGAGGCTCTGATGGCTCACAGCCTACAGAGAGGAGCCAGAAGTGGGCAGGAGCCTAGTTCACCTCAACCATCAGGAGCTATTTGGAACAAGGGCATTATTCCCTCCCCAGAGTTTGTAGCAGATTGAATGCAAAAATGGCCCTAATTCTCCATCCTTCCCACACCACTTGCAATGTGACTCAGTAGTTCCTTCCATCAAGGGGTTGAGTCTATTTCCCTGTTCTTTGAATTTAGGTTGCCTTGTAACTTACTTGGACCAACAGACTGCAGCAGCACGAGTGGGCAGCAATGTCTCAGTTCCAAGCCTAGGCCTCGAGAGACCTCGCCCACTCCCCACACCCCCTCTCTGTCTCCATCATGAGAATAAGAGCAACTAGCCTTCTGGAGGATGAGAGAGCACATGGAGAAGAGCTAAGTCTCCCCAGCTGAGGTCACCCTAGACCAATCAGCCTCCCGCCAACCTGTCAACTGACCACAGATGCATAAGCAAGCCCAGCTGAGCCCAGCCCAGATCAGCAGAGTTGGCCAACCAATCCATAAACCTGTGAGCTATGATAAAGGGTTATCATTCTAAGTCAGTAAGGTTCGGTGGGTGGTGGGTTGTATAGTATCATCATGTCACCGGATCACGGATACAAGGTTCATCCGATTATTCTTGTAACCACAGCAGTGCCCAGAGGAAAGCACCCCAGGCCCTGAACTTTAGGGCTCCTGGTTCTCTGAGGACCAGAGTTCTACCAGCTGGTGCTAAAAACCTAAAGTTTATATACACACACAACAAAAAACCCACAAGGTTGGTCCATCCCTTCCCCGATAGGCTGCCAGCAAAAGGTCATTCACATTTGCCCAATCTATTCTTAGAAGCAAAGGTCATGACTTCAAAGACAACCAGTGCAGCTTTAGCTCCAGGACAACATGGCTTTTTTTCTGTAATGAATGGGCAAATGCCCATCTGACCTCCACCTCCCCATTATGCCTCTGAGTCACTGAACCATTTGGTGCAAGTGGAGGGTCAGCCATTCCAGGCTAAAAAGAAAAGCGGGGTAGGGAGTATTTTGTATTAGTCATCTGCTGCTGCTGTAACAAATTACCACAAATTCAGTCTTAACACTAATTTATTAGCTGACTGCTCTAGAGGTCAGAAGCCTGACATGGGTCTCACTGAGCGAAAACCAAGGTGTTGCCAGGACCATCTACCTTTCTGGAAGCTCTAGGGGAGAATCTGTTCCTTAGCTTTCCAGGTTTTAGAGGCTGACCTCACTGCAGGGCTCATGACTCCCTGCCTCCATCTTCAAAGCCAGCAACAGTGGATCAAATCCCTCTCACATGGCAGCTCTCCGGCCTCTCCTGCCTATTCTCCTTTTAAGGACACAAGTGATTGAATTGAACCCAATCAGATAATCCAAGGTCATCTCCCATCTCAAAGTTCTTAACCTTAATCATAGCTTCAGACTCACGTTGGCACTTTATTTTTTTTAATTTTTTTTTAAATATCTGATGACAAGGTTTTAGAGGCTCAGAATCTTCAACGTTTATTTTATTTTTGGGACAGAGAGAGACAGAGCATGAACGGGGGAGGGGCAGAGAGAGAGGGAGACACAGAATCGGAAACAGGCTCCAGGCTCCGAGCCATCAGCCCAGAGCCTGACGCGGGGCTCGAACTCCCGGACCGCGAGATCGTGACCTGGCTGAAGTCGGACGCTTAACCGACTGCGCCACCCAGGCGCCCCGGCACTTTAAAATAATATCATTAGGGATGCCTGGGTGGCTCGGTCGGTTGAGCGTCTGACTTCAACTCAGGTCATGATCTCACGGTTGGTGGGTTCAAGCCCCACATCAGGCTCTGTGCTGACAGCTTGAGCCTGGAGGCTGCTTTGGATTCTGTGACTTCCTCTCTGTCTGCCCTCCCCCATTTGTGCTCTGTCTCTCAAAAATAAATAAATGCAAGAAAAAAATTTTTTGCTTTTTTTTTTTAATTTTTTTTTCAATGTTTATTTATTTTGGGGACAGAGAGAAACAGAGCATGAATGGGGGAGGGTCAGAGAGAGAGGGAGACACAGAATCGGAAACAGGCTCCAGGCTCTGAGCCATCAGCCCAGAGCCCGATGCGGGGCTCGAACCCACGGACCGCGAGATCGTGACCTGGCTGAAGTCGGACGCTTAACCTACTGCGCCACCCAGGCGCCCCAAGAAAAAAAAAATTTTAATACCATCATTAAATCTGGGGATTAGAACATGAGCATCTTGGAGATCCATTATTCTGCCTACCACAGTTACACTGTGATTTTACAACAAGGATTGAGAGATAGGAAGCCTTTATTTTTCTTGGATATCTCCATGGAATTGATGGTCCTACACCTAGAATTCCCTAAAATGTAGGCTCAAGTTAAAGGAAGGAGGGATGGACATGGGCCAGGATTAGTAGCATCCAATAAATCATCCTCAGAGTTGCAGAACATCCCTCCGTCCCTGAAATGCTGGTCTCAATATTAAGGATGTAGGGTCTGGCTCCCAGTTAAAGGGCGGGACTAGATGGCCAGAGCCCAGTGGGAACGCAGTCACCATGCTGCCATGATCTACACAGACCTTCCAGAAGCTGGTGATGCCCGTGTGGCAGTTCAAGGAGGCCATTCAGGAGCCACAGCAGACTTCAACCAACAAGGTCCTCTCCCCACTTACTGATCTTTGTGTTAAGAACCGAGGGGTTGCAGAGGTGGGTCTGAACAGGTTCTGCCCTCAAAGCTCTTACAGATTAGAGGATCACACAAAACATGTCCTTCAATAGGTGACTACTTAAAATTTTAGAGAAAAGTATCACAAGCAACAAACAGTAAAACGTGATGGACGTTCAGAGCAGAAAAAGATGGGAAGCAGGCACTCGACAGGGAGAGGAGGAGTACAGAAGACTCTGGTGAGGCTTTTCGAAAGAAATTAAGGAAGCGTGTTCTATGTCTTATAGTTTAAGCTGGGGTAGGCAAACTTTCTGCAAATGGGCAGATAGTAAATACTTTAGGTTTCGTAGGTCATACAGTCTCTGCTACTCAACTCTGCTGTTATGGTAGATAAGGAGCCACAGACAATAAGTAACTGCAGTACATGGCTTGTGTGGCAATGAAACTTTATTTATAAAAATAGGCAGTGGGCCAGATTTGGCCCACGAACTGTAGTTGGCTGATTCCTGTTTTAAGCCATGCTGTAGGCATCCAGTGAACGTTTGCATAACCATGAAAAGATATATAGAAGATATAATGCTTTGGTTAAGCTTTGATGAATGGAGAGAACTTGAATATGAAGGAAAACCAGGGAGAAGGTAAAATTAACTATTTCTATGAGATACTGAAGAAATCAGGCCCTCAAGAGTTTCCAATAGAGGATTTTGGATAGGGGTAAAAACTTGAAATACGACTAGTATGTGTAGGGTTGTTTTAGGAAGAGTCCTGATAGACAAATAAAGAAGTTTAAATGTAAGACAATGGGAATTTGGGAACCCTTGATAGTTTTTGAGCTGGAAAATTATGGCATTCAAATATTTTTCAAATCACTGAGTAAGTTCAAGGATTGGCCTCAGGCTATGCGGGCATGCAAAGCAGAGCTCCTGAGTGCTGTCCCCACTGGATAAAAAACTTGGCCTTGTCTCTGCCAGCAAGTGGTCATGATGCCACCTGCTCCCACACACAGTTGTCACCTCACACATAACTAGGCCCAGATTCACAGAAGATTCTAGTTGTCCATTAGGGTGTGGGCCTGGCTTCCCTAAAGCATTGGACAATTTTGCCTTCCTGTCCTCTGTGAGGCGGCCCCTGTCTCCATCTCTTCCCCTGTTCCCTCCTCCACCGCCTCCACCCTAGAGCCCTCCTGCTGCTGTGAATCACATGTTGTAACAAATGAGTTACCAAAGGTTCCAACAAGCTGCTCATCATTGTCCCCAGCAGGAGAAAAGCAGCCCCGACCTGGAGCTGGGACCTTGTTAAGAGTTTGTAATGAGCTGACAGGAAGCTATTTCTGCCTGATTAGAATCCTAATGCGCTGCTGACTAGGTGAGTAGGAGAAGGGCTTCCAGCTTTCTCCCCAGCACTCCCACCCCTCTCCCTGCTCCAAGCAGAGCTCCAGGCAGGAAATGGTTCTTTGCCAGCAGTTAAGACCATAAAGAACAAACACAAAGCAGCCCCAGAAACTCCCTGCCCATCCTTCTTCTCCTCCTGAACAGGATACCTCCATCTTCCTCATTTTTCTGAGCACACCAACCTCTGCCACCTGCTAACATCCTAATGAGGCCACCTGGACCTATCCATAATTGGTCACAGGTGCCCCCACAGGTCCTGGCAAGGTCCTCACTCAGAGAGAGATGGAAAGGCAGGAGAACACAGCATCCAACTAGTCACTGGAAAGATGAGGCCACAGGGCCAAATTCCCACAGTGACCAGTCGTAGCAAAGTCTCCAATGCAAAGAATTTCCCTCAGGTTCAATTCAGAGAATATTTTGATATCCCCATTTTCTTCCAGTTGACTGGCTTTAGAAAGCATCTGGATTAGTTCCAGAGTGAACTGATTCACCACAACAATGATTTTTAAGAAGGAAAATGAAAACTCACAACATATTTTGGGGGTAGTTCACGGTTCAATAAAAAAATAATATTTGGGTTCAGTTTGGGATTCAGGTTGTACTTATGTTCAAGTGCCTGTGTCGGAGGAAGTTGGATTTTTGAAAGCATAGGAGCTTTTCATGTAGTCCTGGGTTATGGATTCAGATAAAAGAAGACATTTTGAGGTGACAGAAAAAGAAAGTATTCCCAGATTGGGTAAACCCCCCTTGGGGTGCCTATGGGGTACAGTCTGGTCTGGCCCCTCTGCTTGACAAGGGCAGCTCCCATGTCATTCCAAAGGGATCCCCATCACTACCAGGAAGTCCCTTTGCTGTACCCTCCACAAAAGTAGGTTCCCATTCCAGGCTAAATCACAAAACATGAGGCCTTTTGCTCCCACCAAGCAAATCACACCAAAGCAGGTCTTCTCAACATTGACTGTATGTTGTTACCACCAGGGGATCTTCCAAAAATGCTGATGCCAGGGTCTGCCCCCCCGACCCCAGAGATTCTGACTCAATTGGCCTGGAGTATAGCTAGGGTATTGAGACTCTCTAGTATACAGCTAGAGCAGAGAACCACTGGTCTAGAGTAATGCTTCTCAGACTTCCATGTGTATGTGAATATCCTGGGATCTTGATTCACTAGATCTGAAATGGGCCTGAGATTCTGCATTTCAGCCTCCAGGGGATGCCTGTGCTGCTGGTGCATGGACCATTTTGAGTAGAAAGGATCTAACATATCATCCTGAAGTGCTATTACATTTATTGGACATTACATTTTCCAGGACTCTGTCAACTGTCATCAATAGAAACCCCACTCAAATTGGAATAATAAAAAGGAGGAATTTATAAGTACAAATAAATGGGAAATCCAAGGGTGGGACTGGCTTTTGGCATGGCTGCATCTAGGAGTTCAAATTATGTCCCTAGGACCTTCTGCTGCTATTCTGTCTTCCCTTGAGTTTGCTCCATTTTCAGGCAGGCTCTCTCCATGTGGCAACAAAGATGGTCCAGGCAGTCACACAGGCAGCGACGCCAGAGAAAGGAGTCTGCCCCTCTCTCCCTCACCATCCATATTGGTCCTTGAAAAGGATTTGCTTTCCCCAGCTTGGGTCATAAGCCCACTGCAGGTCAGGGACTGGTCACCTGAAACACAGGTATTGGGGAGTGACAGTTTCCTAAAGGAAGGGAGGCAGAGCAAACCACAAAGGAACCAATGACCCACATGAGCACCATAGTTATGCACCAGAAGTTTCTTCAGCTTCCACTACCACCCCCCCTTCTCTTGCCATGAGCTCTCACCCACCATTACACTGCTCCTCACAAATGGGCTAAGATCCTCCCTATTACTCAACAATTTCTCCCTTACAGATTCACTCCGGTCAGATGCTAGCATCCAGGGTGAGCAAGAGCCAAAAAAGGAGTCCTGACATCTCCCACTTCCTCCACCCCTACCAACCTCCACAGCCAAGAGAAGAAGACGACCAAGGAACACACAGTGTTCTAGAAATGGAAAGAATATTCAGAGATCCCTCCATTTCACAGATGAGAACACTGAGGCTCAGGGTGGCTGAATAACTTGTCCAAGAGCACTCAGGCAAAGTCTGGTTTTCTGACTCCAGTCCTGACTTTATGATATTTATATTGTCACTCCTGAGATCAGAACCAGTGCAGTCTAGGCGTTGGACCTCCTTGGGGCTTAAAAACTACTTTTCACTAAGGGCACCCATGTGGTTCAGTCGGTTAAGCATCCAACTCTCGATTTTGGCTCAGGTCATGATCTCATGGTTCATGAGTTCGAGCCCCATGTTGGGCTATGCACTGACCGTGTGAAGCCTGCTTGGGATTCCCTCCCTCTCCTCTCTCTGCCCCTCACCACCTCACATGTATGTGCACTTTCTTTAATAAATAAATAAACTTAAAAAAATATTTTTGGCTAAAAGGGAAAGGTAGGATGGAGATATCTCTGCATCCACAGGCACAGACAGGTTTCCAGCCCACTGCTATGTCTACAACTTCTCAGGAACCAGCATGTATGAGATGTGTGCGCTTGCCCACAGGGTTCTGCGTTCAGAGTAGGAAGAAGTAAATTCAGGTGCCCAGTGGCTTTGGGTTCTGAGCATCCAGCAAGGAGGAAACACCAGCAGAATCTATTCAAAAGAACCCCTCAGGCTCCTGAAAGGGAAACTGACAGTTTATCACCCCTCAATATCATTTACAATGTTATATTTTATTTCTAAGAATAGCTAATATACGTAATGTTTAATATGTGGCAGGTCCATTCTAATTTAATTTACATTAATTAACTCATTTAATCCTCACAAAGACTCTATGAGATCGCAACAGTTATTATTCCCATTCTACAGATGACAAAACTGGAAAGCACACAGAGGCAGGAGGGGTTGGTGCTAAAAGATGTGATGAATTAACTTCCAAAGCATTTTCCTTTCAGGGGGCACATGTCTGTCCTCAGCTGCAGGAACAGTAAAAGCACTACCACCGCGATTCTACAGGCAGAGAAATTTAGGGCCAGAGAAGGTGCAAGATTTCCTAAGGCCTCACACATGTCTTAGCATCTGCAACCAGGCCAGCCTTCTGCCCCCTAGAAGTTGCTGCTGCTCTTTGCCACAAGGGGGCGCCCATGACCTGGGCCCCCATCTCCTGAGTCAGAAACCTCCCCCCCACCTAGCCCGGGCAATTTAAGGCAGGAGGGCATCATGGAAGGCGTAGAAGGTGCCTGGGCTTGAAGAAGAAGAAGGAGGACTTTTGTAAGTCAAGAGCCTAAAGAAAAAGATTCATTGAATCTTTGCTAAACACGTACTAGGTGTGCAAGCATGAGGCCAAAGCACATCACTCACGTCATTTCTTCACTTCTCACGCTGAAAGGTGGGCATTCAGATTTCAGTGTCACAGGCAAGGAAGCCGCAAATATGAATCAGCTTGTCTAAGGTCACAGCAGCAGTAGCATAGCAGAGCGAGTTGTGCGCCTCTCTCGCTAACGGAACAGCCAGCACCCTGGTAGCTTCAGATCAAAAGTGGTGGGAGTATTTACACCATGGAAATGGGCAAACACCTTGGAGAGCCCACTATTAGACATTTCCCGGCACAGCATGGCACAGCCGGTGAGAGAAGGAAGGGCTGGGCCTTGAACCCACATCTCTCTCACTCCTAAGCTTGGGCTGTTAGCCACTGTGCCACCCTCAGCACGGCTCAGTATAACTAGTGCCCGCAGGCTCAGAAAGGACTGCTTTTCAAAGACAACCAACTGGCTGCCTTCAGACCAAATATGGCATCAGCTCTTAGTCTCTCTGTGCCTCCATGTGTTCATTTGTAAGATGGGGATCGTAATAATATCTCCCAGGGTGGCTGGACAAATTAATATACAGGAAGCTCTCAGAGTAGTATCTGGCACAACTGTTAGGTTTCATTTGTTAGGACTACACAGTGTTTAAAATGTTTAACCAAAAATATTAATTGGTTGCCAATATTTTCAAATCACATTTTTTTGTGTAAAAGTCCCAATATCTAGGCTGTTTAGAAAAATTGTAGGATCTGACCTCACTTTACCATGTGACAATTACCAGCTGGAACCAGACCACAGCTGCCCCCTCCCTCCCTCCCTCCCTGGATTATGCTCTTTGAGGAACCGCTCTTACTTCACTTACCCTCCACCTACCCAGACAGCACCCATCGTCTTCAGAGTTTGAGACCCCTGCCCTCTGCTCCTTAAAAGGCACAGAGTGAATGTGCTAGAATGGATGACCTTCCGGCCACATGATCATCTGCTATTACACCCTCTTAAAGCTGAGGAAGCAGGTCTCAGGGACGCTAACCGTGCCTAACTCCGTGTTGAAAGGGCAGGGACTCAGAGCCCAGGCCTGCTGGTTCCTAATTCAACACCCACAAGCCACTTCCGAGCCAGAGCCTGACCTCAGAAGCAGCTTGGGAAGCTCTCACAATATTGGGAGTGAGGTGAGGTACGGTGGGATGAGGGCTCTACATCCTTCCTTGTTTCCTGGACATGGTGGGACACAGGAGATGTGGCTCTCAGAGTAGGGTTGCCTGATAAAATCCAGGATTCCAATTAAGTTTGAATTTCAGATAACTTTCAGATAAATGACCATATTTTTAGTATAAGTATATCCCATGTATTATTTGGGATATACTTACACTTTACAAATTTGTCAAACTTCAGATAATGAATACTTTTAGTATAAGCATGTTTCAAATAATGAATGAGACATACTTACACACACACACACACACACACACACACACACACACACACAAAGTTCCTTTATCTGAAATTCAAATTTAACTGGTACTTTTATTTGGTAAGTGCTGCAACGCTAAAAAGTCCCTGGCTTCTGCCAGCCCAGCCCCAAGGAAGCCAGAGAAGGGAAAAGAGGAGGAGGAAGCCCTCACACCGGGGCTGTGGGGGACAACAGCAAAACAGCCAACCCACCACCGCACACACCTGCACCAACAGTTAAAAACTTTGTCTTCCCTACATTTATTTTACAAGTCAGTACTGTTTTTATTAGCTAATGTGAGCAAGTGCTGGGTCTTCCAAAAGTCGTCACCCACGGCTTCATTTCTGCGGTCACCAGGGAACTGACCCGAGGCATCTGAAACAGAGGGGCTGGTTGCCATTTGGGGGTGTGGGGAGGGGGCAGTGGCGGTGGCTTCCTATGGGAAACCCGCAGCAGGACCAAGACCCGGACTAGGCTGCCCTCTCAGGCCCTTGACGCCCTGCGGGCCCCAGCTGTGCACCCCCTGGACAGCGCCCTCCCCTGCCGGGAGCTGCCACACCGCCCGGGGTCGGCTGTGTGCGAGGAGGACACGCCGCCCGCCACCCCTCCGCTGGCAGACTGGCCGCCCTCGCCCAGGCCGAGACTGCGCCAGCCTGCGCGGCCCTAATGATCCGTGACCGCGCAGACACCGGCTCCTGGCCTCCCCCAGCGGCTGGCTGCGCTGCTCGACCTTCCTCTGCAAACCCAAGGGCCTGGGTCGGGGGAGGGCAGCAGGCTGGGGGTCCTTCCCCATCCCTGGCCTCCAATAAGGGGCAGGCGATTGGCTCCCTGCAGGCACCTGCCCAGGTGAGGTGGGCCAAGGACACGCATGAGGACGGACACACACACACACACACACACACACACACACACACACACAATCTCGGCCCTGGCTGGGGCCCAGGCGTGCATTCTGCCAATCCACCCCCCTCCCTGGGTTAATAATGATCAGGCCCGAGGCTGTGCCAGCTGTTCCAGGTAGAAGGCAGCAGCACCATTGAAATGCCGTGTGAACCCCATCCCCCAACTCCTAAAACCCCAGGTTGCCCGCAAACAAGGAAGCAGAGGGTCCCAGGGCAAATTTCCCATGGGAGGGGGTGGTGCCCCTACCCCATACACAGAGGCAGAGAGATGGGAGCTGGCTGCTCCTCCAGCGAGGGGCTGTCCTGCCTCTAAACTGTCAGGCCTCTCCCAAGTTTGCCTCACCTCCACCCCCACCTTCCTCCTCCTGGTCTAGCCATCACTCAGCTAACCCTGTTTGTTTTCTGCTTTGCACTTCTCACTGTCTGACATTATATATATTTGTTTGTTACTGCCTCTCCCTTGTTATGGCCGTTCTCATTCACTGCTATGGTCCCAGCACCTGCAGCAGTACCCAACCCGCGAGACTCTTAATAACCTTGGTGGACACCGTGATAGAAATCGCCTCAGCTGAAGAGAGCTGCTTGGCCCAGAATCACACAGGCCCTTCCCAGGGGGGCCCATGGGCTGATGAAGGTGCAGCCTCTGGACCCCACCCAGGACAGCGGCGGAGGGCAGGTATAGCTTCAAGGGGGACCTGGGGTTGGCCGAGGGCATCAGTGGTCCTCCCTGTGCCCCATTCCTGCATCTCTGCCCTCCTTTCCACAGGTGTTGGTCCAGGGACACTCCTTAAACAGCCCACTCCACAATCTTAGCCTCAGAGTCGCTTGCCAGGAAGCCAAACCACAACAATCAACATTTGTGGAAAGAAAGAGGAGAGACAGGAAGAAAGAAAAAGCTTTGACCCTTTACTGTTAATCATTTTCCACCTCCAAAGAGGACCTCAGATTTACCTACTTCCCTCCACATGCAATGCCACCACCGTAATCAAAGCCAGCACCTTCTGTCGTTTGGAACCCCCGTTTTGTCTTTGCAGCAGACACAGTTGGTACTCACCCCAGACCCTCTCAGCCTCCTCCGAGCTCATCTGCAGCTGGGGGCCCCCCAGCTTGCAGCCCCTCCCCCCCAGCGCTTCCTTCCATAGCACAATAGCTTGCTCAGCCCTTGAGCTGGGCAGCAGGCAGTGTTAGGGATTTAATGCCCAAGGGACCCTCCTCAACCAATGAGAGCAAGACTCATTGATAAGTAACCACCCCCCCCTTGGGAGGACAATACCCACAAGACTCCTCTGAGGCCCCCACAAAATTCAGCCTCTCTTCCCAGGCCCACAGTGGTGCCCCATTCATCAATACCCCCCCCTCTATTTACTGGCTTTTCCCTTTTCTTCTCAGTTACCCCATTCCCTCACTTGTGCTCCCCAAATAAAGACTGCCTACACCCAAATCCCCCTCTCAGCATCTGCTTCTCAGGGAATCCAAACTAGATGAGCGCCCCCCACACATACACACTTGGCCCCAACTTCTACTCGTAACTTCTTTGAGCTTCTGAGTGACAGCACTGCAGGGACACTCACCTTCTTTCAGCTTCTTTCCTGCCACAGAGACTTTACCCCAGTGGCTCAATTTATTCTTCCATTAAGCAACTATTTGTTGATTGCCTACCATTTAAAGCATTGGGATACAAGAGTCAGCAAACAAGAGTCAAGGGTCCCCGCCCTCTTGGAGCTGACATCCGTCCTCCTGTGCCCCTTCCTCTCCTTCCCCAACACTGATGCCTGCTTCTCTTGTCTCACTTCTACTTACCATTTAAGTCTCAGCTCAAATGGCCCATCCTCAAAAACATCTTACTGCCCCCTTCCCCATCAACTCTCCCCACCCCCACTCCACACAGAGCCTCTCCTTTCTCATTACACCTGTCACCAGATTTGTCTCTTCCGACATCATGCCCACTCCACAAGCACAAGACAATGCCCATTGCCTGTCACCAGATTTGTCTCTTCCGACATCATGCCCACTCCACAAGCACAGGACAATGTCCATTGCTCTCTCCTGTGCCTTTGGCACTGTGCTTGGTACCTAGTGAATGAACCAATAAATGAATGAGTGAGTGAATGAATGAATGACCTAATGGCACCATTGTCATGAAGGAAAGGTAAGAGGAGAAATGCAAAACTCATCCTTGTGCATGGGCAGAGAAAGGCAGATGAGATATTTTTCACAGTAACCAGTACTGGTGACTGAGATGACAGTAAATTTTGGAGTCCTAGTCCATCAGATAGCAGCAAGAATGTCCCCGAGGTCAGGAGAGAATGGCAGGGGGCATACACAATGAGATGCAAAAAAGGCAGTCCACCAAAACCAAACTATTTATTTCTCCTTACCATCTCCCAGCCATAGAAAGGCAGAAATGGAAGGTATCTCAGGAAATATCTATCCTCTTAACACACAGGTGAGGAAACCAAAACCCAGAGAGGCGCTTTCTAGTGAAGGTCCTATGATTAGTGACAAGCCTCCAAATGCTGAACTCACTGCCCATTGTTTGTTAAAATCAGAGCCTCAGGCTGGTCCATTCCAGGCTGTAGGCTCAGATTCCCACAGCACTGTCCTCAACTTGAGCAGCTCATTGTCCAGGAGAGATGGCTTTCAGGCTCTATATCAGCAATCAGTGATGTGTAGGATGCCTATACTCCTGTCCTTGTAGCCTGGTACTGCCACATTTCCTTTCTCCCTCCAAAGGACTGCTCTGGGGAGACCACCCAGACTCCACCTTTGTAGAATTTGTGCTTTAGACTCCAACAACCCTTCCCAGGATTGAACTTTTGCTTTACTCCTGCATGTTCAGGACTCCTCAAAGAAGCTCAATGCTCCCAGGTGCTCTGTGCATCTGGAAATGACTCAGTAAAGGCAAGCCTCCCCTAATGGACACTTACTAGGCTCTGCCCACCCATTTTGGGGTTTGTCCTAGCATCAAACCTCATCCCAAGCTGAACAGCAAATGGTCAGTGACAACTGGGTAATATCCCACCTAAAATCTTTTTATACCTGATCTTCAACATATCAGAAGAATAAGCAAACATACAGAAAAAATGATAGCTCACATTTATCAAAGGCTTATTATGTGCCAAGACCCATGTTAAGCATTATATCAGTTTTAATATAACAATTGTATGAGGTGGAAAGTTTTATTACAAACCCCATTTACTTATAAAGAAACTGAGGCTCAGTGAAGTCAAGTGACTTGCCCAAGACCACACAACTAGTAAGTGACAGAACTGGAACTCAAGCCCAGGTCCATCCAACCCCAAGCTCTCAGTTTCCTCCCATCACCAAACCACTCACCCTTTGCCAGAGATCAGCCAGGACCTAGACACCAAAAGAGAGGCCAAGTGTGTGCCAGGCACCAACATCTCTTTAGAAGATGGGTGTCCCAGAGCCAATAGATTATCAAAGGATGGTGAGGCCTGATGATACACAGGTAAGGAGAAGTGGTGACTACCACATATGGCCCTATGCTGACCTCTGAGCTTTGTTCTGGGGCCCAAAGCAAAATGTGAGACTTGAGAGCTCTCAGCCCCCTTCTCTGTACCATCCATCCCCTTTCCAGCAGCCTTACCCCAAATCCCTTACCTCCCCAGCCACACACAACTGACACCACTCCAACACTATATAGAGAAGTGACTAGGGAGTTAGGGACGCGTTATCCTTCAAGAGCATGCAGTTTTAAAGTGGATGCAGAAGGAGGCAATACTAAAAGGAAGAGTTGATTCCCTATCTTAGAATGTCCCCATCAGTTGTAAGGTGATTTTCACTACTGGCAGTGAAAATACTAAAATTTGTGGATTAGGTAGGTTTTGGAAAACTGGAATAAATTCAGGACCTTTCTTAAAACCACACCACAGTGACTTGAACGTGATATGTATGTATTCTTGATGGAAGAGAGAGGATGGCATGGCAGTTGGTTCACTGGTAAGTGCATGACTCACAACCCATTCTGAATATGGCACAATCCAAGTGAATAATCAGGACCGCTATATTATTAGTAATGTGGCATTTAGGAATTGTTACAGCACTTTACTTTCTTCCAGGTTTTTTTTAGACTATATCAAAACCTGAGTATCCCCAGGGAATATACTCCCTGACACGGGAATATCATCCATCATGAACACAACAGCTAGGAAAAGAAGCTTGAAAGAAACTGCAGGCTCAAAAGGGCACTTTGCTGAGACAATAGGAAGTTGTGACAGCTTGTAAGAGGCTCCCTGTGTTCATTCAAGAAGGTATCCAAACACTGTATCCCCCATGAACTCTTCCTCTACCAGTGTGAGAGAACTGTCTGGTCCCAAGGCCAGGGGCGTCTACCTGCTCCAGTCTGCTCAGCTGCCATACAAAATGCCACAGACTGAACATCTTAAGCCATAGACTTTTATTTCTCAGGGTTCTAGAGGCTTGGGAAGTTCAAGAACCTCTGGGGCAGCAGATGGGGTTCCTGGTGAGGACTCTTTCTGGCTTACAGATAACCACCTACTTGCTATGTCCTCATGTGGCTTTTCCTTGGTGTGTGCAAGTGGAGAGAAAGAGAGAGATGTCTCTCTGGTGGATAAGGCCACCAATTCCATCATGAGGGCCTTACCCTCATGACCTCATCTAACTCCAATTACCTCCCAAAGATGCCAGCTCCAAATAACATCAGTTTGGGGGTTAGGGCTTCAACATAGGGATTGGGGAGGCAGGGCGGAACACAAACATTCATTCCATAACACCAGTGATGGGAGTGATCTGTATAAAAGCTGGTCCTCAGGTGACTGCTGCAAAAACTGGATCATTCATTCATTCATTCATTCATCAAACTAATATTTTTTGGTACTTACTATATACTAGGCATATAGTGATATTAATTAGCACTTATATCAGTGTTCTGTAGTGAGGTTCCAATGTTGATTCAAGTAAATCTAGTTCCTGTCTTCATAAAGATAATAGTCTTCAAAATCTGACAACCAGAATCTACGGAAAAGAGAGCACCAGATGTCAGCATAGGTCTGTACAGAGTTCATCAATTCATTCAATATTCAGTGAGTATGACTATAAGCTGGACACAAGGAGAAAACACACATGCTCTCTGCTGTCAGAGAGCTCACAGCCTATGACATAGAAGCAGGTTGCAAACACACTGTGGTTAAGTTCTACAGAGTTGAATCATGACATATGCATGTAACATTTGTGCATGCAATTATACAGCAAAAAAAAAAAGAAAGAAAATCAGATAAACAATACAGTGCTTCACCCACCATTCCTCCCATTAAGCGATGCCCCAGCACTGGCATGAAGTAGGATGTGAAACTAGTGTACCTTCCATGTATTCCACTTGCCTTTATCTCTCTTGGTGTGATCATTGCCTGCTTGACTGACATTTGTTCACTATTAAAAGGCCACATTTTTCGTCACTCAAGGCCCCTAAACTCAAGCCAGCCACTTCATCTGGTCATCAGCCAAAGAAGTGGGATCAGTTTCATCACAGGGTGGGCCAGACTACTTTTTTATTTTTTTAATATATTTATTGTTGCCATATGGTTGACATACAATACTATATTTGTTTCAGGTGTACAGCATAATGATTCCACAATTCTGTACATTACTCAGGGTTCACCGTGGTAAGTGTAGTGGGCTGGACTTGTTGTGGGCTGTGATGCACTTTGTAAGCTGCCCAGACAGTTAATCATTCAAGCCGGGACACCACTGAAAGTGAAGTCAGGCAATGTTGATAATTACACCAGAATAAGAGGCATAAAGCAAGACTGTACTGAGCAATCCAGGAATATAACATCACTATCTACAGGTGACTTTCAGGGATTTTTTTTCAATCTGAAAAGAGGTTTTTTTATAACAAACAATATGTTTTGTTATACAGGTATTAAGCGGTGAATCACTGGAATCTACCCCCAAAACCAAGAGCACACTGTACACACTATGCTAGCCAACTTGACAACAAATTATACTTTAAAAAAGAATGTTTTCTAGCTTTAATTTTACTTATTTTAAAATAGATTAAAGTTCACAATGATTATTCAAAAAGAACACAGAGAAAAGTCTCTCTCTGACTCCTGTCCTCAGCCACTTAGTTGCCTGTACAGGAACTGGCAGCCTATATATAAATACATGTGTGTGTGTGTGTGTGTGTGTGTGTGTGTGTGTGTGTGTACATATGTATGTACAACTATATTTTACACAAATAAGCATTCACACTGTTCTGTACTTATTTTTTTCTCTTCACAGTACAGTTTAGAGATAATTTCATATCAATATGACAAGCTTCCTCCCAATTTACAATGCTTACTATCTCACTGTATGGATGCACATAATTTACCTAACCAGCCTCCATTGATGGACATATAGACTATGTCCTATCTTCTGCTGCAATGAATGACCTTGACCATACATCATTGTGTATATGTGCCAGTATATCTATAGAATAAATTCCTGGAAATAGAACTGCTGAGACAAAGGGCATATCAACTCAGATTCTGTTTGGTTGCTCATAACAGAAAAGCCAAAATAATGGTCACTTAAACAAGATAGAGATTTATTTCTCCCTTGAATAAAAGGAGTCTGGCAGTGGGCCATCCATTTGCCATGGGCTCCCAAATGTCAAGAGGGACCAGGATTCTATCTTTCTGCTGTGCCATTCTCCATTCAAAGCTTATACAACTATGGAGGCCTTCTTTCAGTAAAAGAATACAAAATTACACATACCCATTTAGAGTGAGAAAAAAATAATATATACAAATTCTTAAAAGCTGAAATAACACAAACATCACAACATCTGGGAAAAACAATATAACCTCTCAACCACCCACCGTATCTTTATAATAGGTTTTTTTCCTTACTTTTTTTTCTTTTTTGGCTACATGATCTTTGATCACTTTATCACACTACAAGATTTTATAATACCTCCTGGAAAATAAATAAAAAGATAATTGAATTTTTCCTTCAGCACAGCTCGTTAAAATTTATCATTGTTGTTGATAGTTGAAATGCATAAAACATGTGACACATACTATTTCTAGTAGTACTAAAGATTTTGCCCTACAAATATAGGAATTCTGATAAAGTCTATGATTCACAATGCCCATCAAAAAAAAATATCTGGTGTGTTTATCAATGTATAAGCTAAGTTATTGAACATGTTCCCAATAGGAGAAAGTTCCCATTTTATGTGGCATCCGTGAATACCAAATTCTCCACCTGCAATTTTGTATATCTCTTTAAGTGGGAAATATTACACAGACTAGCTTCTGGCTCCATACATTTTAACCTTTTTTCCTCTTCCACTACCAGAGATTTCTGATGCTGGGTATAGGACTCATTCACATTGGGATATGACTTGGTATCCAAAGCAGGGGGAGCCGGCCCAGTGACCAGCAGGGGTGTTCATGGAAGTCATTCCCACAAAAGGATGACGAGCAAATGACTGCAAACCACAGAAACATGTCCAGTTAAACACCAACTAAATGCAACCCCAGTTCCTCTTCTTCCTGGCTGGGTCCTCCAAATTCCCATGAACATTCCAATGCCAGCCAACCCAAGGGAAAGCGTGACACAAGGAAAAGCAGAATAGAAATAGACAGCAGGCTGAGCCATTTGCAGTTAGAATATGTTACTTCTGCAAAGATGGTCACAAGAGCACCTGACCATGTGAACATGCTAAGGCTCTCCAGGGCAATGCCTGTGCAAGTGAAGGTCTCTGAAGGCTCAGCTCCCTTACCTGCATGGTAAAATGCCCCTGGCCAGCAAGGTTCTGGATTCAGACTGATCAATCACACACCCATGATTTGGAAGATTGAAGGGAGGCAAACGCCCTTGTTCTTTTGCCAGTGGCAGTTGCTGGGGCATCTGTTTCAGCATTCACGACTTTTTGCACTGGCTATAAGGCTCCACATTGTGCAGTCCATCCATCACCCACTTTGGATCTCCAGGCTGGATAGGGCAGCTGGGTAGGTCCAGGAAGAGCTTTCACCTGCTCTTTGTTTCAATGTAATGTCAGTTCTGGTCTCACACATGCAGGAAAGAAAAGAATACAGTGAACACCTACCTATGTACTATCCACCCATTTTCACCCATCGTTAATATTTTGTCATTTTTGCCTCATAATTGAATCATTTTATGGTAAATTAAAAAGACCATGACAGTTCACCCCTAAATACATATCTCCAAAGAGTAGGGACAGTTCTTCAATTAACAAGACCAACAATATCCCTAATAAAAGTAGCAATAATTCACTAATACCACCTAAAACTCACTTCATATTCAAATTTCTACAACTGTCCTAAAAATACATTTTAGAGTTGTTTCTTTGAAACCAGGATCCAATAGGTCATGCAATGTATTTGTTCGTGATGCCTCTTAAGTCTTGTCTTATTTGGAACAATCCCCCTCATGACATTGACTCTTTGAAGAGATCAGGCCTGCTGTCATGTAGAATGTCCCACATTCTAAATACATCTATTTCCTTAGGCTGTCGTTTAGTTATCCCTGGTATTTCCTGTAAAATGAGGTAGATCAAAAGGCTTGGAGGTTTTTCAGGTCAGATTTATTGAGGTATAATTTATATATTGTAAACATCATCCTTTTTACTTTACAGTTCTTTGCATTTTGACAAATGCAAACAGTCATGTAATCTAAAAGCTTGGTTTGATTCAGATTTTACACCACTGGTCAAAATAGTTTACAGTGATGCTGTGAACGTTCCATTGAACTTCTTATCACATCCTTAGGTAATGTCTAGTTGTCCCACTATTAATGATACTAATTTTGAGCATTGGGTTCCTGTAGCTTTCTGATCTCTGAACGTGTATTAGTTTTCTATTGCTGTGCAACAAATTACTACAAACTTAGAGACTTAAAGCAACACCTACTTATTAACTCAGTTCTGCAGGTGGGAAGTCAGGCATGGCATTGCTACGTTCTCTGCTCAGGGTACCACAAGGCTAAAATCAAGGTGTCAGCAGGCTCCATTCTCATCTGGAGCCCAGGCTCCTCTTCTAACCTCATTGAAGTTGTTGGTGGAATTCAGTTCTGACTGATCTTGATTGTCAAGGGAAAATAAGACTGATGCTACTCAGTGGTGACCTGAGAGGCATATGTCTGGAATGACAGGATTCCTTGGGATGCCTACTTGTCCATTAGGAAAAGTTAATGGAAAACTATAGTAACCAAATACAGGCAGAATCACCAAGAGAGTACATCCTTCAGGAAGGCAGGCTTGGATCATTCCACCAGATAGAATACCCTGAATAGCTGAATGCTGGCTGAGGGCAAAAGGAATAGGAATAGATGGCAGAGGCAGGAAGTTATAATGACCAAAATGTAGTAAACATGCATATATATTCTTCCTGGTTTTGTTAAGTATTTTCTTCCTCTTTCCTCCCCCTGTTATTTTACATAAGGGGTGTTAGTGGCAGCTGACCTTATAATGTAGCCTTTAGAATATCAGATGGATTGTGACTGAACTAGAAGGGGAAAAAACATTCAGCCAGAGATGGGCACCGTGACTGACGACAGAGTGGCTACCTTCTTGTTTGCATTATTTTGTGTAACTATGCTTTCTTTTAGATGGAAGCGTGTTGTTGAATTGTTGCTTCTGGAAATTTAAATATGGACAAAAGGGTACATATGGATGCTGGGAAGCCAAAGGGCTGGATCATATGAGATGCTATCTACTGTCATTCAGCACCCCTTTCAATGCCCTCCCAAATTCTCCCACAGGGAGATATGATATAGAACACAGGGGTTAGAAACTCAGGAACTATACTTCCCAGATTTTCTTCCCAACTGGAAGTTGGGTTTGGTTTCCCAAACAATCAGTTTTTGCCAATGAAGTGTGTTCACAGTGAAACACAAAAGACTAAAGGGATAGAAGCTGTTCTTGATCTGGTTCTGATGGCAGCCAACACACATAGGCTTTGGCCACTGTGAGTTTTGCAATAGTAAGCCTATCACTGGCTTCAGGGCTACAAGGCAGCTGTGACCTTAGCTGTGACTTCCTAGTCTCTGGATGGCAGCTTGGGGCAGTGTGACCAAAAAAAGAGAAAAAAAAAATCATTGCATAATCCTATCATCCTAAATTTGGTTCTTTTAGTCCATCCAGTGGACGCCATCATCTAAGTCCCTTTATTAAATCCCTTTCTGCTTGAAATACCTCAAGTTATTCTGATTCCCTGAAGACTGATAAACTCTTCCATAGTGTTTATACTAATTTGCAATTCTATCGGCAAAGTTGGAAACTGCCACTTTTTCTCATAGCCTAAGCAACACAGTGTATTACTAAACTTTTTGTCTTCTGACTAATCTCTTAGGTGGAAAAGGTATCTTAGTGCAATTTAGTTTGCATTTCATTCATTCAGTGACAATGAACATCTTTCCATGTGTTTAGAAACCATGAGGATAGGGGCACCTGGGTGGCTAGTTGGTTAAGCATCTGACTCTTGATTTTTGGCTCAGGTCATGATCTCAACGTTTGTGAGTTCAAGCCCCGCATCAGGCTCTGCGCTGACAGCACAGAACCTGCTTGGGATTCTCTGTCTCCCTTTCTCTCTATCCCTCCCCTGCTTGTGCTCTCTCTCTCTCTCAAAAATAAATAAACATTTTTTTTAGGGGCGCCTGGATGGCTCAGTTGGTTAAGCGTCTGACTTCAGCTCGGGTCATGATCTCACAGTTTGTGAGTTTGAGCCCCACGTCAGGCTCTGTGCTAACAGCTCAGAGCCTGAAGCCTGCTTCAGATTGTGTCTTCCTCTCTCTCTCTCTGCCTCTTCCCCACTCATGCTCTATCTCTCTCTCTCTCTTAAAAATAAACATTAAAAAATATTAAATAAACTTTTTTTTTTAAGAAGCCATGAGGATTGCTTTCTCTGTGCATTGTGCCACTAGCTTGCTGTCACACAGCTGCAACCTCAAGGCTTGGACCCCAGGCCCCTAATCACACCAGGTCACCAAAGACCTCCATGTTGCCAAATCCAGTTGTCAACCTTTGATTCTTTAATTTATGCTACTAGCAACGTTTAACAAAAATGGCCATGCATCTTCTTTGAGACACTTGCTGTCCTTGGCCTCCAGAGCTCATACTGTCCTCCTTTTCCTAACTCACACTTCTTTTTGTATGTTCCATCTCATCTCCCCAGCTCTGTACTATCTGGTTGCCTTGGGCCTCTCAGGCCTCATGCCTTCTTGGTCGATACCCAATCATCTATGATCTTGCCCAGGCTCATGACTTTCAACATTTCTACACTGAGGGTCCCAAATTTATATCTCTAGCTCCAACCTCTCCTACTCGAAATGACCACTTGATGTTTAAAAGTCATCTCAGACTAACTATGTCCAAACCAAACTCAACTCCTCCCTTACAAAAAAATAGAAACTTTGGGGCACCTGGGTGGCTCAGTCGGTTAAGTGTCTGACTTTGACTCAGGTCATGACCTCATGGTTTGTGAGTTTGAGCCCCACATCAGGTTCTGGGCTCCCTCTCTCTCTGCTCCTCCCCCCCCCCCTCAAAAATAAACAAACATTAAAAAAAATAGAACCTTCGCCTCCCACTGTTCTCAGTTAATAGCACAGCAGCTTCTCACCAGCCACCCAGGCCACAAACCAGGCAAAAACCAGGACTCCTTGATTCCTCTCCCCCATTATTCCTCATCCAATCCTTGGCAACCTACTGGGTCTACTTTAAAGGTCTATCCAGAACAGGATGTTTGCAGTCCCATCATGGGTCCTGGCTTATTGTAGTGGCCTCCAAATGATCTCCCTGCTTTCACTTTTGCCCCCCACCAACTACTCACAGCATCCCTGCCAAAATTATTCCACTAAAACATAAGTCACATATGGGGCACCTGGGTGGCTCAGTGGGTTAAGCATCTGACTTCGGCTCAGGTCACGATCTCACTGTTTGTGAGTTTCAGCCCTGCGTTGGGCTCTGTGCTGACAGCAGAGCCTGGAACCTGCTTCGGATTCTGTGTCTCACTCTCTCTCTCTCTCTCTTCCTCCCCCGCTCGTGCTCTGTCTTTATCTCCCCAAAATAAATAGAGATTAAAAAAAAAAAACATATGTCACATCCAGTCACTCTAGTCAAAACACCCCACTGGATTCCCATATTACTCTAAGTACCTTCCAGCTCTTACAATAGCCTACCAAGCCCTTCTTGATCTGCCCTCCTGGCTAACAAGTCTCCAATCTTACTGCTACTGCTTTCCCTTTCCTATTCTCCACTCCAGCTATACAAGCCTCCTTGTACCTCAGATCCACCAAGCACATGCCAGCCTCAGGGCTTTTGCACTTGCTGTTCCCTCTGCCTGGAATGATCTCCTAGAAGGCCAAGCTGCCAGCTCCCTCATCTCTTAGGGGTTCAAATGCCATCTCATTGAGGCCCCCCTTCTTATTTAACCTAGTCGCTTCTGCCCTCCCTCCAGGAATTCCCACCCCCTCTTCCTGCTTTCTCATCACAGCATGACAAGATTTGAGCCCCTGTCCTCCACCACCACAACCTCTCCCTTCCCAACAGGGTTTGTAAGCTCTGTGAGAATGAGGATTTCAGGCTATTTTATTCTTTGCTAAATCCCTAGCACCTAGAATGGTGCTTGACACATAACAGACACTCTGTAAGTATCTACGTGAATAAATGAATGAATAAAGCTAATATATAGCCGAGAGGACACTCATGTAAACAGAACCAGGAGATGTAGCTTTGGGAAGCCATGGGAGTGGATGAAATTACCTTGGAGGGAGGAGGTAAAGCTACAGACGGGAGATATGAACTCACAAGCCGTGCAAAGTGTCTAACCTGGAGATGAAGAGTTTAGTGAGAACAGGATGAAAATGCTGCAGAGCAGGTGACAGTTAAGAGTAACAGCCAACGCATAAAACACGTCAGGCACCCTATATGTATTAAATTACAACAACCCGATGTGTTCAATACCGTTACTATTCCTAATTTTACAGACAACTAAATGAGTACAAAAGGTTTAAGGACTTGCCCGGGGTCGTTTGGCAAAACTGGGGTCTGAAGCTGGGCTTTAGTCTTTGTGTTTTTACTATGACTTCTTTGATGAGAGCTGATCAGGACTGTACCAAGGTTGTGGACGATCCCATCTCCAGTCTCCATCTCTGTGCTCACCACGAAATATAGGAAGAGCATACATGGAGCGAGGCAATGTGGCCTTCTGAAGGGCGGAAACACGTTACCAGAACAAGCTCTGGGCAGAGGACCAGCATGGGTTCCTGGCCTGGCTTTGCTACTAACTCTTTGGACCTTTGGCCTGGTTACTGAACA